>NC_060063.1:55257829-55573496 GCF_020283565.1 Trifolium pratense
TCAATAAGATCAGCAAATATTTGAAACAAAAGCTTTCTTAAGTTGTTGAAGAAGAAGAAAAAAATTGTTCTTAGATCCAGTGGCTGGATGAAGGAGAAGAGATTAAATGAAAAAAATAAATCAAAATATACATGTTCTTGCAAAAACAACACCACAATCCTTCACCATCACTACCCAAAACAACCAAAATAAAAACTGTAAGAGGCAGAATCGGAACAAGAAGAAGAAGAAGAAACTCGAAATCACTGCCACTTCACCGTTTCAGAATCATACGGTCCTTTCTTCAAATGATGGAGATGAATTTGATTTTAGATCTAAAATTTAGTTATAAGGACAAAATTGTAACATCCACTCTCACTTAAAAATATGTTTTTTTTGAATTATTCTTCTGCTTTTATGGGACCCACAACCAATAAAATAGTGAAACCTGCTATAGCAGGTCAAATTAAGAGGTCCACCGGTGGACTCAAAAATTGGGGGACCATATTAGGGCTGCCCCAAAAGTTTACATGAAAAATATAATTAGAAATTATAAAAATTGGCTAGGAGCGAAGGTAGCCATATAACACTCGTTACAGGGTGTGACATCTCACATGTCCCTATAAAATGGGAGGAAAAATTTTTTTTTGTAGGGATGATTATTTTGTACTACGTTTATTTTGGTGTAAGATTTAGCCCTTTCATATTCATTTTTTCTTTCTATTTTTATTTATATTAGTATGAGCTATATGTATAAGATGAAAGTGTTTAAATGTACCAACTTAGTTGAGTTGAGTATCTACTC
This sequence comes from Trifolium pratense, assembly GCF_020283565.1. NCBI lineage: Eukaryota > Viridiplantae > Streptophyta > Magnoliopsida > Fabales > Fabaceae > Trifolium > Trifolium pratense. Next base: position 55,258,614 of record NC_060063.1, read on the forward strand.
ACTCCATGATGCCTAGATCCTCTTAGCTTATAAAAAAAAATAGAAGTTATAAAAAAAAGGTACTATAATTAGAATTAAAAAAATTACACCAAAATTAAATATTTGGTAGAGGAAAAAAATAACAGAAAACTGTTTTTTTTTTGAGTTCAAGGTTGAAACATATATGGGTTAGATAGTATATGAGCATCTTAAATTAAAGGTTTGTGGTATCTCTAGAAGAGTGTAAGTTAGTCAAACATGAAGATATTCAAGCTAAGAAAAAGTCTTAGGCGGATTTAGTGCAAGGATCAAACAAATTGTGATGTTAGTTATAACTTTTTAGGTCTATATACTCAATCAATTAGTATTAATCAGGTAGTAATATTTTACTTAAAGCTCTATATAATCAATCTAGTGTTACAATGAAAAGAATGAAGAAAGAAGAACAAATGATTCTAATGGTTGAATCTAAGTCCTCTGATCCAATTAATCAAAGGTACTTTATTTCTTTAATTTGTCCCATCATGTTTTGATTTTCATTTTTTATTTCTCATAATTCAAGAAAACTATATACAATTGAATGTGTAAATGTTCATAAGATTTGATATAATTAATATATGTATGCATTCTATCCGTCTTAAAATATAAGTAAAAATTAAAAATTTGATATATTGTTGGGGCACCAGTCACTCAATCTAAGAAATATAGGTCATCAACCAACTCTTCCTAAAGTCTTTGATATTCCATGTGAATAACTTGACCTAAAATTTAAAATTTAGATCAAATATATTTACTTTTGTTAATAAATTTTTATTTATATTTTGAGATGAAGAGAGTATTAATTTCATAAATACATTTAAATATATAGGTACAAGTTTGATGAAGAAGAGAGGCACATTTTATTAATTTCCACCTCAACATTATTATGCTTGGTATTGATTATCTTCCCCACACTAAAGATGTCACTAAGTGGTGGTGAACTTCATGAGATTGTTGTCACCATCTTGATCCTACTATTTGTTTTACTTTTTCAAATAATTATATTTGTTCTTGCTGCATATCCTCTTTTTAACAATAACAATTGTATTCCTGGGATCATATATTTCATCATTTTGATAACAAGTGTAATATCATTTATAGAAGTGAGTCTTGTTTCGTGGATCGCCGCTACCATCACTTTGATCTTTTGGGGCTTCTTAACGGTATTGATTTTCATTTTTGACCTCATGATGGAGCTTGATGCATTCTTGAAGTCCATGACAAAGAATGCTCGAAACGGTCAAGGCAATATTGAGAGAATGCTCACTAGTAAGGAGTGGGAGAAGGTTCGATAATTTGGACCTAAAACTCGATTTTGAGTCCAAGTTCAAGTTTTCGATCCTGTCCCAATTCCATACTCGGAACTAGAGAACCAATGTGTCTGAAAGATGTAAAATATTGATGTTTTCATGGATGGTGTTGCCAAATCTGAAGAGTATGGTAAACGTGATGCTCTCTCCGGTTTTTAAATATAAACAAAATTTTAAGTTTATTGATAAAACATATTGATGTACTAAATAATGCAACATGTCATAAACTTGACCTAACCTATGTATTACCGGTTAGTTTAGTGATTTTTGTTATGAGATGGTGTGTAATCATATTAACTACCTCAATTATCTTAATTATACGCAAATTCTTCGTGTTAAGTTTTCTAGGTAATGTTAGTTTATGGCAGCATTTTGTTTTCTACCTTTCATTTTCTCCACTATCTTTTATGTGTAATTAACTAACAATTAGCCTTTGTAATGAATTTATATGTTTTTTTTTTTGGCGCAGTAATGACTTTATATTTTTACTATATTAGTATTAACCAAGCAATATTTACTTAAAGCTCTTTCTATACTCAATCTAGTGTTACAATGAAAATAATGAAAGAAGAACAAGTGATTGTAATGGATGAATCTAAGTCTTCTGATCTAATTAATCAAAGGTACATATTATCTCTTTAATTTAGCAAATCATGCTATGTTTTTCACTTTTTATTTGTCATAAATCAAGCAAGCTATATATACAAATTTAAATAATGTATGTATCTCATTAACATATCTACATATTATTATAGTGTTAGTGAAAAAAACATGAAAGATCAAGTTATTGCGACAGAAGAACCACTTTTTTACATTGATGGCAACGACCAAACAAGATACTCAATCCTTTCTTTATATTTCCCCCGTCTCAAAATAAGTGATACAGTTGATGAAAAGGTTTTTCTCCTCATGATCCATAACATCCGACTACTTTACATATGTCAATGCAAAACTTTGACCAGTGACGACTGAAGAAGAACGAGCAATCGAGACCTCAATCATATTAAGCTTGGTATCTTTCATAATAATATTTTTGACCCCCTAATGTTAGCCTCTTTTGCAAAGACACCTCATTGATATTGACAAAGTCAACGTCCACGTGGACAGTGACTCGTATGCCACGTTAGCAAGCCAACACACACGTCAACATTGATTCACATGACATGCTGATGTGACATGTGATTGTCCACGTGTACATTGACTTAGTCAAAATAAGTGGATAATAAACCTTTTGCAAAAGGGATTGGCGGTTAAAAGTGCTATTATTATGAAAATAAGTGACCAACATCGCAAATTTGTAAAAGTTAAAGAAGAAAAACTGCAATTTATAGCAAAAAAAAAAATTGATATGTATCTAATCTCGTGATCATAAATATATGTGTGTACATCAACGAACAGAGGCTTGCGAAAGTAGTGAAATTATCAATAATATTATTTGTGCCATTGATTATATATATATTGCCTGTACTAAAGATGTCAGGTACTAAACTCAACGAGAATTTAGTGATGATAGCTTTGAAACATACACTCAATGTAGTCTTTTGGATTTATGAGTCTAGTTACTTTAGAGTTGCCTTTTTAATTCAAAGGTATTTTAGCATGCTAGAATCTCTACTCGAGATTCTTAGCTATGATCTATTTAAGAGTTTGACATCTTTTTAATGAATATTTAAGATTTATGAATTTCTTTATTTATTTCTTTGATTAAGTAGAACACTAAAGCCCAAAATTTATGAATTTCTTTCTATGCATCATAATATTACAACTCCCAAATGGTGTATGTTAGAGGATGCAATTATATTAAATAAATAATTTAAAATTCGTTTTAGAACTTTTTTTCATTAGTTAGCGTTTTATTCTAATGATATTAGTGTGGTGCTTTTAATCCTGTGTGCTATGTAAGTAATCATTCATTACAATCGAGCACTAAGATAATATCTTCGTAAGTCACTATATTTGGTGTAGTGACTTGAAGCTCTTTCTACTCAACTGAAGCATGACAAGAAGAAGAAGAAGTAGCGATACAAATGAAAGAATTTAAGTCCTCCGATTCAACTGATCAAAGGTACTTTAATTATCTCTTTAATTTACCTCATCGTGCTATTCTTTTTAGCTTTTTATTTATCATAACTCAAGAGAGCTATATACAAATGTATGTATCTCATGAACATATACATTATATTATAGTGTTAGTGAAGAAAGAATGGAAGATAAAGTGATTGCGAACGAAGAATCGCCTAAGTTCTTTGATCTAAATAAACCTAAGGTACTCAATCCGTTTCGTTTACCTTCCTTCCAGCTATTAAACTTTATGGTTAAAACCCTTAATATTTTTATGTAAGCATCTAATCTCTCAAACACATATTATGGTTAGTGTTGAAGCACAAGTATTTAGCACTATTAAATGCATGGTGTTAGTGTACAATAAGAAGACATAATTTTGTTTTCTTCTATATAGACCAGTTTGGAATTTTGTTTAATCTCAGTAGAGACAGCATTTATTTATTGATATTACAGTATTATAAAGAATGAAATTTATTTTTTTGAATGGCATTATAAAGAATGAAATGCTTCCTATTTTGTGCATGTTTTCAGGTATCTGGTTTTTTCATGTCTTGTGCTGTTTTCAGAACCCCCTCTTCTTTTCATATGTCTTATTTATTGATAATTAATGTTTGATACTTAATAAGCATTTTTTTGTCTCCACTTTAGCTAGATACATGTTTTTACTTGCTCTTGCATATTTATAAGAATCATGTAGTCCTTGACTGCGTCCTTTGACAGATCAATCATGATCGGGACAATCCTCGTCTCAAGCTCGGAAATTTATATCTTGAAGAAGATTAAAATTTGCTTATTCTATGCATCTTCTGATCATAATAAATTTAGATTTAGATTGAGATTTGCTGCAACAAAATAATCACGTTATCGTTAATATCAGTCATTGATTTCAAATTCAATTTTAGGAGTAAAACAGTTTCATCAACCGTCGATTTGAAATCAGACGGCCTAAATTAATTAGAGTGTCCTACTATATTTGTGGCAAATTCAGTTCCCACAAATTCTCCTGACTGCATAAATGTGTGGATTCATTCAATGGCAGAAAATCAAAAAATTTAAAAAATTGTGACGGAAAATCTTCTTTATAAAAAATTATTTAAAAAATCACTACAGTTATTATAAGTTAAGAACAACTTCTGATAAAGCAAGACACACGGCAAGAAAAAACATTAACATCAATTAATCATTATAATCATCTTATCTCATACTATCCACTAGACCACTAGTATATAATTAAAAGTCAACACCCCCACAAATCATTACTTCTTCCACTAGTTATTTTAAATCTTATTAAAAGGTTTATTTTTTGTACTTTTTCTGTTTTCATTAATTAACCGGTGATCTTGTCAAAAAAGCAAAAGAAAAATAACATACTCCATGGTAATAGCTGGTATTTTTTTTTTTCTTCTTAGATTACTCCTCCATCCATAAGAAAATATATAAAAATTGGCAATGTTCTTGAAAAAATAATACATATAATAAGTCCAATTTTATGCTCATAATACTTAAACTTGTTTGTTTGTATATTGTTAGGAGCGTTCAGAGTTCGAGTCTGAACACTTATAATACGATGTCTTGATCCCTGCATATAATAATGAACTGATTTTATTATTTTAGTTTTTATTTCATTTTTTTGGTACTGCTTTTTTCACATTAATTAACTGATTATTGTTTTCTTGGTCAAGAACTAATTATTGTTTTGTCTCAAAAAACTAATTATTGTTTTTCTTTTAAAAAAAATGACTAATATAGTACTATGTGTATTTTAGGTAAATTAATTAACTGATTTTACAAAATGACTGGTTCACAATAAACAAAGGATGTTGTAATCCAACAAATCTTCTAAATTCTGTATATCCAACTTGTTACCAAAACTAATTCTCCATCTTTATCCCCTAAAACCCAATTAACTAATATTGACCTTTTGTTAATCTTTTTCTCTCCTTAAATCCCATCTTTTTTATTCATTCCTAATTATTGAAATTAACACTAATCCCATAATAAGACAAAACCTTCCCTTAGAATTCTCCATCAAATTAAGATCCTCTCAGTTTGGTAACACAACCCAATCAAGAACCACAATATAAAACCAAAACGGTGTCGTATAGAGAAAGCATAACAGAGAAATGAGGTGTAAGAAACATTTACCGGACGTTACAAGCACCGTCGGTGTTTGCGCTTCTTGCCTCCGTGAGCGCCTCCAGCCCATCCTCGAGGCCCAAGCCCAAGCCCAACCGTCGCGTATCTCTGTCTCTGAGAACGATCTTTCTCCATCGCAGCGGTCAGTTTCTCCGTTCGTAGCTCACCGGAAATCCGATGACCGGCGACGGGAGGTTTTGTTTCAAACTACTCCACAGATTGATCGGGGATTTGGATTTTCCGGCGGAACGGAAACGGCACCGGTAATAGCACCGTCGAAGCGGAGGATAAGAAGATTCTGGATCTTATCGAATTTTTTCCGTCCGAGATCTAACAAAACGGAGAATTCATCAGCAGAATCTTACGAACCGTCTTCTTCGGTTTCTCCTCCGTCGTGGATATCAACGAACGTCGTTCCTGCTCGTCGGAAAAACAACAACCGCGTTAGCGATCAAAAAAGATCTCGCCAATTGGATCGTGGAGCTACACCGGTGGATAATTTTGAAGAAAACGATGGATTTGATTCAGGATCGGAATCTTCGCCGCGGCAGAGGAATAAGACGACGGCGGCGGCGGTTACGGCGCGGCGGTCGAAATTAGGTTACGCGGGAAAAAGCTTAACGAGTATGGCGCTGTGTTTGAGTCCGTTGGTTCGGGCGAGTCCGACTCGGCAATGGAATAGTCATAAGGGAATGGCGCCGGAATTGGGTGTGGGTGGAGTACACCATATTTCCAGTGCGGCTTCATATTGTGCCAATAGATCAAGGAAGCTTGTTGATCTTGGAAGAGTTGCTAACCGTTGATTTTACAGACCATTGAATTCGATGAACGGTGGTAATTCTTTTTTATTTGTTTGTCTGAATTTTTACCTTGTATTGTACATTAGTGTATACTCTTTACCACGGTGGTAAATTTTATTTTTATAAAGAAATTGAATTTGTATAAATATTGTTGATATTGAGGTCAATTAATTGTATTATGATAATAATCAATTCTTATATATTTTTATACTCATTTTTTAGATTTTGTAATTTTTTTTTCTTTTTTAGTGTTAGAAGTGTCTTCTCTTTAATCTAAATTGTTGCTATTTAAACTCCTATATTTTGCTGGTCATAATTCATGGAACATATGCAAATTTGACTAATAGACTAGACTAATTTATATAATACAAAGAACAATACTTTTAACATCAAACATAATTACTCATGATTATAACCCAAAAAAAATATCAATATAAAAAATTAAGTAATTTAAAAACTAATAAAATAAACAAAGATGGGTTGAGCGGGTTGGATAGTTCAACTGATAGCTAGTTTGAATTAAGGGTTATAAAAAATGAAAGGTCTGGATTCAAACTCCGATGAAGGAGGAAAAAAATATTAATCTAACGGTTAATTACTAACCTTGGATGAGTTGATAGCTTAGTCACAAACATAACTTCATAATTTAAAGTTCAATTAATAGACATATTGACTAATAGTAATCACTAGGGGCAAGTGACTAAGCTCTAAGCCAGGTTGGGTAGAAAATCTTGCCTTCCGATCTAAGTTGGTCGCAAATTTCACGAAGCTACAAATTGAAGTTTTTATGTAGCCGCGCGTTGTGCAATGATTTCATTAAAATCCAGAGGTGGAACTTTTCTAACTATTAAAGTTGGATTCCAATTGATAGCATTGAGTTTATTTACCTATTAGATACTTTATATGGAAGGCAGCAAGGGATTATCTCCCAACAAGAGTAAATCTTGCTCGGCGAGGAGTGTCATGAGTCATGACCTACATTGTGTCCACTGTGCAATGTTGTTCTTGAATCAGCTTTCCATCTATTCTTTTTCTTGTCATCATTCTGTTAATTGTTGGAATAAAGAATCAGCACTGTGGAATGTTATTGAAAGCTTGATGCTTCACCTGCATGATTTTGCAGCTCTGTTTTTATTCACATTGTGAAATTGTAACAGATAATACTAGATTGGAACAAATTGCCATGATGTTGAGGATGCAAAATAATTGTGAAAATAAAATTTTGACTGATAATATTGCTGTTCCTCAAATCTGTTGGGAAAAGCCTCAAACAGGAACAATCAAATGCGATGTAGATTGTGCTTTTTTCCCATGATAAAATCATTATGGGATTTGGCATATGTTTCAGTCAGGTACTCAAATGGTGAATTTGTCATAGAAAAAATCAAGTTGGTCTTTATGTTCACTCAAAGTTCAGGAAGGAGAAGCTATTGGACTACTTGAATCTTTATAATTGGTTCAAATTTTGCTCAGAATATAACTGAGTTAGAAAACATTTTATCTAGGTGTGGAGCCAATAAGCTAGTTTTTATTAGTAGGCAAGCCAATAATAAGGTTGTTCATTGTTTTGTTGTAGTGCTCTTATCTGATGCTATTTTCCATTTTGTTTATGATGTTCCTGAGATTCTGGAAACCTTTGATTCGTGATGAAATACAATGAGTATTTCCTCTTAAAAAATTCTATGGAGTTGAGTACTGCAACCAAAATTGTTGCATTTTGAATTTTATAGAGAACATTAAACCATTGCCATTTCATTCATGTTTGGGCAAAATAGTTATGATAAATCATCAATCAATCATCATCAAAATAGTGATGATCGATCATCAATCATCATTATCAAAATAGTTATGTAGGTCCAAGTTGAATTCTTATTTTGGTCAATTTAGAAAGCTATGATTGATTCAATATTCGCCCCTAAGACGGCTTCAATGAGTGAGGTTGTGGACTCGTCAAGAGTTTGTCATAGCAATAGCAATGACTTCCCGGGGACAGAGTTCGACTTCTTCTCAAATATCTAATCTATATAAGAAAGTTGATTGTTCTTGTTAAGTCCAAAACACTTTTACTTAATTTGCTGTCATGTGTCCCAAATGAGGATAATTGATGTCCAAAAATTTGATAACCGAACTAAAAGTACACACCATTTGTCAAGTAACCAAGTCATCTAAGCCATATTTCATCTTGTGATTGCAAATGTTACTTTATTGAAAGACATAGTTGCATTTTAACAAGCCACAAGTCACTTAGTTACATTTGAAAACAAATGCATGTGACAATGTCCTTTGTTTTGCAAGTTGTCATGAGTTATCTTTTGGAGGCAAACTATGATATTCAAATTTCAAAAGTAAAAAATAAAATCTATATTTTACACCGGATAAATTCTAACTGATATAAATTTTAACTATCATATACAGGACAAATTATCACTGATAAAAAATTTAAAATAATTATCATATGTGATACAAGTTCTTACTAATAAAAATTTCAAAAAAAAACTATTTTACACGGGGTAAATTCTAACTGATATATAATTATTATTTTTTGGTACAAACTGATATATAAGTTTTAACTATCATATACGGGATAAATTATCACTGATAAAAAATTCAAAATAATTATCATATGTGAGATAAGTTCTTACTAAAATAAAAATTTAAAAAAACTATATTACACGGGATAAATTCTAACTAATATATAAATATATTCTATGTAATTATTTCTTTCAATTTAAATATTTAGAATTACAACTAAAACTTTGATTACAAAACTATAACTTAAAAAAATATCGTTGTAACACGGGTCTATTACTAGTTAGACTTCAAGAATCAAACTCATGTTTGTTTCTCAGGAAGAGAGCCATGTTAGAAACTCTCTTAATACCATGTTGTTAGAAGATTGATATTTAGTGTAGAAAGAGGTTGAAAAAATTCACTGAATTTATTTGATCTAAAGGTATATAATGATGATAATTCTCCTTTTTCTTTGTAGATAAAGATAAAGAGGCTACTGCCCGAAATTTGATTACATTTTTATCGAATGAATAGATGGTATTGTCCTAAATTTGTGACCTTTGGTCAATTTTGTCTTTGAAGTTTTTGAAATAGTCAAATTGTCCTTAAATTTGCTTGACTTTTATCAAATGAGTCCCTCCCAAAACCTGAAATCTTCACCATCAACAACACTTCCTCTCTGCTGCAGAAATCAAGATATATAATTTAGTCTTGTCTATCAAAAAGTTCAGAAATTAGAGCATCAAACTATAAAACAAGAATATAGGACTGGACTTTTCATTTATTAACCATTTTTCTTTACTATAATTAATTACATCTTGTTTTCACATTTCTCTATTCTTTGTGGTGCTTAGCAAAAAGGAAATAAACTAGCTTTGCCTTTTTTTAAATGGCTAAATTTTATTAATAATGTAACTGAGCGCAAGACGAGTACAATGCGCAAAACAAACATATACGATCACATCACAAGAAAGAAAATAAACTAAAACATGTACAACACCTAAATCCACCGACACCCATAGCGGGCACTCACCCCAAATACCATCAACCCCGTCCATCCAACTCAAACATCATCACGTCAATAACAATCAATCTTGCTCAGACATTAAACCACGTTGCATCAGCCACAACCAAAACAGCAGCCCCTAAGCCAAACAAAAGCCACTGCACCATACGCCACAACTTGCATCTCTGAAGGACCTAAATCGAACAATTGTCTTCGTAATAAAACCATCAAAAGCAAGACAAAAACACACCAATCCTAGCACACCAATGCTAACCAGAAAACACAACCAAAACAATAGGCACAGTGGAGACCGATGAGAACCACAAGCCAAACTCAATCGGGTATCAAACTCAAACCTGCTCAAAAGAGAACCACCATCCGCCTGCAGCGCAAAAGCAGCCACGGCAGAGCACCAAATCCAAACTGAAACCAAAACGCAAACAACAACAACAACAACACCATCTGATGTAGAGCAACCATCACGAAGCGTGAGCCACAAAACGCGATTGAAAAGGAAACATCGTGGCGCCGACAACGGACAGCTGACAACGATACAACATAACAAGGTGAAGATCGGAGGTTATAAACTAGATTGTCAGTTACTCCCTCCGGTCCTTTTTATAAGGAACAATTTGAAAAAACCACACAGACCAAGGAATCATATTTAACATAATTATTTTCATTTAATACTTTTATAAATTTAAATTTATTCCATATATACCCTTATTTAATTACTCTTTATTCAACTAATTTACTTATTTTTAAATTCTCTCACATAATAAATAAGGGCATAAGTGAAATTGAACATTTAAAACATTTGAAAATTGGTCAAAGTTTCTTATAAAAAGGACCAAATTATTTGCCCTAAGTGTTCCTTATAAAAAAGACCGGAGGGAGTATTATGGCAGAGGCATTAGGATTTCGTAAGTGCATCTAATGGTTAAAATAATAGAATATGAGCAATGTTGTGAACTTGTGAGTTGTAGTTGAAGTGGACTCAGAATAAGTAGTGAAATGCTAGCTTGGGAAAGTGCATGTTGATGCAATTGATTTGATAATTAATTTTGACATAAAAGTTGTTAGTTAGTTAGTTGAGTTTCGTAACTCTATAATTTCAATTTTTTTTGTTAATTTTGGTAACTTTAGCTTATACTCCCTCCTTTTTCTTAATTTAAGAATTGATTTTCTTTCCTTTTTATTCTTTGTAATCTACCAACTCTTAGATTAAGAAAAATAAGAAAAAATAGGTCAAATTACACCGGACATCCTTTATCTTATTTATTTGTAACACTTTAGTCTTTTATCTTTTTTTTGTAACATTTTGGTCCTTTATCTTTTATACGGCGCACATATACATCTTTTTTTCATTTTTTATTAAAAAAATGCTGAGATGACATTCCACATAGATAATCTTTTTCTAAAATATTGTTTTATTGAAATTTTTAAAAAAATCCGGCAAAATGTATGAAGATATTCAATAGAACCTTCATATCTTCATCTTCCTCATCATATTTTTCTTTAATTCAAAATCAATTTTCACTCAAATACACCTCCAAATAACATAAATCTTTATTTTATATTCTCCTCAATCTCTCTATAAACTTTTGTTGCCACAATTGGCCCACAAACTTTATAACTTCTCATACTCCCTAAAATGTGAGTTCAACTCTAGTTACTGGCCTGAATTATCAACACTCTATGAACTTTACCTTATCCTTAATTCATTATTATAGAAACATATGCTCATCCTTTATTTTACCCAAAAACAATAATATTTATTCATTCAAACTCATAAGGAATACATCAATCGAAATCATTACATTTTTAATTCGCTAAAAACTAATAAGGATGAATCTGTAAACAGGCTCACAACATCCGAGTTAATAGCATAAAATGGCCTAATGTCTATGAGAAAGCCTACAATTAGTATGACAAACTTCAAATGTCTGGAATAATCATATATTCGGACATGCAACACTGATGATGCTAAAATCATTGAATCTGCACTGAATTTGGATTGAAACAAACCTTAAAAAAAAAAAAAACCTGCAAATTTGAACCAAAAAAACAAATATCGTACCAAGACGGGACAAACTCCGTACTAAGACGGGAAATAAAAAACAAATACTCCGCACTAAGGCGGGATTAAAACAACACAAGATGAAGAAATGATAAGAGAGAAAACTCAAATAAAACCTTAAAAAAATTGTGAATATCACTTATTTAAATAAAAAGAAATAAAAAAACTATCAAGAAGGGTGATTCCGAATCAAAATTGATCATAAACAACCCCACTCTAATTAATAAACCAAGAGAAAGAGATAGTAGAAAAGTTGCTCATCTCATATCTCATTTGTTAACGGTTACTTATAGCAAACATCCAATAAATTTTGAATAAAATTTGATTTCGTCGTATAATTTTAAATTTACCATATCTTGAATAAATCCTACAAACTTGAAGGCGGCTAAGCGATCAAGACCATCGCCTAATTAGGCCATACAATCAGTACATTACATGGGCTCAACTATGGAAAGAGGTCGGCTCATTTGTAATTTACACATGAGAGAATAAAGTATAGTATCTCATTACTCCCTCCGATTCTTATTATAAGAAAAAATTTACTTTTATATTCATAGAATGTTGAGTGTATCTAGTCAATAATATAGGCCAGATACATTCAACATTCTATAAATTTAAAAAATAAACTTCTTCTTGTAATAAAGATCGGAGGGAGTATTTATCAAAAAGAGAAACACTTTCTTCTAAATTTTGTATAGTATAAAATGACAAAAACACCTACAAATGTGAGATATTAAAGGGTCTGAAATACACTAATTATGATTTTAGATCCGTATACGTTAACTCCAACTTGCAAGGTTATTGCATTGAACATGTAATGGATTGAAGCTGTTGATAATCAAAATCAAATGCACACTGTGCAACAAGAGAAAGAAAAAAAATCAAATAATACTACTGCACTATAAGGGTGTGTTTGGTTGTGAAAAGAAAATAAATGGAGAGAAATATGTGAGATGGAGTATAAGAAGAGACAAATATGTAATAAATACAGATGATGTGATGTATTGATTGGTAGAAGAGAAAGAGAGAAGAGAAAAAAGTTGATTATATTTAAAAGTAGCAAAATGCCCCTAATAGGAGAAACTTCAATCAAAATTAATTTAATTTTCAAGTAATTTATTAGGTAGTAATTTTTTAACATTTTCAATTTAAATTAACAAAAATATTATTAATCTAAAGTTAATTTACGTTATTAAAAATCTTAAACAACATACTTTTTAAGACAAAGAGAGTAGAATATACTCTTTCATTTTTATTTTTTTTAACCAAACAAACTTAATTCATATCATTAACTAATAAATGTTCAATACATAAGGGAATAATCTCAAATCTATGGAAACTAGCCCAAACATTGGCCGCCCTAGCAAGAGTATGAGCAATCAAATTCGTTTGTCTTCTAACAAACTTAACCTCAAAGTTTACAGAAGAATATGACATAAAATTTTGTACTCTTTCATTTTTTTTAGATTGACTTAAATATGTAACTAATCCCTGCAGTTTCATTGTCTTTTGGTATTAGTCCCTGCATTTTTTTTGGTTGGGTCTAAGTCCTTGTAGTTTCTAAACGGTTTATTTTTAGTCCCTGCTGTTACTCAAACCTTACAAAAATTGTTGAAATTAACGAAGTGTCATGTGGCCCAACCAATATAAGCCACATGCCACGGTCAAAGTCTCATTTTTATTTTTACTTTTTTGCCAATTTGATTTAATATTAATGTTTTATTAATAAAAATAAATAACCATGAAAAAGAAACATTTCAACCATGAAAAAGAAAGATAAATTGCATAAAAGAGGGGCTTCCATCTTCTTCGTGAAACCATAACTTACCAAACACAATCAACTCAAGAAGCACCAAATTTTGCCACTGCATATATCAATTATAAATCTCAGTCTTTAGTGTGCAATAACAAGTTGTATGAGCACAAAACATGGATAACGCTTGTTGACTGAATGAGGAGAATAAAATCAAAAGGGCAATTAAGGTAAAATGGATAACGCTAGTTAACAAGTCAAAATGAGATATATTAATAAAAAACAGTCTCTTCAGCACAAGATCTATCGGGATAGACTACAAAGAGTCAAATAAAGAGAATCATAAACAAATAATACAAGGCCCAAATAAAATAAGGGATTAGACCACCAACTATAATAGTTGTGAACTAAAATAACTCTCGTCGTCTTCAATCACCTATAAAAAAAATTTATATATTTAATATAAATCGAATACTTTAGATTTTCAATAAATCTAAAAAAATAAAATTTAACTTATATTATTGTAGGGAATATTTCAGAATTCTTACAAGATCGTCACCACTTGCCTGTCACCATTGTCTAACCATAATTCGATTGTACCTTTTTGTGAAGCTGAAATTTTATGGTCTAAACTGATTTGTCCACCTTCTAAGAAAATGACAACACAACCGCACTTATTTCTGACATGACCTACAACAGTGATCCGTGCTAGTGTATCATGCATTGCTGGGTATGAGCTCAAATATTTCTTGTTTAAGGGACATACGAAGTTTCATATATAGGCCACAAATCTGGCCATTAAACTACATGTTTTCTATTTATACATCTCTTATATTTAGGGTCGGATGAAGTATATAAAATAAAAATTAGTGACAAAAACACGAAAGAGTATGGATTTGAGATTTTATATCATGATATTTAATTTTATGTATAGATCTATGACTTTGTTGAAATAAACAATTTATTTTGCAACTTAAGCACAAACTCTTGTAATATAAGCAAGCGCTAAGATATTTGTATAACACAATATCTTTAGAATATCACTCTATCGGAGATAATAATCTACTTCCAAAAACAATATTGTTATTAAAGGTATTGTTTTTGGAAGTAAGATATTGTTTTTGGAAGTAAATTATTATCTCCGGTCACATGATAAGAGAGTGATATTCTAACCCTAGATTAAAAATTTAAAAATGAAATTTTAACGGTTGTGAGAAAAACAATGAAGGGGATTTGCTCTCCTTGTTTTTGTATAATATATAAGCTAAAAATGAGTTATTTTCGAGAACTTATGAAAATAAGTTAAAAACAGATATTATAAACTGATTTCATAAGTTCTCTTCAATAGTATTAGAAATACATATGTCAATTATAATAAGCTCAACAAGTCAAAAAATATATAAGAATGACTTGATAATTAGAGTGAATGAGTTCTCATAACATCAGAACTAACAAAAACTAATAATATTAATTACTAATATTGTCTGTTTAAAAAAAATAAACTCAAAAAAGTCGATACAAACATGCTTTAAAAAGCTTATTTAAATTAACTTATTTGAGTTTATATCTATTAACTTATAAGACTATATTTTAAAGAAATCGAACTTATGAAAACAATTACTAAACATTTTTATATGAACTGTTTTTAACTTATTATATATATCTTACACACATAACCGTTTATATGAAAAACCTATGTCATATCAACTACAAAATAAGTTGTTTATTCAACGAAAGATTAAATATAAGCAAAAATGAGTCAAAAAAACTTGATGTATTTGGTTAAAAATTTGGACCAAATACATTTACTTTTGTTGACCAACTTTTACTTATATTTTGGGACGGAGGAAGTACATGATATATAGAAAGAATATTGCCGATGGTGAAGATAGCTCATGATATTTTCTTATACATTCAAATAAGGTTTAGTGGCATATCTTATTGCTCGTCTACCTTTTGTTCATAATTAAAAACTTGTAGAAGAAAAAAAAAACAAGAACATAAGTAAAAATATTTCAAAAGAAGTAACGTAGACAATATATAATGACATAGCCCCAAAAACATTAATCATTAAACTAGAATTAATGAAAATATATTGAGCTGTGAATTGCATGATACACTAGGACGGATCACAATTGCACATCACATGAACCAAAGAGAAGAAGTTGCAAAAGGAAGAAGCGATATTGTCCATGAAGAGAAGAAGAATGGTGTGAGAGTATGAGTGAATTTGAAGGCTTAATATAATAAAAATATTTGATACGGAAGCATGGGTCACACCGACAAAAATGACAATATTAAAACTTTATAAATTCATTCATGCTGAGTTCTTTAATTCGTGCTCGTTAAACATGCAAATTGAACATCAGCCGTTGGATTGCAAGTGGTACACAACACGTGTACGGTTAGATGATGGGATACTGAATTTTTTTAGGTGAATTCTTTGGTACACATTACTAGAACATCGACCCGTGCGGTGCACGGGTCTAATTAGCTGTAAGATATATAATGATTAAATAATATATGATAATTCCAATAATGTAAGGTATATGAAAAAAGTTGAGTAACATTAAACGATAGTTCAATAATAATTTTGGATAAATATTCATACAAAGAAAATTATGTTATATTACGAAAGACTTCCTTATAGACCACATTCGAAGTCTTAGTCGTATCTTCACCGTCATCATCGATGATCAATATTTTTAATCATTTTCTAGAAGTAACTCTTGAAATTGCAACATACAACTGACCATGTGAAAACACTGGCGATGAAAGATATATCCCAACATGCTTTAAAGATTGCCTCTGACTCTTATTAATAGTCATCGCAAAAGAAATCATTATAGGAAATTGTCTCCGTTGAAATTTAAAAGGAATTATCACGTCAGATGGTGTTAGAGAAAATCTAGGTATGAAAACCTGATTACCAATATTACTTCTTGAAATAAATTTTCCTTCAAGAGCACGTTTTCCCAATATCGTAATAATAAATATTGTTCCATTGAATAATCCTAATTTTTAATTCAAATTCCTTAATAACATAACTGGAACTCCAACTTTAAGTCTCAACTTGTGATTTAGAAGTCCCGACGTAGAAATCGTGTTAAAAAAATCGGGAGTATGAACATCATCCACTGTTTGACCGTCTACATTTTGTGTGAGTGTAGTATCATAACTCAAGTATGTTTTTTCTTCACCAGAAATTAAATCCAACATATAATCATTTATTATGTCGACTATTGAATTTTTAGGAGCTAGTATAGCTCTATTTTGGAAATACGTTATATCGTTCATGTTTTGTAAAAATTTGGGATATGTGCTTTCAACGATAGAAGCAAGAGGATCACATGAATTTGGAATCAATAAATCTGATGGAATGTCAAGTTCTAAATCATCGTCGTTTTAATCTCCAATTTCCCCATCGCCAACACCCAAAACCCATTCAGAAAACAATTTTCTTTGTTCAACGTCTGCACTCGAAATACCACCGAGAAGCCTCATGTTTTTACTTAATGTTAAAACTTCACAAAAAAATTTTAAGAACCGAAGAATTAATAGTAGCATGAACAACTTCTGGCCTTGCACCTTTGGGTATTACTGGTAGAATTTGTCTAAAATCTCTGCCAAAAACAACTTTTCAACCGAAGGGAATGTGTTTATTGTTTTTTATCAACAAACTTGAGAATATCTTTTAAAGTTCGATCAACAGCTTCGAAACAGTGTTTGTGCATCATTGGTGCTTCATCCCATATAATGAGGTTTGCTTTTGGTATTAATAGCGCCAAAGGGCTTTTAGGAACTATGATACATGTTGAAAACTCGTCAACATTTAGAGGAATACAAAATCTTGAATGTGTTGTTCTACCGCCAGGTATAAGCAATGTAGAGATCCCACTTGAGGCAACTGTTAAAACTATCTCACCTTTTGAAAAAACACACCATGTTTGTTTTCGTTAAATCTTGTCATGATTGTGTCATATACTTTATGTTGCTTTGAAGTCATAGTTGACATCAATCTAACATGTTCCTCAGCTAATGATTGTTTGTTATAATTCAATTCGTCGTGTATTAAACTATTTTGTATATCAGGAACTAATGATGTGTCTGCTCTAGGCATTGGAGGATAATCTTTTAAACTCTTCCCACAACTACGTAACATCATCTCAATATCTCTTAGTGCATATTGTATCAATTGATCATCGGTTAATATTAAATCTGCAATGTTAAAATCAAAATAATGAATGTGATTAGTGACATGACTATGATTGTGTTTGGTTGTATTGCAAAAAAATTGATTTAGCAGAATTGAGTTTGATAGATTTGATTTTGGTTAAAAGTGAGTTAAACAGAATTGATTTATGTTTGGATACATTAACGTAAAAATAAAGGGTATTTATAAAAAATATCAATTATTTTTCCATTAATCTTTTTTGACAAAATTCTTTTTCCAATTTAATAAACTGCATAATAAATAATTTAAAAAGTGATATAAGTAAGGTTACATGAGACATTGAAATGTGAAAGATGGTTTTTTTTTTAATAGATTTAAATATTGTTGAAAGTGTTATAGTATGAGAATATATATATAACTTTTCAAATCACACGTGATAATAACTTTCCAAATCTCACATGATAATTATTCTCTAAATTTATGATCCAGTAGAAAAAAAATCATTGATCAGGAAAGACATAAAAATATTTCGTGATGAATAATATAGTCAACAATAATTTTGATATGATATACTTTTATAATTGATGGTGCTTAACAATTATTGCACATAATTTTAATCACAATTGGTATACTTGCCATAGTGGCTAGAGATATTGCCTTGCATTGAAGGATTGCGGGTTCGAATCCTAGTCAAGACAAAATTGTATTATTTTTTAATAAAAATTGCATTATAAAATGGAGGGAAAATGAGAAAAACAAATTAGGGTTTAGAATTTGCTTATGTATACAAGCTTATAATATAAAAGATTACGTTGATATGTACCGGTATATTTGTTGAGGTGGATGATTCTGATTGGTTTACAAATAGTATTTATTAATCTTTTTATATTAATTAAATACTATTTGTGGATCAATTATAATCATCCACTTGACGATACATATCTGCATAATATGTGTACTAAAATGTTGGCAATTTTTTTTAATTGATAATCGCTAGAATCCATAGCTGCGGGTTTCCCATGCTCAAACTTATAATAGTGATTTTTTTTTTTTTAATGGAAATTTCATTTTTTGTTTTTCTTACTTGAAGTTCATTTTTCGTCATTTCTTACTTCTTAGACATGACGTGCAAGAATAATATACTTAGTTCAATTGTTGCAAATTTTAAAATACTTTCAGTGAAAAACATTGAAATTGATGCTTCATATAAATATTAAATTTTACTTACTATAAATTAACATAATCATCTACTTTTTTAAAAAATCAGAGAGTTAATACTAAAAATAAATAAATAAAATCTTTATAACTTACGATAAAATCTTGAGATATTCTTACATAGACACAAAAATATAAACTTAAGATTTAGGAATGTACATGTCAATAAAAAAAATAAAATAAAATAATCACATTAATTAATATAACTTTAATATTTTTTAAAAAATAAAATTGTTTTGCTTATATGAATGTGCTTAAGAATAATTTATTTATACTTATTTTCTCTAAAATATTTATAACTTGCTTTTAGATGGAAAGTGACATTTTACCATTATAAAATAATATTAAAAAAAAAAGGTTGATATTTTAACGAAAAAGGCAAAACAGAAAGATTGGGAGAGTAACATGTCATGGAGAGTCACATCGGTAGAAGTAGGTGCAGAGGCTTGAAGGGTGATGCCCATCAGTGATGGGGTAGCTTTGGCTACCTCAAATTTTTGTTTATTTTGCTTTAATGTGTAGGTAGGTATATTGTATATTTAGCTACCCAAAAAATTTGACAGTTTGGATCTCTATTATTAATTATTAAAAGTCAGGGTTTTTTATTTTTTTCACCACCAGTTTAATCTGGTTCTGACATCAAATGATTTTAGTCCCTCTTAATTATAATTATGGGGATCAAACTATGATCTTTTCTACCATGTTTAGCTTCAATCATCACTAAATTAACTAACGGTTAGTTTAAAAGAAAGAGTTTTGTTAACTACAAAAATTGTTTGAATAAAACTCAAAAATAAATGTACAATGAGTTTCTTGCAAAGTCAATTATAAAATCCAGAAACGTATGAAATGAAAGATTGAAAAATTTTACATTCATAATTTTTTTTCCCGACAAACCAACTTATTTGTTGGTTTTTATTTTGATCTCATACTTAATAATTATTTTATTTCAATCCTCTAATTATACTTCTTTTTTTCACCCTCTGATTCCTAGGGGAAGGAGGTCCTAGTAGTCCAAAATTCGAGGCAAGTTCTGACATCAAGTGATTCTAGTTCCTCCAAATGCAGTTGTGGGGGATCGAATTGTGGTCCTCCCTACTAAGTTCAGCGTCAATCACCACTGAACCAACTAACATTTGATTTTCTAATTATACTTTCGTCCGACAAATAAGTTATTTCCGATAAATTTTATGAAAAACATCAATCTTCATTTATAACTTCATCACCATCAATGATAGGTGTGGTTTATACGCACATACAAAAATATTTTTAGCTATCACTCTCATCATAACTAATTTTTCTTTAGTACTTTCTTGTTCATCCATTAGAGAGGGTGATTTATGGTCGATTTTGATTTATAATCACCAGTCTCTTGATTGTTTTTTATTTATTTTTATTTAAATAAGTGAAATTTACATATTTTTAGGTTTCGTTTAAGTTTTCGCCTTCATGATTTCCCATCTTGGTATTGTGTATTTTGATTTCCCATCTTAATACGGTGTTTGTTTTGTTCAGATTAGCAAAGTTGTTTCAATTCAAATTCAGTGCAGATTCGATAACTTTAATGTATTTAACATTGCAAATTTGTAGGCATGACTATTCCAGACAATTAAAATTTTTCATATTAATTGTAGGTTTTGTCATTAGGTTGTTTAATGTTATTAACTCGAGTGTTGTGAGCTTGTTCGCAGATTCATATTTTTAGTTTTTAGTGAATTTAAATATGTAATAATGATTTGATTAATATACTTTACAAATTCGAATAAATGAAGATCGTTGTTTTTAACCAAAAAAAAAACTTCATCACCATCATCATCATTCATCAATCCAAAAAAAATTAAATAGAAAAAAAAATCAATAATCCATTTTAAACTTCAATATTAAATTTTCCCCCAAATTCAAAATCCTAACCCCAAAATTCATGGTAAAATTTATGACTCTACGAAAAGAAGCACAAATTCATAAGCTTAATTGATTGCCATAATGTTCATGTTGTTCATTCAACGTGGATTGTAATCTTTATGTGATTATGCAACAACATTTACGGCCATACAATATTAACAACCATTCATTGAATTTAATCGGCAACAACATTAACAATGTTGAATTATTGGGCAGCCATAAATTATGCAACAATATTTTTCCCCAAATTTAAACGTCAATTTAATACTGGGAAGCCATGACTTTATAAACAGCAACAACAACATTAACAACCATTGAATTTTAGAGTTGCAGTTTTGAATGTGAGGAAAATTTGAACAAGTTTAAATTGAATTATTAGGTTTCTTGAGTTTTAATTTATTTTTTCTGAGTTTGTGGATGAAGATGATGAATTTTTCTGGCAGTAAGTGATAAAGGTGATGACAGCGATGATGAATATTAAATTTTTTTTTACCAAATTTAACGGAAATGACTAACTTAATTGACGGATCAAGGTGATGAAGTTATATTTAAGCATAAATTTTAATAATGTTGAACGAGTTTAATTTATGTCTCCCTTACTCATATTTTTTTTCGTGATTTTTTTTGGTTCTTTTTTCGGGTTTTTTAATAATAATATTTGAAAGTGGTGCATGATTTAACCATTTGAGTCACCTGTGCATGTTAGAATCCGTCTTGTACTTATTTACATTTTATGAAACTATTTTGTGAACTAGAAATTTCCATATTTTCTAAAAAGTTGTCAAAATAGAGACTATTTTCCAAACTATATGGAGAATTAAAATTTAATAAAAAGACTACACTTAAAAAACGTGATCGGTAAATAAAAACACTATTTAAAAAGAGTCCAAATATTAGCAAGATATTAAGCTCAAGTGGTTAATTAACTCCCATTATAAAATGAATTATTTGGTAGAACTTGAATTCGACTTTTTAGAAATAATTATTGGTCAAACTATCATAACCTCACGGCCGAACTCTGGATTATCGAGATCCCTTCCTATGAGCACCAAAAGATTAAGAAAATTTCTCTTCGCACCCACCCATTTTCTCGCGCACCCCCCAAACTTCCAAAATTGCCCCTGCAATGTTGACTTCGGGGACTACGACTTTCAAATGGAAATTTTCAAAGAAAATGGGTGGGTGCGAAGAGAAATTTTCAAAGATTAATAATAAAAAAAGTACAAACACTTCTTCTCACGGGTCCATTATTATCATGGGTTTTGGACCCAATTCAATTATAATTATTAAGAAACTAACATTTAAAAATGGAAAATGTTAAACAGTGTCTGGTTAAAGGATGAAAAAATAGTAATTTGACATTGGAGTTTGTGCAGTCAACTGCTCAAAAGTTTAAAAAGTGTTCTTTTTTTTCTTTCAAAACTTTCTTTTTTTGTTTTCCTTAACCATTGTATAATGTCTCTGCAAAAGACATAATTAAAATTGTCTCCCAAGTTGCACATTTGTTTCCACAAGAAAAAAATGAGGAACTTATGGGGCTGGAAACTTACGCAAGAAATAAGTGAGAGAGAGAATAGGACTATAGAAAAAAATGGGCTTAATTAGTAAAATGGTCCCTTAAAGACATTTTTGGTTTCATATTGGTCCTTTAAAGAAAAAAAGGTCCGAATAGGTCCCTTAAAGACATATCCGTTAATCAGTTTAGTCCTATTTAGACATCTTTTTAGGGACCAAACTGATTAACGGAGATGTCTTTAAGGGACCTATTCAGACTTTTTTTTCTTTAAAGGACCTATTTGGACCTTTTTTTCTTTAAGGGACCAATCTGAAACCAAAAATGTCTTTAAGGGACCATTTTATTAATTAAACCAAAAAAATGAGGAACTTATGGGGCTGAACCAACTAACGATCGTTAAATATGTTTTTAAAAACTCTATAATTTACTCTTACTAAATTTAGTCTTTATGTTTTTTTAGATGGAAAACTGTTGTGGCATATGGTGGACCCAGTTAAATATATAATTTTTGTTATTATATTTTACTCATTTTTAAAAAATAGTTGTTACATTTCAAAAAATATTTTTAAAAATCTTTACTCGTGTTATCAAATTTAGAGCTATCAAACGAGTTGGCATGGTTCAGTCTGATGGTCCAAACCCAATTATTATTGGACTACACATTAATAAACCGACCCAATCCACGTGGACTAATGAGCCAACCCGACCCATTTTATTTTATGTTTTTATTTAATCAATCTTTTTTTATGTCACTTTGATATAAAGTGAAGAAAAAACAATAAAAATAATATAACTCACTTTTTTTCTCTCTAATTGAAGCATTTGAAGATGATGGTGGAGCTGCTTGAAACTCAACATTCATGCGACCTCTTTGTTGAACCATAGGTTGCCATTGTTGTTGTTGTTTCTTCTTCCTCCATCATGATCATCTTCTTCTTCATTGTTAATACATCTTCTCTCACGTGCATGGACAACTTTTTTTTTTTATGGGAAATTTTTTTATTGGCAGCTTAAGGCCACCAAGAAGTTAAAACTTGTGTCACAAATTTATTGAGGGCAAGGCCGCCAAGAAGTTGCTGTCAGTTTCTCTTTCACACTTTTTTGGCGGATTTATTTAGGGCTTAAGGCCGCCAAGAAACTTACCGACGAGTGTTTTGTTGGCGGATTTTTTCTGTGAGCTGGCTGCTAATAACTTTAAATTTGGTGGCAGTTTTCAGCACTTCTTGGCTACTCTTGACCGCTAATAAAAGTTGATTTTCTTGTAGTGATAAAACAATGTATTCTTGTACCCAAAAAAACAATGTATTAATATAGATAAGGTACTATATAGTACTCATTCTTATATCTACAGTTTAAAAAAATACTCATAATCAGACTTATACTTATGCGAGTAACAATCTTTATACATATGTCCTGTCCTGCTCTACGGATACCTAGTTACTCATATCCATACTTGTTCCATGTATTTTAGTAAAAGTAAATCAAACAATTATAAAAACGAAATTTAAAATATTTATAGTAATCAAACACATATTTAATCCTTTAAAAAAAATTCCAAAACATTATGTTTCTTCTAGCGAGTCCACTTTTATTATGGGTTTTGGACCCAATTCATTTTTAATTATTAAGAAACTAACATTAACAATTAGCCCATGCCTCTGCAAAAGACATAATTAAATGTATCTCCCAAGTTGCACCTTGCTTCAACAAGAAAAAATCTCTTGCTGCTTAATTCTCACACTATAAATAGAGGAATTGAACGAGGAAATAGGGGGCTTGAAACTTACACCAGAAAACAGTGAGGGAGAATAGGTAAAAAACAAAGTTAAAAAAAATAAAAATAAATAGAGCAATAAACAAAGTTTAAAAAAATAGAAAAAGAAGGAGGAAATAGAGAAGGACAAAACTTAAATACAGTACTGTTTTTACTGTTTTCCAATTACATCTAAACACGTGTACTATTTTATATTCAATTTTAACACCGTTTTAGGTTCAATCTTTTATTTAAAAATGAATGGTAATGTTTTTCTTTCATCGTAATTAACTTAAATGTTTTTTACACTATAGTGTCGTCACATATTATACTACATGCATGTCAGCATGACGGGCCTAAGAGTAAGACCACAAAGATAATCAATTTATAAAATTATTTCTAATTAGTTGTCTATGATAATTAGTTGATATTAGTGTTCAAAATTAATAAAATTATTTCTAACTAGTTGTCATATGATAAAACAAATTTAATAAAATTATATCTAGAGTTAATATTGTCTCAACAAAAATTAAATAAATGAAATTTGATATTAATTGAAAATATAATATTAAACGAAATTATTTTAGTAATTTAACAAATGATTTTGTATTCAAAACATCTAAAAAATAAAACTTACCTAACATTATATAGACACACATGACACAAATACAATCTATCCGAGTGCTTAATACAAGCACATACATATAAAAAATAAAATATATACTCCTCTAATTATAATACTTTTTACAAGAGATTATAATATTATATAATGATAATTATATCCTAAACCATGCAAACATGAAAATTAATAATCATAATGTACCATCGTTTAATTTATCCACATTGAGCATGTTAACAATTGAAAGTGCTATGGCAGAAAGTTGAAAAACATTTTTGTTTCTCTTTGTCAATGGTGAAGTCACATCATTCTTTTGCTTGAATCCATCTTCACAAGTTGTTGAGGCATCAATAATAGAACTTAGCTTAAAATTACAATCTTCATAACGTTTTGCCTTGTAATCTCTAATTGCTTCTCTAAAAGTTGTGATAGCATCAGAATATACATCAAGACAATCATTCAAACATTCTTTGATAAATGGATCTTTATCTTTCTTCTTTAAAAGATCTTTGATGTAATCACAAGTATTTGTCACATTGTGCCTTGTTATCTTTATAGATATGAGACCTAATTCTTCAAGATTTTGGGCACATTGGCTCCTACGGTCCGATTGAAAAGATGTTGTACAAAATTTGTAGCTTATGTTGGGATCATTTTTTGAGCAATTCTTGCATGTTTGTTGGATGAGATGGTTGGCATCAACAAATTGATTGAAAGAACATAAGATGATTGTGAGGAAGAACAATAGGAATGAAGAAGGACTCATTTTTCTTTGTTTAGACATTTTGTGTCTAGGACTTAGTTTTCTTTGTTTGGAAAATTGTGAAGGTAACACTTTATAGATGCAAGAAATGAGTGTGTAGTGATGGGAAAGATTGTACTTTTTCTCAATTTTTATGGGGTTGAGAAGCAATGCTTTTGTGAGAATAAATGTAAGTTGCCGTCTAATTAAACAAGAAGGAATTAGAAGCTAAGTTAATTTGGCAATCATTAAATTTAAAGGTGGAAGAAATATGGCAAACTATTAGAAACAATTGAGTAGGATATTAATTTGTTTATGTGGATAAATTGGAAGAATTAATTCTACCAATTAAAATAAAGATATAAGCCCTTTGGTTAGTGAATTCCTCGTGACAAAGTTGATAAAATTGTCCATTAAGTGTTTTGATAACAAGTAAAATAAAATTTCTCCATCAAGCTTAAAGAGACACAAGAATATTGAGTACAACGAAAGGCAATTTATTGAGAAAATGTTGTCTTTTAACAAGTTCGCATAATAAAATATTATTTTTTAGTAGAGCTGTCAAAAAAATCTCTAACTTCTATGTCTCGTCTCTTGTAAACTCTTTAGTATTTTTTATGAAAATATTAATAAAACTCTTTAAAATGGTTGAAGGCCAGGGACTTTGTGAACTTTTTTTTTTTGATAAAAATCATGATGTTTGAAGGTTAGTGTATTTGTATATAAAAAATATGAAAAAAGTTTAAAAAAAATATATGTTTTCAAAAAATAATTTGATTTACTATAGAAAAAGGTAAAAGTTGGAGCATGTGGGTCAACTTTAATCATAGATCTTAGGAGATTTATTTGAGTGAGGCTCTTTAGCCTTAAGAGTTTTTTGCCCTCTCAAATATGTAGTTTGAGACCAAATCTTATGGGTTGAATAAATTGATAGCTACAATTGTGAGCACTATTAATTCTTGGCTAGGAGAGGAGTGGGAGGTGCAGAAAATTCATGTGTTCAGTGAGGAAAATAAGGTTTTGGTTAAGTTGGCTAAAATATGCCATTCCTTGCATGTGCTTGATAATGCCCCTAATTAGGGTTATGGTCATCAAAGTTATGGTCATTTATTATTGTTGTAACTAATCTAGTATTTCTTTCCTTTTTAGTATTTTAATTATTGATTATGTTTGTGTTTTGGAATTTCCTGTCATGTGAAAAAGAAAAATGAATTTTTGTTGCCATCCTTACAATTCATAGTTAAGGTACTTGAGGAGGAATTCAAACTATATTATAAATGGCCAGTATTCTCTAGTTACTTTTATGAGATATTGTTGTTATCATTGGGGGAGATTAGAGTTGGTCCAACATTTTTTGAGACATAAAACAAACTCTTAGATGAAGTCTTTTATCTAACATCAGATAGGAAATTTCATCTAAGATAATCAAAATCCTTCCACAATATGGTGAATCAATGTTCGAATTTCAATTAAGCGATGTATTTATATTTAGTGTATGATATGTCTTTAATATGGTCAACTTTACTGGAAAAAATATATGATTTTTTTTAAAGAATGAGCCAAAATCTTCAAATATATTTTGATAAAATAATTGTATTTTTTTTGTTCAATACAAATTTACTTCACTATTTTAAACTTCTTAATATTATTAAAACTCACACAATGTGAGGTCCTAAGTTCAACCTTTTGGGCACACAAGATAAATTCTACTACTTTTATAACATACACAAACAAGCGTCGAAAATCGAATGTATGACCAATAATCACTTGTTCAAGAGACAAAAATCGAGTATCACTTGTACTTGTTGCTGTTCAATTCATGAATTATTTTATCCCAATTTTATTTATTTTTCTTTATAATTCAAGTTCAACCAAAGCCACTAGGTTTGGTCTAGTGGTAAGAGGTTTAAGTAGTATGTTATAGGTCCTAGGTTTGATCCTTAGCTCATTGTAAAAAAAAAAAAAAACTTTTAAAAAAAAAAAGTTCAACCATCTAATTTTAATTTTTTTTTTTTTAGAGAAATATGAAATGCTTTTATTTTCTTGAAGAATGTCTAGCAATTTTTATTTTTGTCAAAAAAATGATTCTTCACTTCATTTACTGAAAAATCTATTCAGTGAAAGTTAAATTACAATACAGTACAAGAAAACAAAAATTCACGTTTTTGTTTGTGGATAAGCAACAGAGAAAGTAAAACCTCAACAAAAACAAAACCCCTTCACTTCATTCATAGTTCTTGGTCTCTCACACAAAACATCATCATCGTCAATGGCTAAGCTAAGAACAGCCATTGATTCATCATTCTGGGACTTAAACATTTCATCTCCTCAAAACATTGATGGTTGGGCCAAAGCTGTTCCTGGTGACCCTTTTCCTCTTGATGCTTCAGTTGGTAGTAGACTCTTTCGTCATCAACAACTCTCTGAACAACTCTCTCCTCGTTTTGGCATTATCCCTTCCTTTGCTCCTTCTTCTGTTAAGGAAGTTGGTTCCTTTTCACTTCAATCACTTCTCCTTAATCTTACTACTAATCGTTGGTAATGTTTCACTATACTTTCTTTGTTGGTTTTTTTGTTGTATTTTAGTTTAATTTACTTGAATATGATGGTAATTTGAATTTCAAAGACTTGAATTTTAATGGGTTGTTTGTGTTTTTAATGTGTATGTCTTTAAATTGTCTGTTTTTGTTTATGCTTCTTTAAAAATTGGATTTTTTATTTTGGGGTTGTTGAATGTCTTAAATGGGGGCAATAGGGGTTTCAAGCCTGTTTTTGAGGGTCTTGTGATTTCCTATGAAACATAGTGACTAGTGAGGGTGTTGTTATTTCTTATGAAACATAGACACAAACGCAGACATGACACAACATAGACATCAGACATGACACTACGGTTTGACATAGTTTGAGAAAATGAAATAATTGAATATAACAACTAATTACTACTAACATTGGTTGTTTCCAAAAATTAATAAAATTGAATATAACCAAATGTGTCGTTGTTGTGTAGATACACACACTGAGACTGACATGTGTTAGACGTGTCTTCAATTTGAAGTGTCGGTGCTTCATAGGTTATTTTGAAGCACTCAAGAAAGAAATTTATTATTTTTGAAGTTCAACTATTTTCTATGAAACACATGCACAAACACGGACTCCATATATGACACTGACATGTCGACTTGATAATAATTTGAGAAAATGAAATAATTGAATATAATCATACGGGTCCGTGTTGTGTAGATTCACACACGGAGACTGACATGTGTGGGACATGCCTATCATTTGAAGTGTTGGTGCTTCACAGGTTATTTTGAAGCACTTGAGAAAGCTATTTGTTTTAGCTTCTTTTTATTTTGAAGAAATAATGAAAATGAGGTTTGTTTTAGTTGTTGATGGTGTATGCTTATTATTGAATGAGAACCCAAAAAGAAGAAGAAAACAAAATTTGTACATGTTTCTAGTCCGAAATTGACTAGCTGGTAGTGTATCACTGTTTGTATAATTCCAATTCTTGAAGAAAAATCAAGAGTTATTGGTTGTTTTCATGGAGTGTAGGGATAGAGTAGCCGATAAAAGAAAAGGATGTTCATTATTTGGATTTAAACCAAATTGTTCATTGTTCCTACTAGTAACTATATGGTTGTAGTGCCATTAAGTGTAAACAGTTCAGTTGGATACTTTTTTTGGGTAGTTTTATACTTCAGCTTTTAGTTCTCTCTTCTGTTAGTGAGTCGAAGGCATTAAAATGTTGCAGTAAGTGAGTAACTAATTTTATGCATTTAGCGAGTTCTTAAATTGTTGTATTACAGAACATCTAAGTTTTGCTCATTAGTTTTAGTTCTACTAATTTATCTCAAACACAAGTTTATGTTTTTTATGCTTCAATAACTTGCTTCATATATTGGTTTTGTTCATCCACAAATGTCTTTTATATTAGCCATTTTGATCATCAAATATGTTTTTAGGTAGTCAATTTAGTCGTGGAATGTGTTTTTTGTTGGTCAATTTAGTCCACAAAATTACTAACCAAAGAGACGCTAAGGATGTATTTGCAATTTCGATGCTTTCAGAGATTAATGTGACAACGAATTACACTTTCAGGGACCAAAATGGTTGTATGCCCCTTTTTTTGTTCTTCTCAATTCAAATATCAATGATGAATCTCAACTCTTTAATGTACTCATATATAGCTTTATTATGGTTGATATAGGTGGCTTGCAGCAACAGGGCAATTCCGTCCCAGGAAAATGATAGTTGATTTAAAAAATGAGATTTCTAATGCTACTGAATTCAATCTCTCCACAGTTAAGGGTGTTGCAAAGCATTTCATTGACAAGTCGCATTATTCATATGGCTTAACCTCGCAGTTTTCTTTTTCTCCTTCAACGTCTGCGTTGTTTGCTTTAGAGGGCCATGGTGAGAAAGAAAGACGCCGCAAAAAAGTGATGGTTTTTCACGAGGCACGAACTTAACTGCTTTTCTTAATTTTTCATAATCTCATGCAGTCAGTTGAAACTTTCTTCATAATCTCAAAATGTTAAGTAAGATTTGTACTACGATGCCTGATAGCATAATGAATAACCGTAAAAGACAATGTTTTGTGCAGCTTCCTGAACATGATCTTACGGTGGAGGCAGCATGGCCTCAATTGTTTGTTGACCACAAAGGAAGATATTGGGATGTTCCCGAGTCTATATCAGTTGATTTGTCATCCTTTGTGTCTGATTCTGGATTGCGATACCGTTTTGGGATACATAAGAACAATGGTAATCCTCAGGCAATTAATTCAACTGATAGCGATACACCACTGTCTCTACTGCCAGGGTTATGCGCCAAGGCTGCTTTTACTTATGACAAGATCAAGTACTTTTGGAAAAACAAGGAGATTGAGAAGGAATACAAAAAATTGACTCCATATGATGTGCGACTTAAGGAACCTCATGCAGCAGTATCTGGAATTATAGGTAAATTCTTTTGATGAATGTTGTCATCATTGTTTGAGTTGAGAATCAATAGGTGAATTCTTATAAGTTACAAAGTCCCTCCCTTACGGAATCAATATGAATGAGTTGAATAATTTCTTTCGGTGTATTTTATAAATTTCCCTTGATTTTCATACGAACATTTTTTTCATCATTGGTGAATAGATTGTTGTTAGCTGACTAGACATTACGGCAATTATCTTATAAATGTAGGTAGCTCCTTTGCTTCCTGGATTTGGAACGGGAAGAACTTTTCTGGTATCGATTCAGGAGAAGATCAAGCCGTATCAAAGAGAAGAAAGAGATCTCGATTTAATGCCGATTTGTTTGGTTCAGTTTGCTATACTTTTCAGCAAGGAAGATTCATGAAGCGTTTCGGGGACTTAACCAGGGTAGATGCCCGTCTAGATATATCTTCAGCTTCCGGACTTGCAAAGAAGATTCTGAATGGTTTCAAGCGTTCTAGTGCTGATCTTAACGAACAATCATCAGCCTCACCCCGGCTTAATTTAATCTTTCAACAGCAGGTACAGATTTTCCTTTATAAGAGCAACTATCTTTGAATGTCCTTTAATCAAGAATACGTTTTAAGTAACTGTTAAGAATTTTAATCGAGTAGTAAGAGGATTCTAAATATTGATATTGACCGCTACACAAACATATATGTAGGTTGCAGGACCGGTTGTATTTCGAGCAGATTCTCGAATTGCAATTGAGTCATTGACAAGGAAACATGGTATCTACATAGAAGATTTCATTTGCAGCTTGAATTACTCTTTGGAGTTTCTGGAATCCGGAAAAATCGTTGCTTGGTATTCACCAAAACGGAAAGAAGGGATGGTTGAATTGCGCTTATTCGAGTTTTAATTGAAGTCGGTCTTCATCATTTTTGTAAGTCATGCATAATAACACCTTTTAATGTAAGAATGCGACACGGTTGTTGTTAAAGTCGCGTTTGTTTATTATCCTTTGTTCTTTGCATGTATGTTGTTGCATGCATAATTCATTTTAGAGTTAGTTGGCTTCTTTTTGTATCAATTAAGAGTTATGTTTAGTTGGGTGGTTATCAAAGGTTCAAAACCAAACTACACTATTGTTCTTTATAACTGCCATACAAGTTCAAAAAGAATCAAAATTTTGTTCATTTTCCAAAAGACTGGATTCTCTCTCCAAAGGGAAATGAGATCTCCAAAATCATGGTGGTCATTTGATCTTAATTGGATATCCTTAAAAAAATTCAAAATTTATTTATTATTTTGTAATAAAAAATAGTGAGTCAGTGAGTTTCAATCTAGATGTCTGATCTTAATCAAACAACTATTAATATTCCAAATGCAAGAACAAAGTAATTGTGACCGCAAGGCGTTGAGGGAAAGAAGACTTAAAAGAAAGAAGAAATGCTACCTTCAGTCCAACGGCGAAGGTAGCATATTTGCAGGGAAATAGTTCAATGTTGCCTTTAAAAAGAAGCGAGCGAGCACACAAGGTAACCCAAGAAGAAATGTGGAAAATGTTGTGTGCACGGCAATGGAGACGTGAATAAAATTAAAGACTTGGGCGACATAGTTTACAAATTGTTCGCTCTTTTGGCATCCTTGGTAGCACTGAACTTCACTGCCATAGGAGAAACGCTATTCGCAAAACACTATATCTTGCCGCAAAACACTACCTTGTATGACATGTTTTGACAGAGATTGCAATGGAATGGTTGATTTGGAGAACAGGGTGGTGATGATGGAAACTGATGCTCCCTAGTCGCTATGATAATACCAAGTTTTGGAGTCAATCAAACATTCTTCTCTTTTGTACCATACTCTTGTTGCTGTAACTATTTGTATTTGTGTGTATGTGTTTACTATAAAATTGTTTTTCTGTAGTTTCGATAGATTATTGTTCTGTAGTTTGAATTGTTGTAACTTACTGGAAAATTGATAGTTATTCAATCAAAATTAGACACTTTAAATTAAAGACTGTTTTTTAAATTACAAACTAAAATCTATTATTCTGAGTTGTTTGATTAAGATCGGATGGTCACAGATATTAGTGCAACTGTTTTTTAAATTACAAATTAAAATCTATTATTCTGAGTTGTTTGATTAAGATCGGATGGTCACAGATATTAGTGCAGCATGAGCAAGTATGATCGGATGGTCACAGATTTTTTTGGATATCAAAATTTCGAAAAATCATTTAATTTTGAAGCTATTTCAAATAAATTTTCATAAAAATCATTTTTGAAATACAACTTTTGAAAAAATTGTGATTTTGACTATGTTTTGATCTTCAATAATGTGTGTTTATGTTATATGATGTCAAAATTAGTGTTTCAATTTAGAGAAAACGAATATAAAAAAACTTGTAATATTTTGAAAATCGATTTTAGAAAATCTATTTTCAAAAATACAAAGAAAAAATCCATTTTTTTAAAGCTGAAACAAACAGGCCCCGAATATATTTGAGAAAATCCATATCCAAGAAAATCAACAAAGAGCTAGAGGCTGACAAGAGAGAATGAGTTTCTAGAAAGAACTACTCAATAATATTTTCTTAAAACTCAAATTTAACAGAATTGCATAAGATGTCTATCTTTCTTTCTATGCTTATAGGTATTTATCCTCTCATGCAATTGTAAAAATCTTCACCACAGGCAAAAGTAATCAACATGACAAAGGTCTCTCAAACCATGAAGACCCTTGTTAACCCTTATGATGTGGAATCCACAAAATTGATTCCTTGGACATCAAGTCATCAACCAATGAATTTCAAACTGAGATTATGCATTGCAATATTGAAAAACAGCAGTGATCATAGCATCTGCAATATCCAAAACTTCTGAAGGAATGTTGTTATTATAATAATAATAATATAATAATAATAACATAGAGAATATTTTAACACCAATCATTGAAATTTTTTCATTCTACTCCTAATACATTTGCCATAAATATATTATTATCAAAAAGGTCGTTCCTCGTTGTCTCATATAGTACCCCGAACCCTACTCAACCACGGCCAATAAGTCGCTTGATTTAATGAAGACGTGCTTTGCATCAGTCCCCAAATCCACCTGAAAAACAATAGACCAACATATTTATTAATGATGAAATGAAAAGCACGGCTGATTCATAATGTCATTAGAATGCTATCAAATTTCTTTTCTCAATAAAGCAGTATGTGTGAGATATAACAAAAAATGGTTGGCAATCGGCACAACAATTTACTCGAATACTAGTTGTTCTTTTGATATAAATATTTCTTTAGTCATTGATTAATTCATTTTAAAAATTAGCGTTCAATGTTAATGTTACGACTTAAAATACACCTGGATGTAAATATGTACATAAGTGCAAATATTTTAATGTCACTTTACCTCATAAGCATTTACATCATTGAATAGAACCTGTAAAAAAATAATGATAATTATAGTTAAACTATGAAATGAAAACCAGGAAGTTCAAATGATTCAAAAACTGCTAACTTTATTCTATTATTTCATTATTTGAACCAAAAGTAATCCCAAGTTAACCCTGCACACTACTACTATCGTGGCAGGCAAAGAAGTGAACCTCTAACTTCCTCCATTTTATCGAAATAAGATACATCAAACAAAACCAGAATAGACTCCAGTCATTTGACTAATGAGCAAATACTATATATATTATGCATGCTACATTTTCTGATTACAAGAAACAGAAAGTTTGATTTGGTTGAGGATTCATAACACAATGCTTAGGTTTACACCTCTCAAGCAATTTGTAACATTCTATTCTAGTCATAGTAAAGTGTGGTATCAAAGCTATATGAACAACGTAGTCAAAAATTGACCCTTGTCGGCCTAAAAGATGGGACAGTGGCCACTATCCAAGGTTCAAGTCCGAGGGGCTTCTATTTGAGAGGCCATGTTAAATAAACTATCCCTGTGCTTCAATCTCTGAAGCAAGCAAAGACACTTCTAATCGGAAGTTTGTATAGTGTCCGGCACGACACTGACACATATGATTACATTCAATTAATTCATTTTTATAATTACTTCTTATTGGAAGTTTGTATAGTGTCCGACACGACACTGACACATGTGATTACATTCGATTAAATCATTTTTATAATTACTACCAGTGTCTACATGTCAGTGTCATGTTTGTGTCTGTGCTTTACAAGCTTCATGTTCTGAGATGATTGGCTCAGTGGTTCTTAATATCGTTAACTTTTGTTGCAATTGTAAATTGGGAATTAGAGTTTGTAATCGGAAGGTTTTAGCATTCATCGAAAATAACTCCAGGGTTCATAGTTACAGTAGTTATTTGGATCTTAGGATTAGGATTTAAGTCACATGTTTAGGTTGTTTGCCATGGTAGATTTAGGGTCCTTTGAGATTTTGTGTCACCTATACAAAGCATACTATTAATCTCGAGATTGTTGGCTTATTGTTAACTTCACCTCCATTACAGTAACTAACAACATACCTTTGCTCCGGCCTTCACATTTTCAGCCTCAGCACCAACATTTAGGACCTGAAACAAATACAAAATAAAATTAGACCAAATTATCGTAAAACTCAAGTTTTTTTTTTATAAAGAACAAACCTTCAGATATAAAACATCATGAAGCACTATGTAATATGTATACTTACTTCTCCAACAAGGTATCGCTCAAATTTAACAGCTGACTTGGGCAGCAAAATTCCACCAGCTGTTTGCTGCAACAAAAAATATATTCACAAATCAGCTACGCAATCATGCACCATCCAATTTATAATTAACAATTGCAGAATACTTGATTCTGACAGTAAAACAAAATCAAACTAAGCATAATAAAACAGATGAAGCCACCAACTAGTTCAATCACACATAAAGCATAGATAACAATAACTCATCTATATAGCAACACAGCATTACATAACTTTTCTACTCTGCTAGCTATTACTTATGCATGTGTAATTCAAGAAATATATAATGATGCACTTAAATTGCTGTTATCACTTATCTCGCTAACAAGAGAACATAGGTGATTCTGTTTTCTCTGACAAAACAGAAAACCAAGTTGATGACATTCGATGAGGATATATCAATTTGGCACGCAACCAATGTCATACAGCTTGGTTTTTTGTTGCAACAAATTATTTAATTGGCACACTAATCGTATCAAAATCATGCTACGGAACAACATTAAACGGAAAGTTATCTAAACAAAGAAGCCTCGCAAACTAATCCAACACTCGACCTATAGTTTGAACTTATCATAGTAATTATTTCAAGATTGCAGGCACCAAACATTGAAACAACAACAACAACTATATAATTAAGTTCTTTAATCAAATGAAATGAAACAATAATTAAGTTCTTTAATCTACTAAGTAAGTTGCTGAGTTTGAATCCCGTCAGGACAATGTCACTTGAATTAATAAAAATTTCCACTTTTCTCAATTTATAGAAAAAAATTTCTTAAGTCCTTTAATCTACTTCTCATAATTCCTACAGACTAAGAATAAACAATATCCCAAATTGAAATTAAAAAAAATAAAAATTTGATTTTTGGATAAGTTTGTAGCATACTTGTGATAGCTCCTCCAAACGAATAAGAACCCTATCAGCCTGAGGCACAACCTGAAATCCAAAAAATCAACAAAATTCAGATACAAAAACAAAAATTAAACTTTAAAAAACATAAAAACTATTAAATAAAAGGAGAATTATAAACAACCTTAGTAGGTTCCCATTTATTGGCAATTGCATTAACCTTCAAAGAGTTACTCTTCAAAACTGAAAAATACCCAAATGAAAAAAGATTAAGAATTTGTTAAAATGAAGAAATGGGTTATCAAAAAATTAATTTTTTTGATGAGTAGAAGAAGAATTATACGTGGGAGTTTCCGGTTGGAGAAAGAAGCTGTGGTGGTTTTGTGAAGGAAGGATGTTGGTATGGTGAGAAATGTGGAAGCCATGGTAATGGATAAGAGATGAGAGAGTGAAGGAAACAAGAACAATTGTATGAGTTAAACCCTATTTTAGGTTTTATTATCCACAATGTCACAAAATGTCAAGAATGAAGACAAACAAGAGGGTGAGTCGATGTGAGGAGAAGGTACTAGAAGGTAATTTCAATATTTGATTTTTGAAATTGTTAAATTAGTTAATTTAATCGCAAAAAAAAATAAGAAAAATATACTCCTATTTTGTTTTTGTTTGATACTGAATCCGTCCCGAATTGAATGTCACAGTTGACTGTTGTACATTGTTCACATATACTCCCTCCAATTCTGTATATAAGAAAGAGTTGACTTTTTAGATTCATTGTAAAATAGATGTATCTAGACAATAATATAGTCTAAATACATTAATTCTACAATGAATCTAAAAAGTAAATATTAACATATAAGATGTTGTTAGATCCGTTTCATTTTCAATGTGTATTCTTAAAATGTCTAATTTTTTATAATTTTTATTACTGTATTATACAATTACAAATATAAATAGTCAAACTTATGGATCGACATGCTTAAAACACAATCAACTGTGTCACTTATTTTGGGACGTAGTGATAAAATAAATTTTGAATCTATGATAGATAGAGTATTCTTTCTTTACGTAGTACAAAGAAATAACCTACCATAATAGTATTTCTTTCCTTACTTAATAACCATGCATCTCGAGACTCTAGTACTAGAGTTGGGATCTCTTTATTTTTATTATTTCTATTTTTTTATTATTAAAGTTTTTAAATGTACTTGTAAACTTAACTTGGTTGTTTTTTATTATTATTTCTAATTTTTTTTATTACTAAAGTTTTTAAATCGTTTTGTAAACTTAACTTAGTTGTTAAGGATATTACATTTTATATGAAGAAGTTGAAGTTCGGATTTCGAATAACCTACTTATTTATTTTAAGGGTGAAATTTCTATCGCTAGGTTATTTATTCTAGTTTCTATCACTAGGTTATTTAGTCTAGTGCTAAAAATTTCACCTTAAAAGTGAATAAGTAGAGTGTCCGGAGTTCGAACCTCGACTCCTACGCATATAGTGCGATGTTCCTACCAACCGAGCTAAGCTAACAGAAACTTGTATTTATAGTGCGATGTCCCTACCAACTGAGTTAAGCTCACAGGTACTTCTAATTTTATATTGAGATGTTAATTGTGTTAATTTTTTTATGGAGAGGTGAGTGTTTTTCAAAAATTAGAGAGGATATTTATGTTATGGAAAAAGCTAACATGTGCCCTAAGGACATCTTAAGATTCGAAATACAGCAATGTTTTATTGAAATTCGTGCATTTGATTTGAATTTTAAATGCACAAATTTTGAGAGAATTTTACTACTTTTACATTCTTAAACATGTGCCATAAGGACACATGAGTACATGTTAGCACGACTCTTATATATTATTTAGTGATTACTGATGTTTAAAGGAGTTCTATCCCCAACATTTTTATATATTTAAGCAAAAAAAAAAGTGATGGAGTGTAAACTAACTATTAATTTTTTATTAGTTTTTTTTTTAATTTATGATGAAGTTGAAAATCAAATCTACCATTTCTAGTATACTATTTGAATTTCTCACTATTAAACCATATATAATGGCTTTCCATTAATTTGTGTTTTAAGATACCGAGGTTTGAAAAAAGCTTGACTTTTTAGTCTAAGCCAGCTGAAAATCTTTAAGTTCTATCCGTGTTCCCACAATATTCCCGGAAAATTGGTCCCATTTGTTTGTTTTAGTTAACTTAATCAACCTTTTATGTTAAGAAACAAAGCATTAGAATGAATGACAGAGATGATAACGGCTACATAGGGACCACATTAGTCCCACACTCTTATACTGTAAACCCATATCCATGACCTCACACCCATCAACCCTTTTTCTTTCCATTTGAGCAAAGTTTTTGTCTTTCTTTCAAAACACCATAACCCTTTTCTCCACTCACTTTCCATCACATTCCTACTAAATCAAAACTCATTATTGTTAACATGTTGAAGAACAACCTCAGTTGCTGTTTCTTGTACTTTTTCCTTTGTCTCTTCTTGCCAGCTCTTGTTTTCTCCCACACACATGGTAAGCTTACCCTTTTTTTTATTTTTTTTTATTTTTACCATTTCTGTGTTTTACTCACTATTTTGCTGTTATAAGGTGGAAATGTATGCTTATGTTAATGTTAATTATTCTTTGAGTTTTTCTGAATTTTGATTGTCTTGAGTTATATTATTCTTGAAAAGGCTTTGAAAGTTTGCATCTTTTTCTGGATCTCTAAACTTTTTCAGTGTTACATTTAGTTTCTTTAATTAATTGTTGGTATGCAGAAAGAAAAGAGCTTTAAGAGTGAAAATGAAATTCCTAATTTGTTAAATCTCAATAGGTTGTATTTGGAAATTGAAAGTTTTTATGTTTGTCCTATTGAACTTTTAGAACACTACTCTGCATTGTCCTTTTCTCCCATGTGTCAGCTATTTATTTTTTTTATTTTTTGGTTTTCACCACGAGTATCCAGCCCACTGAACCGCATGATCTGGTTCGGCCGTTTGGGGGTCGGTTCTGGCGTGGTTTCAGCTATTTATTTTAATTTATGGGAAGCATGGACCAATACCAAAGTCTTGTTTAAGAAATATAAACTATTAACTCTTTTTAATTGCTTGATCAAGGACCACAATTAGGAGCATATTTTGATAGTCAAAAGAGGCAACACTTTTATGTACAATTTCCATCTTAAGATACTTTTAACCTACAACAGATTTTGTATGATGAAGCACTTCCTAGTTCATTCAAAATCATTTATAAATTTTGGCTGAAATTGCGCCTAAAAATTGTCTGTCCCTCAACCCTATCTTTGAAATAATTATTGTGTTTAAAAAACTAAATCCAATTGAACGTCTTGAGTAACTATCAATCTATCATTCATCTGGCATTTCAAGATAATTGAACTTCTTGGATGACCATGTATGTTAGTTAAGTTCGTCTTCTTTAACAACTGTGAGCTACTATGTTAGTTAGAAGTGTTAGTTAGTTAGAGGTTGGCAGCTCATAGGCGCGAGCTGTGCCAAAGCTGGCCTTAGGCTCAGCTTGAGCTCATGAGTTTTTGTTACAAATTTTGGATTATAGGCTATACAAGCTTGATCTATTAAGGAAATAACAACACATCTTATTTCCAGTACAATCTCACTTTTCTCTCTTCAATTCATATCCTTCAATTTTATATTTCTTCAACCTCAAGAAATCGATTTGTCCCAACATAGATGTCTCTAGAAATAGTATTATACTGTCTATATGTACTACATTGTGTATTTTCAAAAGTTATATTCCCTAGAAGTTAAAGGTCTTTCTTTTGTTTCAGTTAAGACTTAAGACCAATAAGTAAATTTTGGCTCATAGCAATTCATTGTTTGTCTTGATAGGAATCAGTCACAAGAGATCAAAGTATTTGGGTTTTATTACTTAGTTACTGACTGATCATCTGATTGATTATCTTTTATGAATTGAAATTTAGATGATTTGGTTCTTAGCATAACTTGTTTTGTGCATTAAAATTGGCAGAAAATGTAAGTATAGTGCAAGTGTTCATGATGATAATGTCATCAAATTTAAAGCCTTGCATTTTAGTTTTTTTTTTTAAAAAAAAAACAAAAACAAAATTTGAATTGTCCGATCTCAATTTAATGACCACCGATGTGCTGATTGTGTGAATGTGTGATACTGTGACTGCAGACAATCCTTCAGTTTCAAGGCACACATTAATCTATTTTTACTTGAACAGGACAAATATAAACTATAAACGTAATCTTCAGTTATGTGTATATGGATGCATATTTACAATAATATATCTCTTATATGATGTGAGCTGGTTTGTGTTCTCTTTGTCCTACAGGAAACCCTGCAAGCGAAATTGTCGATATTATAAACAAGAATAGAACAGATCAAAAGCTCCACAATTTGAATGACACTCCTGGTCTAGGGTGCATGGCCTTGCAATATGTTGAATTATGCAAAGGAAACTGCACCGATAACAATGTTGTTAACTGCAAACCTCCCGAAGATGATTTCGTTGAAGTCTTTGCTCCGAATTGCGGTGTAGAGTTACCAACTTTCGGCACCATAACCGGACACATTGTTGGCTGTCAAAGAAAGTATCTCGAACCATCATTAGCATTTTCTCAAATTCTTATTAAAGATAAGAAATCTTTGTCTCTTTTGAGAAATAAATCACATACTGAAGTTGGAGTAGGCCTTGTTGGAGATCATAAAAAAGGGCCTTTCTTTTGGTGCGTTTTGTTTAGTGATGGAAAAGCTAACTCTACATTTGTGCTTGAAAATCGCGGTGCCGGAATCAAGCAGAAAAAAGGATGTTATAGTGGGAGCAATACTCCATGCAGTGGAGGGCAGAAAAATGGTGTTCCATTTTTTAACTTATTTTTCATGTGTTATGTATTCATTCTGCTTTTTAAACTTTTGTGATCGATTTATACTGATTTCATGATCTTCACGTGACAACTCTTGCGATGTTTTTTTGTTCATATTTTATGTTATTTGTTTACTTTTACACTTACTGCTATTAGGATATATGTATTCCCTCCCTATTGCAGGTGACTATTGATTCAAAGTTGCTAAACATTTAGAGGATAAGTCGCTGAATTATACAAATTTTTACAATTTTTAATTATCAATTCATGTTTCTATATGCTCCTTCATTGTTTGATATTACTTGCTCTTCATGCAACTCATTTTTACTCCACCTGGATGATATGGTGTAAGATTTCAAATCATATGTCCACCATTCATCAATGGTTGTAGAGAAGGAAACACAATTACTTTTGCAACCAAATTGACTTGCTTTAACCCAAATGCAAGACTCAGGCTCCACAAACAAAGTTCTATCTTGAAGTTCTTCCATTTTCACCCATCTAAGCTTAGGAACTTGAAGCTTAAAGACCTCCACATGATCCACAATAGTCATTGTTTTCTGGAAAATGAGGAAAACCAGCAAGATTTCCCCATTTGATTCAATTAGGCATTCCCTGAAATATCTCGCGTTAACGGATGGTACAGCCCTGCATTTGCTGATTGCTGTTATTGCAACATCAGTGCCAACAATGACTTCAATAACAGCAACGGTTCCCTGCATACTCAACGTGTAAATTTTCCCTTGAGATGCTATAGCTGTTCCGAATTTCATGAACTGTTGCTTCGGATCATTTGGATCGATAATAGTGCAGCCCCGATTCTCACATACATGCACAGGGCCGTTCAGCCAACAAAATGCAAAAGCTGGATTGCTGATACCTGTAAATATCACTGGGAGACAAAACTTAGAAGACATAGGGGACTCATTGATCAGCACAAATTTAAGGGGAACGTTAACATCCCAATTCGGGACATGCCTACAATCTCTTGAGGCAATGTTGTGAAGAATATACTCCGATGGGCTATTGCGTCGGGAAACAACTGCACCGTGGCCACATCCAACAAAGTACAATGGCATAAATCCAGGTTCCCAGAATTCTGGATGACTACCACAATGAGGCCAATAGTACTCCTCACGATTATGAATGAGATCTCGACATCTACCAGCTCTGCCAATTGAGGGTTCTTCATATTGCTCTGGCAGCGTCTAGATGCCAACCTGAGCGCCTTGATACTGCCTGGATAACTAATTTTATCCATTACATCTGGATGCCTACCAATGTGACTGAGTAATTGTGGTGGAAGATTAGGCCATGGCTTCTTGCCTCTGGCCTCCTTCCGCCAAGACAATTGTCCATTTTTATTTGACTTGTTGGCCATTAGTTGAAATATGAATTGGGATATTGGGACAATTAAAGATGCTCTCATGTCTGATTGATATAAGCAAGCTAAACGTGACCTCCAAGTATAATGAACTCTAAAGTAATCAAGTAATGGAATATAAAATGATAATAGAAAGAGCAATGAATGGAGGGAGTAGTTGACTTTTATATAGTTAACTATAGGTTGTGTTTATTTGGAATATAAAATTAGAATCATATAACAAAATATTTATTAGTTAGCTTCTGAAGTTTTTTAAGTTTGTATGAGCTGATTGAGGCTGGCTCTTAAATCAAAATAACGGATCAGATTTGGGGCGCGTTGTTTCCTCTATGATGGTTGCGCCTGTTGGTGATATGATTATAAATAGGGAAATGGAGGGACTTTTTCAAACATTTCCTGTTTGTGAAACCTCTCAAGTCTCTAAAATCTTCTCAAATTTTAAGGCTTTGCTCCGTTCGTCATCTTCAATCCTCCATATTCATCATCTTCTGGGTTTTTCTGGGTTACTACTTTGTAAGGATATGTCGAGGACTCATACCATTGTGTGTGTGAGCAATGGTGAAGATTGCATTAGACATTCCCCTCGTCCTTTACTTCGAGCTAATCTTACTGTTATTAGAATTTGAGAGGCTTATACTCAACCACAAAAGCTAGCTTGAGAGTTGAGGTTTGCACTATACTTATAGTTATAAAGGCTATCTATGTCATATCTCTAGCCAATGTGGGACTTCTAACAACCGTTGCGTGAACGACGGTGATTTGTCGAGAATGATGATGAGATATTCTTAGATGTAGAACTTTTGGTCCTTATTGTGCGAGCAACTGTTGGGATCATCAGTCGCATTTCCACGCCCTTTGACTTGATTGGTGGTGAAAGGGTGAATTTGATGTTTTTCATAGAATGTCAAATTTATTTTTCCTTCCTCTGTTTTTCAGGTGACCATGGCTAAAGAATGTCAAAGAATGTAAAATAAGACTAATAATCTTAAAAAAAAGATTAGAAGCACGAAAAAAAAAAAGTAGATTTGTTTTGGAAAATAGAGAGGATACCGACTTAAAAAAAGATACTATTGATATCTGTTTTGGATTTTGCTTCCTTTCTATTTTATTAGAGCATTCACATCAAGGGTGGTGCTACACCCATCACCGTGGGTCCATGTACTGTACACCTTAAAAATGTGCAACATAGATACCATTTGAATTAGCTTATTTTTTATTTTATGTATATAGCTTATGCAATTTTTATGTATTATTATAAGTTTGTCAAGATAGTTTATGATAAAATACCTTATAAAAAATATAATTTTCACTAGTGTAAACTTATAAAATAACATAAAACTTAATTTATATTGAATAAATTGTTTGCATAAGCTCAAAAATAAGCTAATTCAAATGGTTCGAACTTTCTACTATCACTTATATTTATTTAAGATATAAATTTAAACAATTAAGTTTAAGGGATCTGGATTACCTGCAGTTGTGTGCAACTGCAGGATGACACAGTTGAGTAATTTTGCCCAATTATTATTTAAATAATATAAACAAATTATAAACTAAAAAAAGAATGTGGATGAGAATGGCTTAAAAGCCTTACAGCAGGACCCTGCAGTAAAATTCAACTGCAGGCAATCCTTTTCCAAGTTTAAGCATCAACTTTTACATAAATTTCCTTCGATTTTATATGTAAGTAATTTTTTACTTTTAAAATTTATTTAATAGTCGATGTAGCCCTCTTTTTTAAATTTTTTTATTTTTTTCCTTCTTAGGCACAAGACCAAATGAAGTACTATTATCTTTAATCATCAACGTAAGAAAGAAGAGTTTTTTTTTTCCAGGCACACACTTCTACTTCTACATGAATTTACCTAATCTTCCTTCCTAGTCTCTACATGTTATTGTTGTTGGCTGCTATGCATTCTTTTTTCTTGGTTAAGGTTTATTTCTCTGAATTTTCTTGGCAATATTTTTAATGAAGCAGAAACTGAGTTCCCGTGGTTTTTTTTATTTTAGTTTTGGTCTAGTCTCACAAAATGCTTTGTACTATTATCTCTCTTTTTTTAATAAATATTTCGAAAGTGTTGCAAATGATAGGTAGCTGCAAAGGATTACCAACCTATTTTATATATACTAGTTGTTTAGCTTTTCCCATATATAAAAGTTGATTTTTTCTTATTTACAGTGAAACCGATGATCGAGCTCAAGATCTCTAGTATACTACCAGATATACTCACTACTCGACCGTGGTTTTATACATACTAGACTAAAATCGATAATATTGATGTAGGTTGTCTCTGTTTTATTAAAAAAACCAAAAAAACAGAGTAAAGTGAGTGAGATTGGGTGTTATT
The DNA here is from genome assembly GCF_020283565.1 of Trifolium pratense. Lineage (NCBI taxonomy): Eukaryota > Viridiplantae > Streptophyta > Magnoliopsida > Fabales > Fabaceae > Trifolium > Trifolium pratense. The sequence continues at coordinate 55,303,311 of NC_060063.1, forward strand.
CCAAATTCACAAATTTCAATCCAAGACATTAGAATTAGAACTAAGAAGGTTATTTCAATTGAGACGAAAAAGAAAAGGCTTTTGTTCTGTTTGTGCTACTGAATTGGTATCTCCCTACAAACAAAATTCCTCATATTATTTTTTTTAATTTCTAAATTCAACACAGATGCAATTAATTAAAGTGACATATAATATAGCTAGAATAATTCATAGATCCCAGGTATATTTCATTAAGCATTTCCTATATTGGAGTTTGCATACAAACATTCAAATGTTATTCAAGTGTAAGAAACACTCTGCCTCATTATTTCCTCTATTGTTGATAATTAAGTTTCTATGGAGACTTGAATCTGGATGCCGAGGTACATCTCAAGTAGAGAAGTTACTCCTTGTCTTGTTACAGATAGAATCAACATGTTAACAATGTTACCATCTAATGATGATATTCCACACACTTCCTCTAGTACTTTCGAGGTTTATTGAATAACTAATGTATACTAGTATTGTTGATAATTAAGTTGCTATGGAAACTGGAATCTGGATGCCGAGGTACATCTCAAAAATCAGGCAGATTTTCTGTGAAACTTTTGTGCTGAAATTTGCTAGACGAGTGTGGAATTTGACAACAAGTATGAAAGTAAGGACCCATATCGCCAAAATGATCAAAGCATGTTTCACAGAAATCATAGCCAAAACTATAAAGGAAACGGCACACTCCGACAAGATTCGGAGTAACATTGTGCAAATAATAGACCTGGGATTGGGAATAGGTTGTCGAAACAGAGTGTGTAGCACTAAAAATAAAGACTTTACCATAACAGCGTAGGGATATGCAGTGATGTAATAGTGTTTTCCGTTAACCTCTGGATTTCCCCAATTATATACTACCATGGCACTTAAATAGAGGAACATTCTCCAAAAGATTTCTTCTAAATCTTTAAACAGATCTCTGCTACAAGTTCGAAAACAATAAGTAATATAATTTAGATTTTAAAAAGAGAAAAACTAAAATTAGAGAGGAAAGTATGTATTACTACTACTACTTGTCGCGGCGCGAAAAATACTCGAGCGTAAACACTCGAAAAATAACAGAGTCGCCACCGAATTTTATTTATCCCAAAGCAGGGAAAGGAAAATATCGAGAAAACCTTGAGGGGTGAGAAAAATGGGTTCGGGAGTTGGTTATGCGAGGGGAAGGTATTAGCACCCCTCACATCCGTTGTACTCAACGAGAACCTTTTAGAGGGAGTTGGTTATGTGTTTTTTTAATGTTTGCTTAAATGTTTGTTTCTTGCTTCATCGATGGAAAATGTTTTTTTATTTATTACTATTATTATGGATATGGGGAAAAAATGTTTTTGTTTTTTATTATTATGCCCGACAAGATGCTGAGTCCTGCTCCTACGTATTCCCAGGTGCAATGGGAAAATCAGGGTTTCGTAGTTCAGGGTAAAAAATGTTTGTGGGTTGGTTGCTTTTAGACGCATGACGTCTAAGTCGCATTCTCGTATTTAAATGCTGCTTGTATGCTCGCACTTTGGAGGCTTAAGCGTGGTTTGTATTACGGAGAAAGGACGAAAACGTCACCCGTTTTATGAAAAGAGCTTTACTTTTACTGCGCGCGTGGGCAGAGAAAAGGTTTGAGTGTGTTGAGTTGATTTTAGGAGTTTTAATGAAAACGTCCGAGAATGAGGATAATCCGAGTCACGAGCCATACGTCAGGGCCTCGAATTATCCGGGGAAGAAAGCCATACGTCAGACTAACCCCTTTTCACTCTAATTATGCTTAAGTTCTTTTATTTGATTTAAGAAAATCAAAAGGAAAGATAAAGCGGATGATGAAGTGTTTTAATGTTTTTTAGCGTTGGGGAATGAGAATGATTCAAATCACGAGCCATACGTCAGGGTCTCGAATCATTCAGAGAAAGAAAGTCATACGTCAGACTAACCCTTTTTCATTCCAATTATGATTTGATTTGATAAGTTTAAGCAAGATAAACAAAAAACAAGCGAAGCAGACATAATATAACAATAAACATATGCATGGACTGAAACTTTTGTCAACCGGTCAATTTTGCTTAATCGTGATTGTTTAGAAAAAAGAAAAGAATGAGAATAATTCGAGTCACGAGCCATACGTCAGGGTCTCGAATTATTCGGGGAAGAAAGTCATACGTCAGACTAACCCTTTTTCATTCCATTTATTTTAATTATGGGTTTTTTCAAGTAAGGAAATGCTTTTGAGAAACAAACCCGCAACGAAAGTATTAAATCAAGTAAGTAAACCAAACATTAAACACGAACTTATTAAAATAAGCTTAAGAGGTTTTGATTAATTAATCACTTAACTAATAATCACTTATTTAAGTATTTAACCATTTAAGCACTTAGTAATTTAAGTACTTTTTATCAAACAACTTAAATGGTTACTCACTTAATCAAGTATTTAATTAATTGACTAATTAATCAACAACTCAAATAATTATTTCCAAATGATAAGCACTTATTTGAATAAGCTCTTATTTGAATAAGCACTTATATAAATAAGCACTTAAAAGTAAATAAAACGCTTCTGGGGGTGCAAGAATGGGTTCTGGGGGTGAAGCAATAGCAATCTGCAGCACCAGGCCCAGCCCAGACTAAATCGTCCAAACAAAAAAAAGAGCAGAAAAAAATTAATCAGGTACAGAGTTAAGATAAGGGTGTATGGTAGGCTTCCCGGATCTAGGCCTTTTGATTTGATCAAATGGCTTGGATTTAAAAATCCACTAACAGATCTCAGCCTTACATCCGATCTAACGATTGTGTTTTAAAATAAAGGGGGAGCCAATGACGTGCTGACACGTCATCGTCTTCAACCCCATCTCCTTCAACCTCACGCATGGTGAAGAAAAAGAAGCCATTGAAGCTTCATCGAAGCTCTCGGCTCCAACAACAACATCATCAATTTTTCGTCAAAATTTACAAAACTTGCTTGGAATTTTGCATAGATCATGAATATAAACTTAGATTTTTCAAAATATGTTTTCATCTCATAAAAAGTTCGAAACTTTAGAACCCAAAAAAACTTTAAATTTCACATTTGTACGATTTAAGCAAAATCAAGGGTTGGAAAAGCTTCAGATGATGTTCAGGAGTAAAAAGCGTTTAGAATCTTACTGGTTTCGAGCTCTGTTTTGGTGGGTTAACACCTACACTTTTCTTTGCTATTTTTGAACCTTGTGTAAGCTTTTTTTGATGGTTTTTCTTCGTTTTTATTGTGGGTTCAAGCTTAGGTAGGTGCTTGGAGTGATTTGGGTGAAGAAAATTGAAGGTTGGAGGTGGTTTTAATGGATTTCGAATTTGTTGGAAAAGTGTTGAAAAGATGAGTTTTTTGGTTTTTTTCTTCTCTGTTTTTCTCAAAAATCGCCTCCCTTTGTTCTTAATTCTGCTCTCAATTTATAGAGAGTGTTGCTGAGCTCTCATGTCCGGTGGATAAAATGGAGTTTGGATTTTCTATTGTTTTGGCACAAAATGTGGTTTTGGCAGGGATCAAAAGGGAATGGAGTGGCTGCACTTTTGCTTTGAGTGTATTCATGGGGAAGACTGGACTTATTTTGGGAAAAAATCATGAAAAGAAGAAGCTGAAAATAAGGGATGAAGGAGGCGCAGCAGCAACAACAGTGTTGTTGTTTTTTCTCTTCTTTTTTTTTATTTTTGATTATAATAATAATAATAATAATAATAATAATAATAATAATAATAAAAATAAGTGAAAAATAAAAAAATAATTGTAAAAAGAGGGTATGAAAAAATTAGGGTATGACACTACTGACCTTGAATCTGCAATGCTTTCGGATATAGAATCAATCTGTGACATTTTTGCAATGTCTGTCTCTGACAGACAGTTTGATGAAATTTATGTTAGAAGTATATAGTGAATTGTGAATAATTAAAGGAACACACTAAACACTATATATAGCGAAAAATGCACACTATAGAAAAGTTTAGGTATTGTGTGTTGTTGGAGTAGAGACTGTGAGAGTGACTTGTTGGCAGGGATGGATGCACACTAGTTGTGAAAAATTGTAAAACTGCATTCATCACATCCTGCTTGATTATTTCTGAGCAAGTTTGAAAAAATAATGCACCAAATCCATCAGGACCGAGATAAGCACTATCATTATTAAGATAAAAAAACAGCAACTTTAATATCATCTTGAGATGGTAACATTGTTAACATGTTGTTGTGTCAAAAAAAAACATGTTTTTTATTCTATCTGTAACAAGACAAGGAGTAACTTCCTCTACTTTAGATTTTTCACTCCAAAAGAGTTCCTCCATTGCTGTCAATTTGTTAAGCTATATTTTACTTTTTTTTTGTTGTTGGTACAAATGCTATATTTTACTTTTAATTTAATTATCATATATAAAATAACAACCAAATTATTTTTTTTTTGACGGAACAACCAAAGTATAAGACAAAAAAGATAACAACCAAAGTCAGTTAAGTTATATACTAATTCAACGAAGGGTGTATATGGCCAAAATAAATTCATTTATGCCTTTCTTATTGAATGTTGTGTTCGAATATTTTATGATATTCCAATAATATTACGTGGACAAATATTTTTATATAATTATATTAGTTATTTATCAATTAGGAGCCTTGATTGATTAAGTGATCAAATGAAGTTAAAAGGTTAATTAGATTTATATTTAGAATTAATTAATAATTAATCGGATATGGGCTCAATATGAGTGGATGTCAGGATGATCCATTTCGGAATAATGGAAACCTTAATTGATCATCACACTATATATAGGCTATGGTTCCCCAATATATCGTACATAAGCAAAATCTCTTCTCCCCATCTGAAGAAAACTCAAGGCATTGGGGTACCGGTTGAGGAAGAACCACACAAGCCGACAAGTGTTTGTCATCCGGTTATCTTTTGTGTTTCAGGAGTGTTTATCCCATGAATTCGTCATTCAAGTATTCCTAATATTGATCTTTGATAAATTAACATGTCGTAGATCCTGTTTTATATATATGCTCATGTGTTTATTTGGCTTACGCACTAAAGTAAGATTATGAATTTAATCTTTGTCGTTGAACATGTTTTATGATTAAATTATTAAGTTAATTCCAACATGTTGAAATAAGTCATGAGCGTAAGAGAAGCGTATCGAATGCCGTTCAAGTAGTATTTAAAATATCGATCTACGAGGATTGTAGTTATTCGATCAACTCAATCATATCTGAACATATTAAAGAACTAAAACACATAATTGGGGAAATTCTTTGAAATTCATTTTGTAAGATGTTTTTGGAATGCAATTTGGAAAGGAGGTTGGATCTTAGGAAAGTCGCTAAGCCATGCAAACGGCGTGTAAATTAACCACAATGCAACGAATGTCTCAAGTGTTACAATTAGATTAACGTTGTGATGAACTTCAATCTCATGATGAGTTCATCCTATTCTTTGCTTGTAATTTCCCAATCTCTTGGTAAAAATTACAAGTAAAGAAGTTAATTAAGCTTGTTAATCCATAATTACACTAATTCATCCAAGTTCTCAAAAGAATCAATTAGTGCACAATAAATTCATATATGATTCCAATTCATATTCTCATACATAATCGAAATCAAGAATCAATTCAAACAATGATCAAATGTTAGAAAGCTTTAAACACGGAATTCATTGCATAACACTGTAAGAGAAATTCGTTACAATAGTGAAAATTACATAGAGTTTACATGGATTTAACTTCTAAACCAGACCCAACCTCATTAGGGACTTAGTTCCCCATGAATGCTTGAGGAATCTTCAGCTCCAACCTCCTTGAAACTCCTTCCAAGGTGTTGGATAACTTCCCAATTGATCAATCTTCACTTCAACTGGATCTTGCAGAGAAAACCAATACTTCAGCTTCTAAGTCAATTCTTCCCTCCAAAATTCGAACCCTTTTCAAAATTCTGAGAAAACATTATATACAGATCGCAACCACGCCGCGCGTCAAATCCACCACGCCGCGCATGATTGCTTCATAACCAACTACGTTGCGCGTAACAACTGCCCACGCCGCGCGTGGTCTCCAGCTAAATTCAGAGCTCCAGTCTTCATAATTATGCCGCGCGTAGTCTCCTTCACGCCCTCAGTGTAGTGCAAGATCCTCATCACGCGACGCGTGGTACGGACTCACGCCGAGCGTGATCGGCAGATAATTCTCATCTTCTTTGAAGGGGAATTACGCCGCGCGTGTCAGGACATCACGCCGCGCGTAATAGGCAGGGAAAAACACTCAATTGGTAATCAACAATTACACCGCGCGTGAGCATCCCACGCCCCGACGTAGTGTAAATTCCTCTGCTTCACAATTTTCCTGGTTTTCTTGTAACTCAAGTCACTTCCATTTCTGAGTCGATATCTCTTGTTTATTCACTTAAAAACATCCAAAACAAGTCTAATATCTCTCATATATGCATGGATTACTTAGTGTGACGATAGTTCATCAAAAACATCAGTCAACACGTCAGACAAATAAAAAACATTCAATTCAAAAATAAAATATTCTTAATATTCTAAAAGTAATAATGTGAACTAGGGTTGTACATGGGTTGGGCAAACCCACTTGACCCGATCAAACCCACCCAACCCAAAAAAGTGGATTGGCCCGGGTAATTGGTGGTGCGTATTTTAAGTCTCTTGACTTTTCAAACTATGTTATACTTTGAGAAAGAGAATTAAAGTTTTAAGCCATTAGGTTTGGTTTAGTGGTGAGGGGTTTGAATAATATGTTATAGGTCCTGAGTTCGATTCACAGCTCATTATAAACAAAAAAAATAAAAATAAAAAATTAAAGTTTCTGTTTAGGAATTTAACATCTATATTTCCGTTTATAACATCTCTGTTTTTTTGGTAGATGAAAGAGGAATAAAAAGGAGAAAAAAAGAGATGTTCTTATATAACATCTATGTTTCTTCTACTAGTATTTAATAATTATCATTATAAATATTTAGTAAGGATTTTTTTATCATGTACAAATTTGCAAATGTAAATTAATGAGATGAAATTGTGAAGTTAAATTTATAAGTGTAGAATTAAGAAGAAAAAAATTGTTAAAGAAAGAAAAAGAAATAAATAAATTGTGAAAGTAGTGCAAAATTAAAAACAACAAAAAATTGTAATGATCGATGTCCACGACTTTTGGTTATAGATGTGGTCACTATCTGAATGAGATTAAAGTTGCGTCCACATTAGGGGTGATCGTATCCGAACCAATCCAAAAGTAAAATCGCAAATCGAACCAAACCAAATCGAAAACCGCAAAAACCGCATTTGGTTTGGATGTATTTGGATGGCTTTCTTACTGAACCACAAACCGCAAAACCGCAAAAACCGCGGATAACCGCAAAAACCGCATTAAGTTACTATTATATATTTATATTCCAATATCGTAAAAGAAAATATATTTATATTCCAATATACATGCCCAATTACCAAGTCAGTCGACCAAATTAATCGAACTTCAAGTTGTTTTTATTTTTTGTACTGAAATTTTATTTTGGTGTTGTAATGTTATTTTAAATAAACAAATTTTATCGGTACCGTGATGTTATTTTGAAAATTCAATTTTTTTATATATTTAAAATTGTAAGTTACTATAATGTTATTTTAGATAAATAATTTTTGTTGGTACTACATTGTTATTTTGGAACTTCAATTTTTTATTTTTTTTTTATGCTTAAAATTGTTCGGTACAATCGTTATGTTTTAAACCGCACCAACCGAACCGATCCAAACCGCATTGGTTTGGTTTGGATGACTTTTTAAAAATCAACCGAACCAAACCGAACCGCATGCATTTTTATCTCGCGGTTAGGATGACTTTTATGCTCAAAACCGAACCAAACCGCACCGCGATCACCCCTAGTCCACATCATATGCTTAAATAAAGTTTTAAATATGATTGGTTTGACTGAGAAAATCAATTAGGTGAAGAATTATAAGCTGAAAGGGAAAGCTGAGAGTGAGAAGAATTATAAGCTGTAATGGTTACCTAGCTATACATGATGGGAGTATAACCTTTTTTATTTATTTTTTATTAAAACGCTATATATAAATTTATTCAGAGACTAAGTACAGAAGAAACAAAAATATCAAGGTCATCATCAGATTTTCAGAGACTAAGTACGATGATAAAGATTTTCAGAGACTAAGTACGATGATAAAGATTTTCAGCAGATTTTCTTCAATTTTATCATTCTTCTCATCGCGCATGCCCAGATTCATCGTGGGTACGATGATGTGCTGCTTTATTCTATTTTTGCCTTTTTTTGCTGCTTTTTCCACTTTTCTTGCTTCTGTTCCTTGTGTCTTCACTCTTCCCGATATTTGCTTGCTTTTGGTCTTTAATTACAATAAAAACTATACTAATTTACTATTAAAAACATCATATGATTGACTGTCATCAAACATCTACTAGCAACTCCTCGAGCGATTCAGCCTCGGCCACCTCTGATGGCCAGGGGCGTCTCCGAGTTTTAGGAGACTCTGTGCAAAATATAAAAATGGCCCCTTAATAAAAAAAATATAATTTAAAAAAAAATTGTTGATTTAAATTGCATATAATATAAAAAAAAAATCATTCTTATAAACATATAAATTATCAATATTAAATCAATTGCATTAAATTAAATGGAACAAGAAATACAAAATAATTATCTTTGTATATAACGTCAAAAAGGAACATCTTAATCTAAGATCAAATTGTATGCAAAGATTAAAATGGACTATAACTATATTTACGATTATAGATAACTAATCTATTGATACATATGATATTTTATGAACATTAACAATATATAACTATTATTTTAGAGCCTAAAAATTAATCTATTAATATACATTTGATATTTTATAGGTATAAATAATATATAAGTAATATTATAGGACCTCAAAATTTTGAGTTGAGGCCCTCAAAATTTTGAGGCCCGATGTCATCTCACACCTCGCACATGTGTGCGAGACGCCTCTGCTGATGGCAGCAATGAGTCTATCAACTCCAACTGCCAATGCCACCCTCCGTCTTGCCAATAACCCATGCTCGATATATGTAATATTGAATTTCCTTCTTAGAGATTTCCTTCTTAGAGATTTCCTTTTTGCCAATTTTTTAGTTTTTTCCCAGTCAATATATGTAATATTGAATTTCCTTCTTAGAGATTTCGGTTGGTCAAATTGGTGTCTCCCAATTTGAACAATTATAATTACAACTTACAAGTGTCATCCCTATTCATGCTTAACAGGTCATAATCCTTATAAGAAGAAACAAAAAATAAATAAATTAGGGGACATAAAGCTCACAAAGAAAAAAAACCAAACAAGGAAGAATTGAGCAAATAAAAAAACTAAAAAAAAAAAAGCAAAACAATATACTAAAATAATATGGTCGATTAAAAGTTGGGATAAAATTTCACCAAGTAAAAAATCGAGAAAAAATTTAAAAGAAGTCAATATATCAACACATAAATTGTATTTTCTCTAAATATAAGGACCTTAAATTGTAAAGATGTAGCAATTATGCTATTTACTACATATATACTTTTGAAGAATGAGATCAAAATATGAAAAGACAAAACCACCAGCATACTATAAAAGGAGCTTATTTCAATCTTTCTTATAAGCAATATTTTTCATGATGACTGCCTCTAAGTTTTTTTTTTTTTTTTTTTTTTAATTAAAAACGACATTCACTTATTCAAATTGATAGAATAAGTCGAATAATACAATTCAAAATCGCTAAAAACTGAAAAGAATGAATCTGCAAACTCGCAGCACCAACGTTAATAGCATACAACGGTAAAATGTCTACAAATATGACGAAATTGAAATGCTTGGAATATTCATGTCTCTGAGTCTGCAACGTTGACGACGCTAAAGTCACTGATTGAAATGCACTGAATCGAGTCTAATATGTCAATCTAAACCGAACAAACACCGCACCAAGTCGGGATAACAAAATAACGCCGCAACAATATGACGACCAACACAATGTCGCACTAAAACGACGAAATCACAAGAGAAAAATTAAATATATGTAAAAATCACTTATTAAGGAAAAAAAACAATTTAGAGGGATGATTTTGGGTCAAAAATTGACCCTATAACCACCCCTCCCTGATGAATGAAGAAAAAGAATAAACTAGGGTCGAAAGGAGGTTTTTGTTGCCGATTTTTTATGAAAAAGGACAGCTCATGTCCCCAACCTCTAAGTTGTATTTTTTTGTTTGTCAAGTAGCCTAGTGGCTAGAAAATACACCTTAAAGGTGAATAAGTGGAGTGTTCAGTGTTCAATCCCCGACTCCTGCACATAAAAGTACGATGTCACTGCCAACTGAGCTAAATTTACGGGAACACCTGTAAGTTGTATTGAAAACAATAAGAAATACACAAAAATAAAAAGCAATGAAACTTGAAATTACACCGCTACAATCCATTAAAAAAATTAATTTCTTATATAATTACACCATTAGCATAATATTATACAAACTATATTAATTGGCCTTAAAATATATATATAAATCCACTATATAAATCAATATAAAATATCATATTTCCAAACAACCCTCTTATTTTTAATATATTATAATAATATCATACATAATTAAATCACTATTTTTATTTTTGAATTTTTCCGTCAATTTAATCTAATTCAGGGGTCGATTCCGATAAAAATTGCTATATTTTACAACATATAAATCATGAATATACCTTTTTTTGTTGACAAATATACCTATCATTCCTTCAAAAAAAAAATATATACCTATCATAATTATTATTTTTCATTTGTAAAAATAATACGTGTTTATTCTAATCAAACTCATGCGTTGGAGTTTATTTTACAGATGGACAAAAATCAGGGAATAAGTAATTAATTCTTAAAAAAAAAAAAGTGGCTAATTCAATTACGCAAATAAAAATGCAAAAAAATGCCACATGATAGGTTCAAACCACTGCACTACACCAAAAGAACAGGCAAATTAGTCAAATGCATTGGAGGTTCCTTTATGGCTTTATCAACCTTAGGTTGATTGAATTGAATCACATGCTGTTGTAAATTACAACCGGATTTTAAAGAAGAGTTCACATTCACACTATAAATCCACACACCCTCCTCTCTCTTTTCTCAATTCTCAACAAGTTCAACAAGTCACTATAATTTTGGCCAAATACAATATGAACGGCATTTATTAATTTATTTTTGTCATTCGTCAAAAAAAAAAAAATTTTGGTCATATACATCATTCAATCATCCAATAAGAATGCATAGTTCAACAAGTCACTATAATTTTGGCCAAATACAATATGAAAGGCATTTATTAATTTATTTTTGTCATTCGTCAAAAAAAAATTTTTTTTTGGTCATATACATCATTCAATCATCCAATAAGAATGCATATAGTTAAAGGGGCATGATGGCTTTCTTATAAATCATGACAATAAATTACTACTTGTGTTAAGATTTTGTAAAATTTTGTTGTCCTATTTTATAAAGTATTTTTTAAAATTCAAGGTTCGTTATATAAATTTTCACAAAATACCTTTTAATTTTTTTTGAAGCAACAAAATACCTTCTAATTAAATAAAGAAAAGTAAAAAATCAATATTTCTCTCTCATAATTTTAGAAAGAAAAAATATATTGTTGACAAATTTAATACAAAAATGACTTTTTTAATTTTTGTGTTTTTGTGAAAAATGTGTTATTATATATTGAGCTGAGTAAGAGACTTTTTTTATTGGATGATTGAATGATGTATATGGCCAAAATAAATTAATTAATGTCTTTCTTATTGGAGGCCATCTATAACAATCAAAATAAGTTATAGAATATTGAAATAAGTTACTATTAATGAAATACAGTAAATTTGTTTGGTTAAAAAAAACCATGTACTAAAAATATAATAACATTTTATTTGGCCGTTGAGATAAGGTATTATTATTGAAATTATTGAAATAAGTTATAGAATGTTGAAATAAGTCATCATGTACTAAAAATATAATAACATTTTATTTGGCCTGTAAGAGAAGCGTATGTCGTGAGAATCGTATCGACTACTACCTTACCTTTTGGGCAGCACAAGTATTGTGCTAACACAATATAGTTTAAATTTTGAAATACACTCAAAATTTACAAATAAAATAGTTATTTTACCTCTGTAAAAAAATAGTTATTTTGCCGAAGAAAATGATTGGCTGTTTTAATTGGTGGATTTACTTTACCACAAATTATCGGGACAAGATTTTACACAGTAACAATATTCAATTGAAATAGATATAGACCGTCAAATCTTAAATTGACGATTGAGATTATTTATTGTGTAAAATAGTGTTTGTAATTTGAACTGTTCGATCTTTTTTAAAACTTAAACTGTTTGATCTTAAATAAACATATAAGATGTGTTACGGCATGGTTTTCATAATTTTCTATCTAATTTTGTGTGACATCCATTGATTTACATAATTTTTTTTTCCCACTCAACCAAATGAATTATTAACTTAGCATGCACAAGTTAAAGACAAAAGATAAAAATTCAATTGATTAGTAAAAGGCATTATTTAATTTTTGTTAAACAATGTTAGATTGAGGAGTCAAGAAGGGAGAGATTTGGACTTCATTGCAGTTGAGAATTCTTTTAGTTGAACAGATCTTTAGACAATTCTTAATATACTCTAAATGTAATAATGAGATGAACAAGGTTCATTAGTTTTTCTCGCTAGTTGTTTGTTTCTAATTTAGATAAATTTCGCTCTTAATATATGGGATTGGAGTTCAAATTTATGAGTGCGGCTTTGCTCCATTTCCAAAGGCTCCTTTTATACCCAATTCATTGCATAGATGGATGACACGTGGAAAAAATAAAACTAATGGTTGAGATTAAAACGTTTTAATTAACTAGTAATTATTTGCTTATACCGTAAAAAAAACAAAAGAAACACGCGTTCTGATACAAAACAGAAACCCTTTCATCTTCGCCTCATCGCTGCCTCTCCTCCCTCATTCTCTCGCCGTCGCCGCCTCTTTCCGTCACGGCGGCATTCTTTCTCCTTTCTTCTCCACACATGACACATCATCAGCACCACCTCGCCGTCTCGCCTTCATTTCGTCTTTAATGCTTTCCTTTCATCTTTAATGTTGTGTTTATTACTAAAATTTATTTGACGAACAAATATTGAGAGTGAAATGATGAGGAGCTATGCTTATTACTAATCTGGTTTATTCAATTTGCAGTGGTTTGTATTTAAATGTTATGCTATTCAAATTGTTTTGTTTGTGGAAACGGAAGCGGCGAGAAAAAAGACGAAGGAGCCGCCGTTGTGACGGACAGAGGGGTGGCGCCGATAGGTGGTAAGGTGTAGATGGAACGAATGTTGTATCAGTGAAACAAGATGAAGAAGAGACTTACTTTTTTTTACTGTTTCTTTCTCAGTTCTTGTTTCTTTTTTGTTTTTTTAAACAAATACTTAATTATTAGTTTTAATCTCAACCGTTAGTTTTATTTTTTCCATATGTCATCCATCTATGCAATGAATTGGGTATAAAAGGAGCCTTTGGAAATGGAGCAAAGCTGCACCCTAAATGAGAGTTGATTGTAATTTTCTTTTTTTTTTTTTTTTTTTTTTTGGTACATAAAGAGGGCAACAAGCCCAAATAAAGAAAAAAAAAAAAAAAAACTACGAAATTAGACGAACATTTCTAGGCATGCAAGCCCCTGAAATGTCATCAAACAAGATACTCTGCAGCTCCCTCGGTGGGGCCTCTAAAACAATGGGAAAAAATGAATCATTTGTTAGACTATATGAAGCTATCCAATCAGCACATCTGTTGCCTTCTCGCAAGGTATGGTTAACCTGAACATGCCAAGAAAGATTAATAAGATCTCGGATTCGACGAATCAGAACGGGAGTAGCCCCATTAATCTGGCAATTATTTGTAACCATGTCCACTAGCAATTTAGAGTCACTTTCCACAATTATATGTGAAAAACCTTGGTGTATTATAGGTGTTGATTTGAGTAGCTCGGTCCCTTCTCATTGTACTTGGCATATGATAATGATATCTTATGTTGACAAAGTGTTCACGTCATGTCATAACACTTGACAAACAAAATTGGAAAGAATTCAATACTTTTGAGTTAGTAAGAATAACCATAGTTAGTTAGATTTTGAGTTAGTAAGAATAACCATAATTAGTTATAGATTGAATGTGTATATAAGCACATTAGTCATTGTAATTTTCAACACAATCTCATAACCTTGATCAATAATAATTCTCCCTTTACTCTCTCAATTTTCATCATTCTTTCATAGTTAATTTCCCTCATTCTCTTTTCAAGTTCTAACAGTTTCAACTAATTTTAGAATTCTTTATTCAACTTTTACCTCACCGTATCGCTAGGGTTTTCCTTCCATTTTCATTTCTCCGATACTCCAAAACCACACGCAACGGAAAATGGGGAATTGTTGTGGGAAACACTTTTCGAAGCAGAACAGCAACGGAAAATTGATTAAAGAATTGGGCGATATCGGCGCAAAATCATTGCCTGTTTGGATTGGCTTGATAGCACTGAAGCTCACTTCGATTGGTTTGATAGCAATGAAGTTCATAGAGAAGGATTTCTTTGCAAATTACTATGCTCTTATTTTTGTCTTGGCAATTATGGTATTCTTCTTATTTATGATTTTCTACGCCGTGTTATTAGATGAGAATGAGAGGACTATTGCAACCTTAATTCCTATCACAGTCATATACGTAACCGCATGTGCTGTGTCGTCCGGAGCACTAGCAGTTATCTTCATTTCAATGTCACCACCCATCTTAGTTGTAGTCAATCTGGTCTTATGGAGTACAGTCTATATAGCTACTGTCTTCATTTATTGTCAAAAAGAGCAAAGCTTAGATGGTTCCGCCGAGCTGCCTCTCGTATCAATAATAACTATGAATGGTGATGGAAATGCGCCAGAACAGCCGGTCACCCAAAAAATGCCTGTCTCCGGCAACGGCGAAGAATTGGAAATGACAGGCTTTGAACAGTTTCGTGAAGATGATGGAGATGGAGACGGTTCAGTTGAAATTGAAACATAGTAATTGTTTGTGTGTATTTATTTACTATTTATAGAATACTGTCTATATCTTTACGAGGTATTTATATAAGAAATCTAGTGCCTACTTTTTGGGATTAGATACTGTCTATATCTTTTTTGTAAGATTCTTCTGTTCTGTTTTTTAATTTTCAATTGTCGCATCTCTGATTTTAAATTTATATTTTCCCTTATGAATTACGCTGTTTGTCTTCTTTTTCCCCTTTGTGTTTGGCAGGCTTTCAACCATGAAAATCTGAATTGAAATTATTCATTCTTGTCTTGATATATAGGAATCAGTCACAGAAGAGATCGGTCTTTGTATGCATTTTATTACTTAATTACAGATTCATCATCTCATTGATTATCTTTATCAATTGAATTAGAGAGTTAATTTTAGTCAAAATAAATAAATTAGGGAGTTAATTTTAGTCAAAATAAAAAATAAAAAATTAGGGAGTTAGCGTTGATTCAATTACGCAAAAAATTTAGGTTTGTTTTCTTGTTTTATTTATTGTTTGGTTGTGAAGTTGTGGTTGATTTTTGTATTTTCCTGTTGGCTTGTTGGTGATTTTGTTTTTTTTTTTTATTTTTTTTTATCTTTTGTCGTGGTTCGTATTTGATTTTTTAGTGTGGCATGTGAGTGGATAAACTGATAATTTACTTTCTGAATTTGTTTATAAAAAATCAAGTTTTTGACCCTTGAATGTTTGATTTATTTGTCACCGGTTGGGCTAAAATCAAGTTTCTTTGCATTGCTTGAGTAGATTTATTTGTCACCATGTTGACAGAACGGACTAAAAGTAAGGAAAACTCAGTTGTGTGTTCCCCTTCTAGGGAAGCTTACAAGAAGCTTGCAGAATCCTTAAATATGAAGATTGATGCAAGTTATTGTCCTGGCTCTTAAGAACATAAAACTAACACTGCCAGAATGAACAACTTTATGAGGTGTATAAAGATGCTACTACTTTAAAGAATATTGTGACTTGTGAGTTCGATTTCCCGATGGGACAGTTTTATTTTCTTTTATTTTAAAACTTTTATAATGAATTTAAACAACTATTGTTTATATTCTATAAATAAAATACTTTTGCATAAAAAGAAATAAAAAAAACTTTATAACTCTGACAAAAAAATAAATTTAAACTTATAAATAACTTGACTACTTTATTTTTAAAAAAAAATTACATTTAATTATTTCTTTGAAAATAAAGAATTAATTTCTACTCTATAACAATAAGTCATTTCAAAACAACAAATTAATATTATTAAATAGTTAAGAGAGACAAGAATAAACATAAAAAGTTTAGGGGACATAAACCTCACAAAGAAAAACAAACCAAACAAGAAAAAAATAATTAAGCAAATAAAAAAAATAAACCAAACAATCAATATAAAACGGTTGATTAAAGACGGAAACCCATAACTAAGAAGTTGATTAAAGATAGACAACCATTGCACTACACCAAAACAGTTGATATAAAACGGAAACCAATATATTTGAAGTAAAAAACCATTACCAAATTTGAGCTCTAAATAATCTAAAAAAAAAAATTAGAAGCTTGAAAATGTAACTATTAACCTCTGAGTTGCATATTGGAGGTAAAAAAGACAAAAAAACTAATGCTACCACGGAGTAATTTTTACAACAGGTGAGATATGCCCATGTAATAATGAGCGAAAGGGTTTGGGAGTTTTTGGAGTCACCTAATGTTGCAATGCTTGTTCAACTTTTCCTGCAAAGAGCGAAACATGCTCCATATAGTAGTCACGTAATGTTACCAAATTCCACGCTTGTTCCTTTTGTGTTTGTCATCATCGTAAATCGGTTTTTTGTGCGTGTGACTCTATTAATAAGGATTGATTAATTTTGTTTTGAATCCGTACGTGATTACCTTGTGCAATATCCCCTTTTTTAGTCAAAATATAAAAGATTTGACTTTTAAACCATATTCTACTAACCAGGTGTTCTGGACTGGGCCAAGGGCTGACCCAATCCTTTCTGCCCGACATTTGGGGCACAGCCCAATAAGGGGAGACTTCCCCGACACGTCAGCCAATGACGCGTCCTGCTCGACTTAACGGATTAGCACCACGTTAACCACGTGCTCATACATCCGTGCATGCTGATCCACTCCTATGTAGCTTAACAGCTAAGCAGCACGTTTAACACGTGCTCCTTTATCCAACCACAGCTGTCATGGAGCTTATCCCTTACTCGCGGATAGCGGAACGGCTCCAACCAAGATAGAGGCAAATAACGGCCTTCCCCTACGATACAGGGACTATCTTGGCAGTTGAGTCTATTGGGCCGGTTATCCCGGCCCAACAGACCAACCTTTGGCCCAGCGCTGGGGGCACTATATAAGCTCTCCTAGACAGGAGAGCCAGGTATTTCTGAATCATTCTGCATTCTACTTTCTCTCTCTTCTTTTGTATCTCTTGCTGACTTAGGCATCGGAGCACCTGCAGGTACAAACCCCCCCTTCGTTGTGGACGCTTGCTCAACGGACCGGCCATCAACCTTCTCTGATCATCAGGTTAGATCACCAGGGATTGGGAGTTTTGAATACTAACAATATCCAATTAGTTATATTATGAATTGAATGCAATAAAACATGATTTCTACTTTACGACAAATATATATACACTTGAAATAGAGAAAAGTTTTGTCTAACCAAATCAAGTATATATCACACACAATTAAATCAACTGATAACGATTATTCATAAATCATTTGCCAATGTTGAAACTGACAATCATTATTCATTGCTCATTTGCCAATACTAGTTCTTATACCCGTGCGATGCACGGAACAGGACAAATGATAAAACATAGATGAGTGTAGAGATTAAATCATTAAATTTAAAATTATCAAAAAATATATTAAAAAAATTAAATTAAAAGTTAAAGATTGTGAAAAAATGTTAATTGCAAAAGACTTACGTAACAATATATATATTTTAATTTTTTTTGGTTTACAACAATATAATATCTATTTAGTACAACACATGGAGGGTTTGAATTATAAAACAAATAATAATAATAATAATGTTATAGTAACACATTTTTTTACAAAGAATTTTATTAGTGATGCTATTTACACAAAATTTGCTTAATGGAGTCAACATTATATACTACATTTTTTTTCTACACACATGTACTTAAAAAATGTACCATGTTCAATATATAAGTAATAGATTATTAAGCAAGAAATGGGAGAGAAAAACTATGTTAGTTTATATCCAAAAAATAAAGATCTCTTTTTAGAGGAAAAAATAAAGACAACCTAATTATTGAGTATATAATTTGAAATTATTGTTTTTTTTTTCTTCCATCTTCAACCCTATTAAATTTTCTATGTGTGTGAACAAATATTATTCAATAATTTATCTCTCACACTCGTGTATTTATTTTGTTTACAAATACAATTATTTTAGTAATATTTGGCGGCAACACTTAATTTTGTGATAGCTAAAATTACTAAAGAACTTTTAATTAAAATAAGAGATTAAGTGGGATCATGTGCCCCTAATTGGATACTTGCATCCGTCCCCGACTCTATTAACCTTAGATGTACATGTTGGATCAAGAGAGAGTTAAGAAGATATTCATATTGAGGCAAAAACAACCATCAAAATATATTAGACAATACAGTAGTATATTTTTAAACAAAATGACCTTCAAACTATTTGCCTCACGAATGAATGATGAAAGGAAACATGGAGGAAAAATGAATGGGGAAAGAAGAGGAGTCAAACAAAACAAAACACACAATTACATTCTATGTGAAACAATGATAAAAAAAAAAATATCATCCAAAATTAATGGAATAAAATATACCTTGTGCCAACCATTTGATCCGCCCACCATGAAATGGGAAAACACAATGGTTGTAGAGAAGGAAACACAATTACTTTTGCAACCAAATTGACTTGCTTTAACCCAAATGCAAGACTCAGGCTCCACAAACAAAGCTCTATCTTCAAGTTCTTCCATTTTCACCCATCTAAGCTTAGGAACCTGAAGCTTAAAGACCTCCACATGATCCACAATAGTCATTGTTTTCTGGAAAATGAGGAAAACCAGCAAGATTTCCCCATTTGATTCAAATAGGCATTGTCTGAAATATCTCGCGTTAACGGAAGGTACAGCCCTGCATTTGCTGATTGCTGTTATTGCAATTTGCAACATCAGTGCCAACAATGACTTCAATAACAGCAACCGTTCTCTGCATACTCAACGCGTAAATTTTCCCTTGAGATGCTAGATAGCTGTTCCGAATTTCATGAACTGTTGCTTCGGATCATTTGGATCGATAATAGTGCAACCCCGTTTCTCCCATACATGCACAGGGTTCAGCCAACAGAATGCAAAAGCTGGATTGCTGATACCTGTAAATATCATCGGGAGACAAAACTTCGAAGACATAGGGGACTCATTGATCAGCACGGATTTAAGGGGAACGTTGCATCCCAATTTGGGACATGCCTACAATCTCTTGAGGCAATGTTGCGAAGAATATACTCTGATGGGCTATTGCGTCGGGAAACAACTGCACCGTGGCCACATCCAACATAGTACAATGGCATAAATCCAGGTTCCCAGAACTCTGGATGACTCCCACAATGAGGCCAATTTATACTGATTTCATGATCTTGACGTGACAATTCTTGAGATGTTCTTTTGTTCATATTTCATGTTATTTGATTATTAGTTACACCTACTGCTAGTTTGCTCCTAGGATTTGTATTCCTTTCCATTCATGTGAGATTCTTACAGAAGCCTGTGAACTGTGAAGGCAAAGATAACATGGATAGAGAAAACTTGACAAGGCCGGTGTTTGATACTTCGATTAGTTGTTAGATTAGTATTTTTTTTCTTCTTGTCTAGTTTTGAACCGAGGACCTCTAACTTCTTTCATCAGTTGAAATTAATTGAGCTATGTAACTAATAAAACTTCCATGTATCTGAAAATAGTCTACTTAAAATTTGTATTTTATTCAAGACGACAAATTCGACAACACATTACCTCAACAAAAAAAAGTTTGACAACACACTCACAATTAAGCACTTGATATATAATGGATGTTATTTAGTAGATAGAGTGGAGGACCCAGAAAACAAAATATGTGGTGAGATTATGTGGAGAATTACTTAGTACTAGTATCTAGCAAAACACTAACAACTATAATCCGGAAATTATGATGAATATTGAAATGTGTTAATGAAATGAGTAAAACAGAAATTCATGTTTTTCATTTAATAACCAAAAAAGTTAAGCTCAGATGTGCCAGTTTTAGCCACCAAAGGGGACATTATTGTGATAAACCCATTACCACATTTGACACAAATATCATCATAGCTAATTTTGCACCAGCCGGGAATCGAACCCGGGTCTGTACCGTGGCAGGGTACTATTCTACCACTAGACCACTGGTGCTTTGATGTTTATGTTTGACACTTCTTGCTATAGATACGGAAATCCTTTGTCTGAAATCCTCTTTGTTTTTCCTATTTCTTTATTTATTCTTTCCATCTATAATGTATGAATGTCTTATCTTATACATAATTTATCATTATGTATGTAAAATGTAATAATTATCAAATAGTCGTATACGCATAATTTATTTACATATGATTATTAAATTCTTAAAAATGTATTTAGAGAAACAAAGAGAAAAAGTAAAAACCATATTTCTTTTACCGGGGTTAAGAATAAAATTTGATAATTTTATAAGGACTAAAAACATATATATTTTATAGTATGCTAAGCAGTTGGGCTTTAATCGTGTAGACGTGGAAATTGAATCTCTTCATGTGGTAAATGTGCTTAATAATAGTGGTAAAGAGGGAAGTCTGATGAAAAGATAGTTGATAACTATGATTAAATGACTATTAGATTTGCAGTGGGAAGTGGTGGTGCGTCACTTTTATGAGGAAGCTAATTAGTGCGTTGATGCGTTGACAAATTATGGAGTTTTTTTAGATACGGACATTGTGTTCTTTGTGACATGTCCGTCTCAATTTAATCACTTATTAGTAGCTTATGTTAAGGGAATTTCGCGTCTGCTTATAGTTTCTTTTCTTGGATTTTTGTAGCCCTCTTTGCAATAAATTTTTTTAGCCTTTAAAGTGAAACGATTAAAAATGCATTTAATATTGGTTAAATAACTTTTTAAAGTTTTAAGATGTTGATTACACAAGTTCTAAAACATAATTTCTTTATTAATAAGCTTAACAAATATCCCAAAGACACTATTTAACATTTTTGATGTTTATATAGTAAAAAATAAAATAAAAAAAATACTATATGTTTTTGCATTTATAAAAAAATGTAATGAATATGAAACACAGTCTTAGGTGTAATATTCACCAGTTTTGTTGAATGTGACAATAATTATGAAAACAAAAGTGAATGTGAATAAAAAAAAATTATAATTTATTTTAATTTTTTTATCCCATTTGACAAGCTATGTGTTGTTATTATTTTATATATGGTCAGTACATAATTATTGAGATGAAAAAATATTTAAATATATAATAAAAGAACATTTATAAATAATACTATGAACACTTTTGTATTTTTTTCCAGCTGGTTGTGTTTTCATCTTGGTCTACTGGTTAAATTTTAGTTTTCTTATGTTGGTTCACAAAGAGAATTTTTTTGTCATCCTACCAATTTTCCCGCACGCTCTATAAAATTACTAAAATATTCTTTATCCGCTATAATCCGTTAGATAAGTAGCGGATATTATAAAAATATAATTTCAAGAAAAATACATTCTTTTATACGTTTTCTACTTAAATAACAGAAGAGTAGAATAAAAAATTAATAGGACTCGCGAGAAGGTGCCATGGTGGTAGGGTGGCAAAATAAACCTCTTTGTCCACAAATCTATGTGCATTCCTCTCAACAAAAAGGCTCAGCCCAACCTGACGGCTCCTTAGGCCCAATGTTTTTTCTTCCACCAAATTGGCCTCCAATTTTATTTGGTTATTTCACTTACCAAAAACTAATAACTTAACAAAAAATAATAAAAAGTCCGTCAAAAAAATAAATAAATAGTATAGATCAAATACAATTACTTTTGCTAACTCATATATCTCTTATTAAAAAAAGTTGAGGGAGTGTAATTTTATAAGATATAGCAAATTTTACATGTAATTATGTCTACACACAACATCATTTTTTTATTTTTGTGTGTTAAACCTCCAGTTTCAAGGGGAAGCGATCTCGATAATTCGGAATTCAATTGAAAATAAGTAAAGTTTGACTAACAATTATTTCACATATAAATCAACTCGAATTCTTTCAAATAATTAGTTTATAGTTGGAGTATATATATTAACCAGTTGAGTCAAATCAATTTTTGTTGTTGTTGTGGTGTTACAAAGTACAAGAGAAATAAAGTCTGTGCATGTATTTTGTTCCCTAAGAACATGCACTAGTATATACAGTGCTACTAATTCCATGCCGACCATGGATAATATGAAGGATATATGTTTGTAGCATAAATGTGCAAGGTATCTCGTCCAACATTAACCAATTCAACAGCTTCCAAGCAATAGTTCTTACAATGTAACACACGATGTGTTAAGCCTTCAGTTCCAAGGGGAAGTGATCGTGATAATTCAGAGTTCAATTAAAAAATAAGTAAAGTTTGACTAACAATTGTTTCACATATAAATTAACTCGAATTTTTTCGAATAATTAGTTTGTAGGTGGAGTATACTAAGCACTTGAGTCAAATCAAATTTTTCTGGTGGTGTTACAAAGTAACAGAGAGAAAGAAAACAAGAAATAAACATAAACTAAATTCTAAGCTTCTCTTTCAAAACAAGAGATTTCAAGTCAGACAGTGGGCAATTTCAGTGGACAGAGCACCTGAAATGTGATCTCTCATTTTCCATCTGTTCATGTATTCTGTTCCCTAAGAACATGCACTAGTATAGTGCTACCAATCCTATGCAGACGATCAATAATATGAAGGATCTCCGTAGCATAAATGTGCAAGGTATCCCATCCAACATTAACCAATTCAACAACTTCCAAGCAATCGCTCTCACAAATAATGTTACATACAGCAAGAACTTTTTTTCCCATAAGCGAAGAGCATCTAGATATCAGGGTACAAGACAGGCTTCACATCATCCTTTGTTGCCCATATGTCCTTACAATATAATAGTTACACTTTAAAAAATATCTAAATTAAAATATTTGAATAAAAAAAATTCAATAAAATATTTTATTAGTAATTTAAAAAACTCTTAGCGCCAAGTTTGTCTTAATTACACATCAAAACAACGTTAGACGGCGCTGCTCAGTAAATTATGGAGCACACTACATTAAGAAAATAACAAGCAAAATTATACAATGATAATATTTTTGTAGCCTAGCTAATACTAGTTTTATTATATTTGTAAGATGTTTAATATCTATAATGTTAAACTAGACGTTCACTTTAAAATTTTAGTACCATGCAAATGTAGTGGTAACTAAATTCAGTTTAATTTACCATAATCATATCAAAATTGATTGAAAGATATATAATTGATTTTGACATGTTTGAATAATCACCACATCCAAGCTAATTGTTTAAAACACCATAATGCCTACAAAATAGACAAAATTAAATGAACGAAATACTTAAGTTTCCGAATTTGTAGCGTTAGTTAAATATGTAATGGATCAAAGTCGGTCAAATAATTCAAAAGAAAAAAAAGCACAAGATGAAAAATTAATCCACACCGCACTAAGACAGGGAAACTAAACTATATATGTTATACTTTAACGACAAAATCACAAAACAAATCTATGTAAATAATACTTATTTATATAAAAGAGGAGAAAAATGTAGATGGGTATAATCATAATTTTATGTTTATTCTTCTTTTTTTAACTTAGTATGTTTGGTTAGAGAGAAGTTGAACTTTCTCTCACTTGAAGCTTAAGTTAAAAAAAATAAACATAAAATTATGATTTATAACTTTTAACTTCAAATATAATTTTTATACCGAAATTTATTATTTAACTCTTTTTTAGCACATATATTCACATATAAATCACTTAATTGCAACTCATATTTATCTAAATTGAATTTAAGAATTTTTTTTGTCAATGTTGAATCAAACACGCATGGTGATTCTTATAGTATATGAACCAGAAATTTAATACTGTAGTTTATAGAGCATGCCAAGATTATAAGGAAAGCAAAACCATAGTACTAAAGAATGAAGCATGCGCTCATGATGTATTGCAGAAAAGAATGTGAATAATGTACTATTTTTTTGGGTATGAGAATGTGAATAATATATTCTAAGTATGAAACATTGCATAAAATCCAAGGTAACATCATCCGATTAATAATTGAACAACTAGAGATAATGCGACATTATGGTTTCATTATAGAATTATTATGGAATGTATTAGTTGCCTTGTTTCTTGGGTTTGCACGTTTCTAAACACCTGTACCACATTCTGTTTAATTCTATTAGCATATATTGTATACTATTATTCATCCCTTAAAATAAATAAGCAGAGAATTTTGAATTCAAATCCCGACTCTTATATATATTACGATATTCATATCAACTGAATTATACTCACGAGTATAATATAATCTTATTTTTATGGGCAACATAAGGATGTAGTACTTCACTTCAATATTTTTTGTTTATAGATTTAATGAGTCTAGCGTTGAAACTTACACATACAAGTGTAGACAAGAGAGATATGAGATTGAACTCAGGTCGCATTGTATCAAATATATTTGTGATCTTTTATCATCTGCGTTGTACTTAATAACACTTCAATTTCAAGTTCGGTATGAAAATTACTTTTATAGGAAAAAAATTCTATATGAAGATATATAATTTTTTAATTACTTATATGTTAGTACATGTATAATGATTGGAATCATCTTGAAGTTATCGCATGATTTGCACGATCTTAGGATGATGTTGGCTAGCTTAAACTTTTCCCAATCTTGTGAATTTGACTTTTCATTCATTAAAGAAATTCCTCCCTTGTTAGTTAATTAAGGGTATCCCTAAAAGTTAATTCCGTTTTCTTTTTTTTACCAATTTGAATCCAAAAGTTGTCCCCAGCCATTTTATTTGTTTCTAAATATAACCAATCAAGGTTTATGAGTCAAAGTTCCTATATATCCTTATTCACAATCATAGTTGAATGTACCATCGTCACTATATTTAACTTTGGTAAAATTCGAATGATTAAAGCAGGTTGTTATTTTTCCTTATAGTAGTTTTTATTCATATAAAATCTAGTTTATTATTTATATGAATCAAATGATTTCCTTAACAAAAGTGAAACTATATATTTATTTTGAAGCATGGTGAAACTATACTATACTGTATATGCCTAAGAAAAAGCGCAAAGCAGCATTTTGCTTGAATTTACCATTACATATGTTTATACTTTAAATTGTTCCCATACACATATATAGACATAGACAAAATTAATTATCACAAAAAACAATTATCACAATAAAATAATATTATGACAAACTCTCTTTTGAAAAAAACTAACTACTAGTCCGGTCAGCTTAATTCAGTCGGTAGGAATATCACATATTTTATATGTAGGACCAGAGTTCGAAGTCCGGACATTCACTTATCAATCTTAATGGTAGAATTTCTATAGCTCTAGATTAGTTGACAAGAAGAAAAAAAAAAAAAAAACTATAACTCAGACACCATTAAGAGTTAAGAAATGAAAAATTGTGATTCAAATAATGTCGATGAGTATATCAAATACTTTAGAATTAACTCTATAATTTATATGGAAAGGAGTATCTAGTAATTTAGAGTTATTAAACCATGAAGTAAGAAATCAAAATTGTGTTCTCTAAAATGATTAATCTTAGGAGGAATTTATTAACCACTTAAATCTAATTAATAGATTAAATATATCAAATACTTTTACCGCCTTTTACATTTATACCGTACTTACATGACATGATTTTCTTTTGGGTCTTGTTAACATGTGCATATAAGGCACATGTTAAGGTATCTCAATAGAGAAATTCAACATTTTATGATACAAAAATCTTAATGCTTGAAAAGTTAAAATATACAAATTCTAAAGTACAGTATAATTTCTATTTTTGATTCCTTAACATGTGCACATATGTTAACATTCTCCTTTTCTTTTTCTTGTTGGAATTTTCGTAATCCAAATATTAAATTAAATTACATGGACAGAGCAGAACATTATATCAAGTGAAATTAGAGCCAATAAAAACAACAAAATTGTGTGTATATAGAAGGATTTCTTTTGGGTGATCTATATATAAAAGGACTATCTAATCTAACACACACTAAAAATCAAGAGATGCAAAATCAAGGTAACCATACACTACTACATAAACAAATCATCTCTTGGTATCTCATTCACATTTCTTATTTTACACTAATCTCATTCGTTAATTCACCAATAACTATCATCGACCGTGTACAAAATAGTTTCTAACCATCCGATTAAAAATCCATAGTACTAATAGTGTCTCAGTGAACAAGACCTTATACATAATACATAATTGAATTCGACGCTATTTCTAACCATCCGATTAAAAATGAATAACCAAAATTAAAATCTATATAAAATCAACCAAATTAATTATATAAATCAAGATGGTCTAATCTATTTTATGCGGCTTCGATTTTATACTACATGTAGCAGTTACAACAGCCGATCGAAATCCGACTTATACATTAAAAAAAAGAGAGAACAGTGTATCTCTGATCTCCCCTACACTAAAACCTGAAAGCATTAACTTCTCTACATTACCTTACATTCACCAAATAAATTTCAATTCCCCAACTCCATCCATTAACATTCAATTCATTACTAACCTTGCACCAAATCCTCACGTGCCATTCACGTGCACACTATCTTATCTTCTCAAAACAACAACACAACAATAACATAACACACCCTTT
This sequence comes from Trifolium pratense, assembly GCF_020283565.1. Lineage (NCBI taxonomy): Eukaryota > Viridiplantae > Streptophyta > Magnoliopsida > Fabales > Fabaceae > Trifolium > Trifolium pratense. The sequence continues at coordinate 55,330,401 of NC_060063.1, forward strand.
TCCTCTTTCTGTTTCACTCACTCTCTCTCTCTCTTAACGTCGTCGTTTTCATTTTCAACATTCTCTACAGTTTCTATATTATTATGGATACAAATACAGTTACAGTTACAGTTACACCACCGTCACCGTCATCGTTACAAAACATAAGCCCCAGCATTCTCATCATTGTAATCGTTCTCGCCGTCACTGTCATCGTTTCATTCGCAATCTGTTTTCTTCTCCGTCACCTCAACTGTAACTGCCTCCGCCGTCGTATCGCCGCCGATCCAACATCAACAACAACAACAACCGAATCATCACATCACAACAACCAAATCTCGCCGGAGATAATATCTCCTTCCGTTATCGATTCACTTCCTCTGTTTACATACTCTTCCATTTCTCGCCGCTCCTCCGCCGTCACCGCCGCTGACTGCGCCGTTTGTCTCTCGAAGTTCCGTAACAGTGACCTCCTCCGTTCTCTTCCACTATGTTGCCATGCATTTCACTCTGATTGTATTGACACGTGGCTTCGTTCAAATCTCTCATGTCCTCTATGTCGTTCCTCTGTTTTTCCTTCCGATTCCGACCTCGCGAAAATTCTCCGATCAAATTCCTCGGAGAGTTTCCGAGTTGAAATCGGAAACGTGAGCCGGCGAGGGACTAATTCAACTAATCCAGAACTCGCCGGTGGCGGTGACTCGAGGTCGTATTCTATTGGATCGTTTGATTATCATGTGGTTGAGCCATCGGAAGTTTCATTCACACAAGATCACCGGAGAAGTGTTTCCGATCAGAAGGAAATTCACATTCCGATTTCAGATGATTCTTCTGTAGTTACTATTGCCGGGGAAGTTTCTGGCAGTGGACATTGGTTGAAGGATTACGTGGACAGGCTTTCGGCTACTATTTCATCGCGAACGGCGTCGTTTCGAAGCTCTGGAAGGTTTTTCGGTGGTGGCGGAAGTAGTCGGAGAATTGAGCCGGTTGATTATGATGTGGAAGGTGGCAGAATTGGTGAAGAGATTAGTGAAATGTTTCGTTGGCTTTCAGGGGTATGATGGTAATTAATTAGATTAATCACGTAGATTATGTTTTAAAATTTTGATATATAGTTTTTTATTTTTAATATTTTCAAGCATTCCTTGCTATTATTATCGTTTTAGAACAAAATTAGTGCAAATGATCAGAGAGGCATAGTAACTTGGATTTTGATGATGAATTTTATAGGAATGAATATGATAATTTGATCATAATTAGATGAAAAGATATTGGTAAAAGGCCACCAATTATGGATGATTTTTAGTGTAGTTTGTAGTATAATTTTTTCGTTCATCATATGATTATGTTTCGTAAATTGATCCAATCTAAATATAAACCGTATATTAGAGTTGTTTGTTCTTAAAAAGAGTACTGGTTCTCTTATTTTGTTGTCGGTATAGTTTTTTTTGTCAAGTAGTCTAATGATTAGAAAATTCACTTTAAAGGTGAATAAGTAGAGTGTTTCGAATTTAAATTCAGACTGTTACACATATAATGTGATGTCCCTATCAACTGAGCTAAGCTCACGAGACTCGTTGTCGGCATAGTTAATACAAGCAAAATACTACATCTTTTCTCAATGTGATGTCCAAAGTTTATTAATTTGTTTGGATGTTATTGTTGTTGGTTAACCTGTTAATTTTTCATACACCCAAAGAAGTAGGAACCAAAATCTGGTTCATTTAACTTGTTTAGAATATTGTTACGCTACTTCTATAAAAGGGTATTTTTGGATTTTAGGGTAAATGTGTCATATATGCGACAAACGAATGAAATACATATAGTTACTTTATGAAGTAGTGTAGTGACATTAGTAATAATCTTTGGCTTTCAATGAGAAAAGACATGACATGCTTTGTTTGGTGAATTTTTCTTTATGGTTCATCATACTAACTGGTGTCTTAAATATTTTTTAAGCAAAAAAACTACTGTATTAAAAAAAATTATAATATTTTTATTAATTTAATTATTATGCACCGTCATTTTAAAGTTATTTTACACATCTAATAATATATTTTACACATACATTCAATAATGTGTTGACACATCATTTAAAGAATATGACATGCCATGCGTTTTAAAACACATTACATGATGTATCAAATATATGTATGTGTAAAATAATATTACACTGATAATGTATATAAATTAAATTATATTTTTTATTATATTTGATTACTTAATAGTAACTAGGGGACATATTAGTAGTTTTTTTTTATTTTTACGTTTACCATGATATTGAGACAAACGTCGGAGAATCTGTAGGGCACACAAGTTGAATCCTAGGGGTCCCAACTGAATTTTCTCTATCAGAAATCGAACCCCTAACGACATGCTTAAGAGAACATATATACTTGGACCAATTCATTGTTGATTGTTATTTTTTATTTGTACTATTTTAAATATTTTATGGCACGTCTTGAGTCTTGTGTTGCGTAGACTATTTGATTTAGTATATATATATATATATATATATATATATATATATATATATATATATATATATATATATATATATATATATATATTATTTTGGCTTGTTCAAAAAAAGTATTTTATTTGTATTATTAAAAGTTTGTTCGGTGATTGATGGTGATTTCCGATGAAGAAATAAATAAGAGTAAAGTATAGGGGTTTCATGTAGGTGAGTGAAGAACGTATGGAATTGAATTAATGGTAGATCATTTATTGTATATTACCAACCTTTTTAATGATAAAGGTCCTACTTCTGCTTCAATTTTAAGTCTTTTGTGACGCTTATTTATGTTTATAGTAATGAAAGGGAACAACTTATTTAATGATCACATATAACGTGATGTTGAGACTTTATTTTTTGGTATGTTGAGAGTTGAGACCTTTTCCAATACTAGCTACAGTAGCATGTTAAGTTGAAACTATTTTTGTCAATTTATTCATTTTCTGATAAAATAGTAACCAGGTAGTCTTGTTTTTGTTTTGCTTATTATAGTACATGTGCATTTTTTTTTATTCCTTCATGTAATTTAATGATCAAAATTTCATCCCTTAAAATAAATAACAAGAAAATTTCAAATTTAAGCCTTAACTCTTGTATATATTGCAATGTCACTGTCCGTTAAGGTATATACTATATTCAAGGGGATTGTTTCATTCATTACTTAACTAGTCATATTTCCATTCCTATTTTACCTTACTTTGTTTTTCAAATTTTATTATTAGTATTTCTTTGATAAATTTTCTATCACTCCAAATTTGTTAACTCTTTCTTTTTTGTTGTTGATAAATTATGATTGTTAAATTGTTTTATAATAAAAGAAAAAAGACATTAATGATTAAAGAGTTAAAAAAATCAACTACCATGTATAGTATACAATAGAGATATAATAAAATGGAGCGACCATCGAGCACTAATTAAATAGAGTTAAGTCTAGCGAAATGAACTCGATTCTCATAACATGGCGAACTTACATTCTAATTTGAGTAATCAGTCAATTTAGTCCCTAAACTATCACTATCTCACCAACTTAGTCCCTAAACTATTAAAACCAACTAAAAAGTCCCTAAACTATATTCACATCCTTCAATTTAGTCCCTAAACTATTAAAACCAACTAAAAGGTCCCTAAACTATATTCACATCCTTCAATTTAGTCCCTCGGTTAACTTTTCCGTTAAGAGACTGTTAGTAGTCCATAAACTATAAAAAATACTTCAATTTAGTCCCTAAACTATCTTTAAAAACAACAAAATAGTAACAATACTGCTAAATCATTACTGCTAAATCAAATTCATTTTTAACATAATTCATTACTGCTAAATCATCCTTTGTCTCGTTCACTACCTAGTAACAACTAACAACACAAATTCGTTCACTACCTAGTAACAACACAAATTCATTACTGCTAAACCAAATGAAACATTACTGCTAAATCAACAAAAACCAAAAAAACAAACTTAACCATAATTTAAACCATAAACCATAATCTTCATTACATAAATCAACTAAACCATAATCCATCAAATTCATTACATAAGTCAACAAATCCATTATCCATCAAAAGAACTAACTAAATCACAATCCATAGTTAACTAAAGAACAATATTAATCATAAACCATAATTTCATTACTAGAAAACTAGCATGCATCATTACAAAAAACCAAATATTATAAGCAACAATCAAACAAAAGCACTAAGTAGAAGGTCCTTCATTGCGTGATCCTCGGCTTAATCCTGGAGTTGGCATGAAAAACGTACCTTAAAACAACGACGACAACCGGAATTGGAGCGTATAGGTGGCGCTAGGGTTTTCAGATTGAGATGATTTGAGAGAGTTGATCGAGAAGAGAGATATAAGCGTAAAAATAGCTTTTGGATTTTAGGGTTTTAAAGAACAGTTAAAGGAATATATAATGGAGGACTAAATTGATGGATGGAAAATAGTTTAGGGACTAAATTGAAGGATGTGAATATAGTTTAGGGACCTTTTAGTTGGTTTTAATAGTTTAGGGACTAAGTTGGTGAGAAAGTGATAGTTTAGGGACTAAATTGACTGATTACTCTTCTAATTTTGTTTAAAAGAGGTATATACACTGTCCCCGTGAGCTTAGCTCAATTGGCAGAGACATTGCATCATATGTACAGGAGCGGGGGTTCGAATCTTGGACACTCCACTCATTCACCTTTAAGCTGGATTTTCCAGCAACTAGGCTACTTGACAAAAAATAAATAAAAGGTACGTACTCACATTTAATATTCGTCGGTCCTTTAAAAATGATTACCTCTAGTGAAAAGAATCTATATGTGACAAAGAAAGCAGTATCAAATTTATTGTTATCTGTCCAAAAATAAAAAATATAATTATATCGATTTTCATTTTCCATCCTTTTATTTCTAAAGTTCTTTTTGAAACACGCTTATCAAACATAACTTTTTTTTGGTCATATGAGATTTTTTAGTCGTATGAGATTATAAGAATGTACTCGTATTTTCTTTTATCACCAAGCTGCTATAGTTGTACTATGATGCTTTAGGCTGACTTGTAAAACCAATACATGTTTCTTCTTTTCTCTTTTAGATTGTCTAGGAATCTGGGGTTACTTGATGATAAGGCTAACATAACTCACATCAAATGCAAGAATCAATCATCATATAAGTTTCAAAAAGAATGAACTTTCATCCATCAAATTAGTACACATATTTGCTTTCTCCTCATCACAAACATACCTTTCTGTTGGAAATTAATTAATACTATAATAATACAATAAGATCCAAATGATCATTATGCCTATATCATTAATTAATGTTGAAAAGTTCCAATAAATAATGTTAACTCAGGTAATTCTGATCAAAATATAGTAATAAGAGGAGTGCTAGCAACACACTTTTTAACAAACACACTCTAACACACTCTTTTCTATTGGTTAAAATTTATATGGGTCCCATAAAAGTTATATGGGTCCACATTTTTTTATGGGACTCATGTGAATTTCAACCAATAAAAGAAAGTGTGTTGAAGTGTGTTTGTTAAAGAGTGTGTTGCTAGCATTATTCTAGTAATAAATATTGAATACTAGAATTAAACAAGCATTTGATTTGGATATGATTATATGAAACATTACTACTAGAATGTTAAGAAAAAGCAATTTTCCCTTAGTTTTAGGAAAGTTACATCACATTCTACAATTCTTTTTTTATAGGCTGCATATTATGCAATTCTAATTTCATGAATCAACCTTATTTATATTTTCGGTATTAATCCTCTGATTCTCACGATCAATGCAGCTCTACTTTGTTTCAATATCTACTTTCGGCTTTAGACTCGTTGTCCAAAAGATTGTAGAATACCGACCATTGATGATAAGGTCCTGAGAGCATTCTGAGTTTAAAACAAGTTTACTAGGAAAACAATGATCTAATATAAGCAAATTATCTTTGACTTTTAGTTAAAAATGAATCATTCGAAAGAATACAAATTTAAATATTGTCCGAAGTAATTATTGTTTATAAACTTTATTTACTTTCCGGTCAAATTCTAGATTACCAGAAAACCAAAAGATGAATGTTCATACTTTGCAATTCATCCATTGCATGATATTGAAACCACATTTTATTTCTAGTTCACATCATATGGAATTGATTAATAACTACACCATCATCAACTCACCAAATTCCTTCAATTATTTATATGAGCTAACATTTTTATCTTCCACATTGTCTAGTTCAAATCTTGTAATGTGTAAGAGCAGAAGTACCAAGTCCTTTTGCTTCAAAGTAGGTTATATAGTCATTAACTGTGGTTTCTTTGTATTTGGGAGGATTGTTTTCTGATAATAGTTCCTTTATAGGTCCATAAAGCTTTGAGGATGACCTATGAAATGTGCAGAAAAAACATGCAATTGATGTTCTTGGACCGACATGATTGGCAAGTACTCTATGTTCAACACTCTTGAATTTATCATTCGTTATAAGCTACAAAGTAAAAAAACGAATAATTAGCTATATGTTTACAACTATTATTGATCCTTCCAATCAATATCTTAAAAACCAAACCAGAAATTGAACTGATAAGAGGGAAACCAAGCCAGTCATTTGTGAAAGAATTAGGCCCTTTTAGTATAGGAAGTTGCAGACCCTGCAAGTTATGCAGTGTCCTATCTTTGTAATTAGAGTATATCTCTATTTCCTATCAGTTTGAGAGATCTAGTGTGTATGTAGAACTAGACAATTTACTTGTAGAGTAAGAAACAATAGTAGGCACAAAACACATAACTAAACACCTCAAATAAAGATGGAAGATAAGTTATTAGAATTTATGTTGGTTCTAATTCAACCCTATAAAACCAGATTGAATGATGAGACATGGCTCCTACTTATAAACACATTTTTAGGCCATATTCATTCAATATTAGACTTTTAATGAACCGGTCACACCCCCAGGATCGAACATTTAGAGCGTGACCTGAGCGCCCCCATAACAGGTAGGTGAACAGATCTTAAATAGGCTCGAATATCATCTTTAAATTTGAATCGAGTCAAACTCAACCCTAGAAAATCAAATTGTATGTTGAAGGACACCTCGTACTTATAAACACATATTCATAGCACATCTCATATCCAATGTTGGACACTTAATGTAATGCCTGATATATGCTTGAAACCAAGTTGAAATTGCAAGATATTTGAATAATTATAGGAACCAATTTAGGTTGCATGGTGTGTCCTATTTTTGTATCTTTGGTATTTTTTTACTTAAACACATTCTTATTGGTCAATATGTGCCATGTTGAATTTTGTTCATTATGGTACAGTAGAAACAGTTTCTTGTAAATAGTAATATGCACATAAGAATACAGAAAACTTGCCTGCAAAAGATCTCCAACATTAACTATGAGAGCTCCAGGTACAGGTTTAATATCAATCCATTTATCTTCATAAAAAACTTGTAGGCCACCAATATGGTCTTGTAGAAGCACAGTGAGAAAATCAGTGTCAGAATGCTTGGTTGTTCCCACAGTCAATTCTGGTTCAGGGCACGGTGGATAATAATGGCAAAGAGCAACTAGCCCTTCAGCACAATCCATATCTTTTAGATGGTTTGGAATCAGACCTAAAGCTTCTGACAACAACTCAAACAGTAATGTCCCTAAATTCATCATGTGTTTCCCATATTCTAGCAGTATATCTCTGCAATGAAAGAATATGTAACCAATTAGAAAGGGAAACAAATGATGATTAAATTGAATTTCAGACCTGTTATAATCTGTATCAGACTATAATTAAAACATCATTTTTCTTATATAGAAGACAGATCACTGAGATTCAGCACTAGTCGTTTAGATTCATAAAAAAGGATAAGTTTGAGTATCTTAACTTAAGTCGTATGAAAGACTCCAGATAAGAACACCGGAGATGACACTAATACTCACATGTCGACATTGGTAATAATTAACAAAAAATTGTATAACACCTAGACCAGTGCTGTGTCCGGTGCTCGACTCTAACATGAGTCAGACACTAAACGCGTCTTCTATCTGAAGTGTTCGTGCTACATACCTGCATACTACGGGAAAATCTTCTGGTTTGTGAGTATCAGGAGCCAAGTAACATATAAAAGTATCCCTCCAATTAAGTGCAGGTGAGCTATAAATATCAAAATTACTATTATAAATAAAGGATCTATTCTTATCTCTTGAATACAAAGCCTTTTTGACTTCTGTGTCCTGCTCATAAAACCTCTTAACACCATCTTTCAACTCCTCAAAAACACTCAAAGGGATTCCATGATTAGTAATCTGAAAAAAACCCCATGTTTCACATGCTTCTTTGATTTTGTCAACAATCCCTTGGTGAATACTAGGATCTTTATTATCAATATCTACAAGGTCTATGACAGGAATAACATGGCTTGGATTGTTGGCTTTCTGATATTTGTCTGGTTGATGATGGAAAAAGCTTGCGATCTTCTTAAGTCCTTCATCAACAAGTCCTTTTACACCAGCTTTTGTTTCATCAAATGCTTTGCGTTCGCTCAGTATAGAATCAAGGTTAGGCTTGCCTGTATCGTTGGTTCCCATTTTCTTTCGTTTGTTACGGAGCTAGAAATGACAATCAGAAGAGTGTATATAAGAAGAAATAATCATATATGACACCGAAGAGTTAGGCATGAGCTAACATTTTAGGTAGAATTGATGGCGCTAAGAGATAAGTAAAGTTTGACTAAAAAATGATTTTTATACAAATTTATACTAATATTTGTTTTGTGTGAGTTAGAATGAGATCAGAGGCAGAAGTATTGTATGAGGCAGAATGACCTTGTTGTCACTTCAATCATAAAAACCAGCTAAATTAGAGTACCTTAACTTAAGTCCGGTAAAACACTAACATAGATACGGACATCAGAGATGACACTAATACTCACACGTTGACCGCTAATAATGAATATAATCACCTACATCGGTGCTGTGTTGGTGCCTGACTCTGACATGAGCCAGACACTAGACATGCCTTCTAAATTAGGTGTTCGTGCTACATACCTGCATACTACCGGAAAATCTTCCGGTTTGGGAGTATTAGGAGCCAAGTAAGAAAAAAATGTATCCCTCCAATTAAGTGCTGGTGAGCTATAAATATCAAAATTGCTATTATAAATAAAAGATCTATTCCTATCTCTTGTATACAAATCTTTCTTGACTTCTATATCCTGCTCATAAAACCTCTTAACACCATCTTTCATCTCCTCAAGAACACTCAAAGGGATTCCATGATTAACAATCTGAAAAAAAACCCATGTTTCACATGCTTCCTTGATTTTGTCAACAATCCCTTGGTGAATACTTTGATCTTTATTATCAATATCTACAAGGTCTATGACAGGAATAACATGGCTAGTGTTGTTAGCTTTCTCATATTTGTCAGGTTGATGATGGAATAAGCTTGGAATCTTCTTAAGTCCTGCATCAACAAGTCCTTTTACACCAGCTTTTGTTTCATCAAATGCTTTGCGTTCGCTCAATATAGAATCATGGTTAGGTTTGATTGTATTGGTGGATCCCATTTTCTTTCTTTTGTTATGGAGCTAGAAATGGCAACTAGAAGAGGTTATAAGAAGCAATAATTATATATGAGACCAAAGAGTTAGGCATGAGCCACATTTTAGGTAGAATACTAGAATTGATAGCGCTATGAAACATGGACACGGACAAAAACACCGAATATGATATTGATTGACACCGTCAACATTAGTTATAATTTAAGAAAATTAAATATTTGAATGTACTCAGTCAAACACTAACACATTTTGGACATAAATATGAAGTGTGTTATATTGATCGCGAGTATCTAATACTTACACATGTATTGATCAATGATCTTTTCATTAAATAATAACAGTTCTTGCTTCAATTTGTATACATTTTTTGTACCATACTGATTTACAATAGAGCTCAACTCAAATTCAACATAGACCTCTTTCGTCTTTCAAGCTCGATGTTTAAAAGATTGTAAAATACCAAATAACGATGAAAAAAATGTCCGAGAGCATTGAATAAAAGTGAGTTTACTTGAAAAACACTGATCTACCATAAGCAAAAATGATCTTTATTTTCAATAAGTGAATGTTTAAAATTGCAATTAATCCATTGCATGTGGAAAGTATATGAATAACTACACCACTTTAAACTCACTAAATTTATTCAATTATTTGTATTATGAGTTAACATATTCTTCACCACATTGTCTTGTTCAAATCTTGAAATGTGTAAGAGCTGAAGTACCATCTAGTCCTTTTGCATCAAAGTAAGCTACATAATCAGCAACTGTGGTTTCTCTGTATTTGGGAGGATTGTCTTCTGATAATAGTTCCTTTATAGGTCCATAGAGATTTGAGGATGACCTATGACCTGTGCAGAAAAAGCATGCAACAGATATTCTTGGACCAACTTGATTGGCAAGTACTCTGTGTTCAACACTCCTGAATTTGTCATTCGTTATAAGCTACAAGGTAAACAAACAAATAATTAGCTATATGTTTACATATACTATTGTTTCTTCGAATCAATGTCATAAAAATCAAACAGCTGAGATGTTTGGATCATCGTTTCATTAGTTCAACCGTTGAACGAATGACAAATAAGTCACATAGAAATAAATAAATGTAAAGAAAGGAAAAGTGGTTGAACCAGCCGTGGTTAAACCAGTTCAATCTGGTTCCGTCCTAGTTCAATTCGGTTTAATCAAACTGCATAGCAATTGAGATCAAACCAATTCAAAAACTGGTTGATTCTTGGTTCAACCGTTTGAGATCAAACCAATACAAAAAATGGTTGATTCTTGGTTCAACCGGTTGAGATCAAACCAATTCAACTCATTGGATGAACTCTATCATACTAACCAGAGAAACAAGGCATGCATTTTGCTGTCTAGAGAGGGAGAACTAGCTGGTCATTTGTGAAAGAATTAGGCCCTTTTGGCATAGGAATGTGCAGACTCTCCAAGTTATGCAGTGTTCTATCTTTGTAATTATTAGAATTTATCTCTATTTCTTACTAATAAATAAGTTCTTAGTCAAGTTACTTAGTAAAGTAATTAGCAACAGTTGATGGCAGAAAAGACATACATCTCAAATTATATGGAAGATAAGGCAAGCTATAGCTTTAAAATTCAAGAGATTTGATTAATGACCAAAACCAAATCAGCGAAATGATAAATTAGATTAGCCATTTTTAATTGCATGGTGTGTACTATATATTCTAGTAGTTTCGGTCTGCATTACTTGGTGCATGACACATTCTGACAATAAGTGCCATATTGATTTTTGTTCATTATCGAACATTACTAACAACTCACATGGGTTGGCTTAGTAGTGAAAGCTTGAGACTTTGAAGTGTGCTCCTCTTAAGGTCTCAGGTTCGAGTCCTCCTGATGCCACTTTATGTGTTGGGGGGGTCAGTCCATTCATAGCAAAACTTTGACTTTATTTCAAATGTTAGTGGACGGTAGGATTGTTGTCACTTGAATTATTCGGTCCTTGGGTTGGATATCAAAACTTTTTTTTTAAAAAAAGGGAACATTACTAACAGTTTGAAATATACACATAAGGATATAGAAAACTTGCCTGCAAAAGATCTCCAACATTAACAATTAAAGCTCCAGGAACAGGTTTAATATCAATCCATTTATCTTCGTAAAGAACTTGGAGGCCACCAATATGATCTTGGAGAAGCACTGTGAGGAAATCATTGTCAGAATGTTTGGTTGTTCCCACAGTCAATTCTGGTTCTGGACATGGTGGATAGTAATGGCAAAGAGCAATTAGCCCTTCAGCACAATTCATATCTTTCAAATGGTTTGGGCTCAGACCTAAAGCTTCTGACAACAATTCAAATAGTAGAGTCCCTAGATTCATCATGTATTTCCCATATTCTAGCAATATATCTCTGCAAGAATATGTTGCAAATTAGAAATATGTTTGAGATTAAATTCAGTTTCATAAGTTTTACGGCAATTTGTTCCATTTACTCCCTCCGTGACATTTTATAAGAAAATTTCAGATTTCTAGGTTCATTGCATAATTAATGTATCTGGACTATAATTAAGGATGGTGGGAGTATACAAGATAAAAAAGATAATGTAATAAGCAAAAGGCAAAGTTTGAGTATGAATACACAATGAAGTATTGTGAGTGGCGGAGTGATCATGTTGTCGTGATATACTAAGATTCGATCATTGTCATTCGACATTTCCACAAAAAGAGACCAAGTTGAGTACCTTAACTAAAGTCCTATGAGCATTAACGCAGACACCAAATACATTGAGACTGACACGTTAACACCAATAATAATTTTAAAAATGGTATAATGATATGTTAGGCACGGTGTCAGTGTCCGAAATTTGTACCAACACGTATTAGACACCAAACACGCTTTAAATCAATCTGAAGTCGGCGGTGTCCAAAACTTGTACCAACATGTATCAGACACCAAACACGCATTAGATCAATCTGAAGTGTCGGTGCTAGAAAAATTAGTAACCAAAGTTCAAGAAAGACATAAATTTTATACATATGCATACATACCTGCAGACAACAGGAAAATCCTCTAATTTAGGAGTATCAGGAGCCAAGTAAGACGCAAAAGTATCCCTCCAATTAAGTGCTGGTGAGCTATAAATATCAAAATTACTATTATAAATAAAGGATCTATTCACATCTCTTGAATACAAAGCCTTTTTGACTTCTGTATCCTGCTCATAAAACCTCTTAACACCCTCTTTCAACTCCTCAAGAACATTCAAAGGGATTCCATGATTAACAATCTGAAAAAACCCCCATGTTTCACATGCTTCCTTGATTTTGTTAACAATCCCTTGATGAATACTTGAATCTTTATTATCAATATCTCCAAGGTCTATGACAGGAATAACATGGCTTGTGTTGTTGGCTTTCTGATATTTGTCTGGTTGATGATGGAAAAAGCTTGGGATCTTGTTAAGTCCTTCATCAACAAGTCCTTTTACACCTGCTTTTGTTTCATCAAATGCTTTGCGTTCACTCAATAGGAAATCAAAGTTATGCTTGATTGTATTGGTGGATCCCATGTTTGAAGTGGTTTCTGGATAGAGCTAGTGGTAACTACAAGAGTTAGTAGAAAAAGCAAGATTTTATATTCTTATTACATGTGACCCCTAAGAGTTACGTATATAAACAACTAATTGGACTCAGATTAATTAAGCTACAAAGTAGTTCTCACTTTTCTTATGTTTGTAATTGTTTTGGAGCTAGAAGTGCTTAAGTAGAAAAATGAGTTAGTAACATATTTTTTTTACAATACTGAGGATTTGAAATGACATGTCTTTGTCATCTCTAATATCTAAGTGAGAGTTTGTGCTTATCGAACACAAACATCATATACAATATTGATATTGACGCATCGACATCAATGATAATTGAAAAAAGTGACATTAAAATTAATGTATTGTTGTCGTGTCAAACACAAATTTGAAGTGTCCAAGTCATATAAATTAATGGTTAATGAGCTCCCTAGAACAGATCGTTCGGGAGAATTCGAGTCCGATTTCTAATGAGAACAATTTTTAACAGACTTTTCTAATCTCGCGGCCGAACTCTGAATTATCGAACTCCTTTCCCTTGAGAACCAGAGGGTTAATAACCAAAACAAATTGATTATTAACTAAAATAACTTTTGGTCGAAATTTATTGAAAATATTTTTCAGCCAAAATTATTAACATTTTTATTGAAAATCAAAGGTTAAGAAAAAAAAAACCTTCACAATTTGTGTATAGAATATTGATCAGTTAACCAATCCCATTAGACATTAGTCTAAGTTTACCCTCTAAATAGATGCATCCGTCTCAATCTAAGCTACCTAGAACAGTTGAGTAAAAAAAAAAAACTACCTAGAACAGTTTTTTTTGTAGATAGAACATTTATTTCAAAAAAATGACAATTAGTCAAATTGTCAAAAGATTTATTTTATGATTGGGACTTTCGTGGAAAAGGAAAAAGATAAAATCACTGAAAAATCTTTTGTGGGACAATCTCATTAATATTGTGAACTAAAAAATTGTGATGGGGAGGAGGATTTTGGAAAGCTTAAATAAATTCTCCAAATCTAATTTATGTTGTTATATTGCTTTAAATATTAAATTATTTTTTTGGTTACATTTAAAAATTATTAATTATAAGCAATATGCAAAAAATGAAAGATTTCTATATATTTTCTTACTTCCATAACCCCATCCCTCCATCATACCCCCCCTCCCCTTTAAACTACGAAATAGAATTTAGGCTTTGTTTGCGAGAGTAAGTTCTTGAAGGAGGGATTTGAAAAGGCTAAATCAATATTTTGACATGAGCTAATCACAATTAGGTGCCAAATCATGCACCATTATCCCGCCTAATGCCATTTAACCGCTCAAACTCAAATCCTTCACTTTTCAAACAAAGAAAAGCCATTCATATTCTTAGTTGTGATTAATTAATTTCCATTGACACCAAACCATCAAGTAAACTATCCATTTCCTAAAATGTCATCCTCCTTAATCATATCTTCAATATTTTGAGAGCACGGCCTAACCAATCATGTGCGTCAATTAAAGAGAAGAAAATTCAGTCATTGAATTCAATGTGGTGCCAAAGGTTTTTAGAGAATGTATATTCCTCAACACAATGAAGGAAAGTCGTTTCCTGGAGGCCACATCGAGTAAAAATAGAGGAAGTGTCCAACTTTCGATAATTGAGAGTAAGGATAAAGTAGGAACCGAATTATGACAGGCTAACCGTAAGAAAAAGATGATCTTCGTATGTAACTACTTTACTTCAAATAAAATGAAGAAAGCCAAAAATTTTGAAAGAAAAAAATGATCTTCGAATGTAACTACTCTACTTTATTTTATGTGCGCATCAAATTTGAATTGTGTTAAGTTGTTTTGGTAATAAAAAATAAGTTTAAATGTATATTTGGTCTTCATATTTTCATAAAAGTAAAATTTAGACCCCTTATTAAAAAAAAATGATATTTTGGGCTTAATTTTTTTTCAAATTTTTAGTCATTATTTTAATTATTCGCATTTTAATTTTTCAAGTAGCAAAATTTGTTAGACACGTGTTCTTTAACTGTTCAGTAGCTCGTGATAGTTAGTGTGCAGCTGGTCTTTCTTTAGTTTTAAATAACATTGCGTACCAGCAAACTACTGTTATGGATCATATTTTCGCTTTGTGCAGCAATGAAAATAGTGATACTATTGGAAGAATGGCTATTTTACTCTGGAGCATTTGGCACAATCGTAATGATAAAATTTGGAATGCAATGTCCAGCTGCCGAGCCAAATCAGAAGACATGCCTTTGATGCTTGGAAGGATTGGTACTTAATTCATAAACTACAGCGTAACAGTGTGAATATGGCTACAGAAGCAGATCTATTACAGTGGGTAAAACCAAATCCAGGTTGGGTAAAATGCAACGTTGATGTTGCTTTCGTTACTGGCTCTGGGAAAACCTCGTTGGGATTGTGTTTTCGTGATAGTAATGGTCAGTTCATGGCTGATATGACGCTATGGCAACAGTATGTGATTTCAACTTTAGAGGGTGAAGCATGGGCATTAATTACTTTTAGTTATGAAAGAAGCTAGACACACATTTGTAGATCAAATTTAACTAAGGGAAGTTGCCTTCGCTAAAATTTCAATCACCTCCTCACTATCATACCCATTTTTTTCTTCTTATAATCGATTATACTCATTTTAAAATATTTTGTTTGTCTTAACTGATATTCATATATAAGGGTTTAATTTCTCTCAATAAATTTTTCTATACATTTAAAATATTTGTCATTATAAAAATGATAAGAAATAAAAAAAGTGAGGTGTTGATTTAGTGGTAAGAGCTTAACATTATAATCTCAAGATTTCGAGTTCAAATCTCTATAACATTATAAAATAGTCATTTTTCTTACCATTAAACTAACACCTCAACATTTTTTTAACAACCAAATATGATTATATATATATATGAAATGGAAAAAAAAAAAAATACAAGAGATAATCCACTTGAACAAAAAAGACCCTTAGCCCACTACCTACTTATACAATTCATAAAATAAACATGAAGACTTTTGCTTCTTAGCCAACTATCCATTTTCATGATATCAAATTAAGCCTCTCTACCCACTCTCATGGCTAGCGTGAGTCTGAGTCAAATGTTCATACTACAAGAAATTTGATTTTGGGCAACGCCTGTTTTTGTTACAAGTCGTTGGCAAAACTACATTTCTTCTAGAAAGACAGTCTTTGCCAACGACCTGCAACAAAAACAGGCGCTGCAAAAAAACAAATTTCTTTCATTCCTTAACTCGGCTATGATACCATAATGTTAAGAAGTCTCAAACTACCATAGTTGGTGGTCTAGTCATTTGTTTGTGTTTGAACCTTGTATGATTTGTTTTTTTATTCTCGGTACTACGTACTTATTGTAAACCTTTAGTTGACCTCGGTACGTCTTGTGCATAGGAGGCTGTTTCGGTTAATATATTTCATTTTAGCTTGTTCAAAAAAAATAGTAAGAAGTTTCATATCGGTTGTGAGATGACCTGAATATATATATTTATAAAGTAGAGACAATCATCACCTTACAAATCAGGTTTGTAGGATTAAGTTAGGTCAACTTCCAATTCTAAGATATTCTAGCTTAACAAAGGTCTTCAATTCGATCTATGGTTCATACATGCAACAATGTTAAAACTTAAAACCTCTTAGGTAGAGATTATCACTCATTTGAATATCACAAGACATTCATAGACATTCGATGTGAAATTAATGGACGAGATCAATTAATGTGTGTTACTGCGTTACTCCTATTTTTGAACGGTAGTAAATCCTGGTCCCAACATGCAGGGCCGGCCAACACCCAGTGCACAATGTGCAACGGCACTATTAAGTAATAACTTATGGCTATGTTCAAGGAAAAAAAAAGGCCCAACTAAATCAACACACATTAAGCAACAACATGTGGCATAAGGCTATTGGAAAGAGCACACACACAATAATAGGAAAGAGCACACACGCATAGTAACAACATAAAAAATTAGGATTTCAAGAACACATTCACTCCACCGACCACCGCAAACAACAAATCAACACTAACCTAAAAAGAAAAAAAAGCATAAAATCTTGTTTTGAATTTAAGATTAGTTTACTAATTGTTTAGTATTTCTTCTATTCTAATTGTTAATTTTTTTTATTAGTTTGTTAATTTGTGATTTTATTTGAGAATTGCTAATTATCTCTTTTCTTTTAATTGATATGCACCGACGGTGTAAAATAGTTTTACACGGTCTTCCAATAAATAACCATCATTTTGTCATGTCATGTCAAGAAAGTGGAGTGAAGTGGGATGATGTGGCGGAAAACATTGTTGGTATTTGTTGACAGTGTAAAATTATTTTACACCGTCGGTGCATATCAATTAAATCCTATTTTTTTACTAAGGGTCCATTTTTAACATTTAAGCCGGGCCTCCAAATCCCCGGGACCGGCCCTGCCAACATGTGTGGTCAAATTTCCCAATCATATGATGTACACAATGATGCTTGCTGTCATTGTAGGACATACATACATATATACTACATACTATTGCTACGTTAGTTCCATTCTCTATTTATTTTCCTTTCACAAGTTCTACACAAAACACAAAAGCACTTAACAAGATAAGCTGTACTAGTATAAACTTAACTTTTACACGATATAGGAATTTTTTTCAAAAAGTATTCATTTTTTTTTAAGAAGCTAAATAAGTCCACCCAAATTGACACAAAAGAAAATCAAACCTAAAACTTTAAGGAAGAGCACACTCTCAACTTTCAAGTCAATACCACCAGACCAAACTAATATAAAACCGAGCCTATTAATATTGTTTTGAATGTTTTTGTTTTGTTTGAAAACTATAGAATAATTTTCACGTTGGATACCCTCCTAATATTTTTTTCCCGTATCTTTAATATTAATATATATTGAGATTTTGTGTAAAAAAATATATATAGTGAGATTTTTATTCTACAGATCACGCACAACGTTTTCCTTTTTTATTTATTTTTGGTAACCATGCGATTAGCAAGGGCTAATTAATAAACAGCTAATGTTTTTATTTATTTATTTTTGGTAATCAGCATTAACACATTTACGATATCAACCATCTGATTTAAATGAACTATGTATAAACTCATGCGTTGCACCGGGTTGGTTAAAATATATAATTAAAATATTTTTATAAATGAAAAATAATAATTGTGATAAGTATAATCACATCACATATAGTTAAAAGATAGATACTAACTTTTAAAATATGATTATGTTTCTATATATATATATATATATATATATATATATATATATATATATATATATATATAAAGATTATGTTTAATATTAGTATATGTATAAAAAATAAAAATAGGTTGTTTAGAAATATGAGATTTTTTATTGATTTATATCGTAATTTTGTTTATATTTTAATGGAATAGATCTCTTATAATATTTTATAAGTTTGAAAGGATACATCATACTTTAGTTTAATAGTGTGATCGTATAAGATCTTAGTTTTCTTTATAAAAGTTGCAATTGTATAGTCACATGTCACTTTGCTTTTTATTTTTGACGTATCCTTTATTTTATTTTCAATAAGAGTTGAAGACATACATACATACATACATACATACATACATACATACATACATACATACATACATACATACATACATACATACATACATACATACATACATACATACATACTTTTTTACCACGTGATCTCATTTTTTAAAAATTACATATAAAATAGCGTAACAACTTACTTCCTTCTATGAAATTTAAAGTACCAAATAACTTTTCTATTTGTTGATATAAGTTTGGATACTAATTTCATATATTTGAATTTAGGTTTAGTTATTTGGCTAAGGTAAAGAAAGCCTAGTATTTTAGAAGAATTTAACATGTAAACTTATTATTTGCTTAAAAAAGTGATATTATTCTTATAAATATCTCACTATTTTTTTTTCGAGCCGCAACTTACACATTTTATTTCAATAGTTAAATTATTATTATTTAAATCAAATTAATAATGTTGGAAATTTTAGTAAATTTCAGAGCGCGCGCGCATACACACACATATAAATATTTTCAAGAAATTTAAATCAATAAAACCAATATCATTCAGAAATTCATACACAAACCCATGCATGTTTTTGTGTTTTATCATCCTATCATTGTCATACATATTCATTTTTTCGATCCATAAAAAACGTGTGTGGAATTAATTTTCACACTAACTAAACTAAAGATCACAATGAGCATAACTTGTTTTCAAATTGATTGCAGGTACCATTACATTCCCAACATATTTTTTCCTGGCAAAATACTAATTAGAGCACACAATATATATGAAGTGATGCATCATTCACTTCAAAATTGCTCAATCAATATATAGAGCAGACAATATATAAAATATGTACTAATTACACCACACATACGTAAAAGATGGTAAAAGAGAAATAAAGTTTTTGCATCAAACACGAATTGTTAGTGCTAGTTATTGCTAGAAATAAATGTATAAAATATGCTTGCAACATTAACAATAGTATCTCACTCGTTGAATACAAAGAAAAAGAAAAAATACAATGAGATCACAAAAGTTTCATAAAATTACCATTCTTCTAAAATACTAATAACCCTTTGAAATAGAAACTTCACATGCCCATATATGTATGAGGAGGGGTTATACATAAAACATATATATTATATATAATAATTAATTCACACAACCGTTTTTTTATTAGTATGGGATTGAAAAGATAAGAAGAATGAAAGACTTAGTACCTACTAAAAAAACCAACATTAAAAGAGGTGATTGTTTCATCTTTCATAACAATTTATTTAATTTTATTTTTTTATTAATCTTTCATAACATTTTTCTTATAGGGGGTGCACACATATACTTATTATTCAATTATTAATTAATTAATATTAGTAGGTGAAGGAAACAAAAGGATGCACACAATATGCTTTGGAGATAATTGGACAAAGACACTAAATTGTGGCTACAAATACTATTAATTAATTGAGAGTTACATAATAATAAAGTAGATGAGGGAAATGCAAAGGCAAAAGATGTTATAGACCATTGATTGTCAACAAAAAAATAACAAAAATAAATCATTGATTTGGAGTATGAATTATAACCAACAAATAAATTTCGATCCATTAGTCTGCTCTATAATAATAATTTTTTAGTAATTATAACTTGAAAAGATAAAAAATAATCAGAAAAGTGAATAAATAAAATAGTTGGAAATAAATTTATAAAATATTATAATTTCAAACAATAAATAAATATAAAATAATTCAACAAATAAAAGAATTTACTTTTATTTATCTCTAATATTAAATACTATGCAAAACACTCATTAAAATTATTTTAAAAAATAATAGGATAATAAAAAATTAATAAAAATTGTTAAATGTCAAATTATTAATTTAGATTTTGCATTAGTACAATCTTTTTAAAAAAGCAGTATAAATTTTTTATTAGTGAAGCAAAGAAATTACTTTTGGATTTGGTAACCATAATTTGTAAGAATTTTTTTTTTTTTACGATAATTGTATATAGTGATAATTTGATAATTAAAATGATTTAAAAAAGAGATGATGAAAATGTTTTAATAGAAATTGTAAACTTTTCTTATAGAGTGTCATATTTTATGTTTGGTAGTGTAAAATATGAAAGAACATATATCTATTCACTGTTCTTTTGTAATTTGATCTTTTTTTCTTTTTTTTCTTTCATTATTATTGGGAACCATTATTATTATAACATATAGATAATTACTTTGGAAGATGAATTGACACACAAAATAAATTGTGGGACAAATTTTAAATACATATGAGAAGCTTTCTAAAGCATGCCACATCATCACAATGCTTGCTTATGAGCAACACAACATTCATTTTACTAGTAAAAGATAAATAAAAGATGGTCAAAATCATTTTGATGCATATGTATTCATAGACATTCGATGTGAAATTAATGGACGAGATCAATTACTGCATGTTATTGCGTTATTGTAGGACATACATACATACTAATTGCTACGTTAGTTCCATTCTCTATTTATTTTCCTTTCACAAGTTCTACACAAAACACAAAAGCACTTAACAAGATAAGCTGTACTAGTATAAACTTAAATTTTACAAGATATAGGAATTTTTTTCAAAAAGTATTCATTTTTTTTAAGAAGCTAAATAAATCCACCTAAATTAGCACAAAAAAAAATTAAACCTAAAACTTTAAGGAGGAGCACACTCTCAACTTTCAAGCCAATACCACCAGACCAAACCAATATAAAACCGAGCATATTAATATTGTTTTGACTGTTTTTGTTTTGTTTGAAAACTATAGAATAATTTTCACGTTGGATACCCTCCTAATATTTTTTTCCCGTATCTTTAATATTAATATATATTGAGATTTTGTGTAAAAAAAATATATATATTGAGATTTTTATTCTACAGATCACGCACAACGTTTTTCTTTTTTATTTATTTTTGGTAACCATGCGATTAGCAAGGGCTAATTAATAAACAGCTAATGTTTTTATTTATTTATTTTTGGTAATCAGCGTTAACACATTTACAATATCAACCATCTGATTTAAATGAATGGTCAAAATCATTTTGATGCATATGTATTCATAGACATTCGATGTGAAATTAATGGACGAGATCAATTACTGCGTGTTACTGCGTTATTTTTGAACGGTGGTAAACCCTGGTCCCAACATGTGTGGTCAAATTTCCCAATCATATGATGTACACAATGATGCTTGCTGTCATTGTAGGACATACATGTTATAATATTTTCTAATATTTTGTGGGCTACAATCAATTGTGGCTTTTAATTTTAATAAAAACGGGTTGATGTTGTTGTGATCCATTTGATGATGCATATATACTATATACTATTGCTACGTTAGTTCCATTCTCTATTTATTTTCCTTTCACAAGTTCTACACAAAACACAAAAGCACTTAACAAGATAAGCTGTACTAAACAACAAATTTCCATGGAGAAAACAGTTCACATTGCAGTTGTTCCAGGTGTTGGGCATAGCCATTTAGTGCCTATTCTTCATTTTTCCAAGCAACTTGTTCAACACCATCCAGACTTTCATGTCACATGTTTCATTCCCACACTTGGGTCTCTCTCAAGTGCCTCAAAATCTATCCTTGAAACTCTTCCCTCAAACATCAACTACACTTTTCTTCCACCTTTGAACCCCAATGACCTACCACAAGGGAGTTCTGTCATAGAGAGCATTCAACTCACAATTCTTCACTCTCTACCTTATTTAAATCAGGCCTTGAACTCCTTATCTTTAAGGGCTCCCCTTGTGGCCTTGGTGGTTGATCCTTTAGCTGTTAAAGCACTAGTCTTTGCTAAGGAATTGAATATGTTATCCTATATATACTCCCCTGTATCAGCTACTACACTGTCTTTGAGCTTCTATTTGCCTAAGTTGGATGAGGAAACGTTATGTGAGTTCAAAGATCTACCAAAACCTATAAAATTACCAGGTTGTGTACCACTTCATGGGAGGGATCTCTCTACCCATCTTCAAGATAGATCAAGTCAAGATTACAAACATTTCCTTCAAATAGTTAAGCTTTATGGTATTGCGGATGGTATTCTTGTTAATAGCTTCTTAGAAATGGAAAGGGGCCCTATAAAAGCACTTAATGAGGGCAACCCTTCTGTTTATCCTGTTGGACCAATCATCCAAACAATAACAAGTTATGTTGATGCTAAAGGGTTGGAGTGTCTGTCATGGTTGGACAAACAACAATCTTGTTCAGTTTTGTATGTGTCTTTTGGGAGTGGGGGTACACTTTCACAGGAACAAATTGTTGAGCTGGCTTTGGGTTTGGAGTTGAGTAATCATAAGTTCTTATGGGTAGTAAGAGCACCAAGTAGTTCAGTCAATGCTGCATATCTTTCGGCACAAAATGATGTTGACCCTTTGCAATTTTTACCTTCTGGGTTTTTGGAGAGAAACAAGGAGAAAGGTTTCGTGATTCCATCATGGGCACCCCAAATTCAAATCCTTAGTCACCGATCAATTGGTGGGTTCTTGACTCATTGTGGCTGGAATTCAATCCTCGAGAGTGTGGTGCATGGTGTACCAATAATCACATGGCCTCTATTTGCTGAGCAGAAAATGAATGCGGTTTTGTTGAGTGAAGGCATGAAAGTGGGATTAAGGCCAAAAGTTAATGAAAATGACATTGTGGAAAGGGTCGAGGTTGCTAAGGTGATCAAGTGTCTCATGGAAGGAGAAGAAGGCGAGAATTTGCGCAAAAATATGAAGGAGTTAAAAGAAGCTGCTTCTAATGCAGTCAAAGAAGATGGGTCTTCTACAAAGACTATTTCTCAATTAGCACTCAAGTGGAAAAAGTTGGTGTAGGAAAAGAATTGGCAATTGATGAGCTGGTTTGCTACTAGGATTCATTACTCTGCATACCTTATTCAATGTCCCTCCGTCAAGTTTCATGTATATATTGCGTTGATCCAAGACATAAAGGATTTGCTTTCCCAAAGTATTGTTACTCTTAGCCACACCCTCAGACAAGGTAACAAATTAGCTGATTTCTTAGCCAAGCTTGGAGCGTAATCAAATGTTGATCTGTCAATAAATGCTTCTCCACTTGAAGGCATCGTTGATCTTCCTTAGAGAATGATTTATGTTTTCTTTTTTGTTTTTGTTTCCCTGTTTTTCTTTATGAGCGTAATCAAATGATTTATGTTTTTCTTTTAGTTCCTTTATAGGTCCATAGAGTTTTGAGGATGAATTATCATAACCTGTACAGAATTATCATAACCTTTTTAGTTCCTTTGCAAGTACTCTGTGTTCAACACTCTTGAATCTATCATTTGTTATAAGCTATAATTCAAAATACAATAATTAGCTATATCTTTATCCATAAGTCGTTATACAAATAATACATAAACGTTTACTCTCTCCGGTCTCATCTATAAGTAAATATTCCGTTTTCAGATTCATTGAATAATTGATCGATGTATCTGGTCTATAGACCATATAGAGACCAAGTACATCAGTTATTCAATTATCTGAAAAATGAATATTTGCTTATATAAGATCAGAGGGAGTAAAAAGTTTCATGGTAATTTGGTTCATGTTATAAAAATATGCACATAAGCATACATAAAACTTGCCTGCAAAAGATCACCAATATTAACAACCAAAGCATCAGGTATAGGTGTTACATCAACCCATTTATCTTGATGAAGAACTTGGAGTCCACCAATATGATCTTGGAGAACAACTGTGAGGAAATCATCATCAGAATGCTTGTTTATTCCAATGGTTAATTCTGGTTCCGGACAAGGTGGATAGTACTGGTCGCGAGCGATAATCCCCTCAGCACAACCCATATCTTTCAAATGGTTTGGATTCAAACCTAAAGCTTCTGACAATAACTCAAACAGTAATGTCCCTAAGTTCATCATGTGTTTTCCATATCCCAGCAGTATATCTCTGCAATACAAGAATTAGTTGATGTATATACTTCATTTGTTTTACTGATTTTAAATTCTATACAGCTTAATTGAGATTTGTATCCAATATAGGTGTTATGTATGCCTTAAAATAAAAAATTGGGGCAAACATAAATGTGAAATTCCACTTTAATTTAAGATTTTTCTTTTTATTAAACATCTGGCTCCTAGAAGAAGAGGTTCCGGTAATTTAGAGTTCGACTGCGAGGTAAGTAAAGACTGGCCGATAATTGTTTCCACCAGGAATCGAACTCAGGTTCTCCTAAACGATTCACCCTAAGGGGAACTCATTAACCACTTGAGCTCAATATCTCGGCTTTCATTTAAGATAATCTATCTATCTATCTATCTATCTATCTATCTATCTATCTATCTATCTATCTACACATGCATGTATACATACCTGCACACTGCAGGAAAATCTGCTGGCTTGGGAGTATCAGGAGTCAAGTAACACATAAAAGTATCCCTCCAAGTGAGTGCTGGTGAGCTATAAAGATCAAAATTACTTTTATGGATTAAACTTGGAACACAATTATTAAGTGCATGATTGGTTGTGCGGTAAAAAAATTGATTTTACTTACAAGTGAGTTGAATGTGAATGTAAAGGTGGGAGAATCCACCTTGTGTGTCCCACAAGTTCTCTGATGAAGATTAGTTATCGTTAACGGCGGTGGAAACTTCGTATCAATATCATAGTAAACAAAATATTTTAAAAAATCAATTGATTTTATTAAAATGGTTAATGAATTTCACTTAAAAATAAATTGTTCGGAAAATTCAACGAATTAAAGAGCTAAGATAATAAAAATAAAATGGTATCAAAATATGAGGAGAGGGTACACTGTCTAACCCCGTCAGTTTGACCCACAAGAGAAAGGATAAGGCCAGCTTTGTGCTTTGACTTGTTTTCCATTTTTTGAGCATGAGTCTCTATCTCTACACACATTACATCTTTTACTTGCCAAGGAAGTTAACACAAAAGAATGAAAATAACAAAGAAAGTGACAAATTTAAGCTGTAAATAGAAAAAGCTATCAATAATAGCAGATAGAAAATGTGTACAAATAGAAGTTATACAAATATAGCAAAGTAGGTTTGTGTTCTTATAATCTTAATTACTTATACAAATATAGCAAAGAAAATTTTACAAAGTTCTTTTAATTATATTGTAAACAAGTTAAACCACATTTCCAATCTTGAAATATGGCAGAGGAGAAGTTCCATCAAGGCCTCTTGCCATGGAGAATTCAACATAATCCTGAACTGTAGTTTCCTTGTACTTTGGAGGACTATCTTCTGATACTAATTCTTTTATAGGACCATAAAGCCTTGTTGATGGCTGAAAACTTGTGCTATAAAAGCTTGCAACTGATACTCTAGGACCTACATGGTTTGCCACGACTCTGTGCTCAACACTCTTGAATTTGTCATTTGTTATAAGCTGTTTTCAACAAATTTGTTAATTAGTTAATCAACAAAAAAGGTAAATATTCATGCTTTTTTTTACTGGGGTTAACCTTCTGGTTCCTAAGGGAAAGGGTCTTATAATTCTGAGTTCGGTCGCGAAGTAAATAAAGTCTGGTCAATCACAAGAAATTATCCAAATAAAAATGATGAATTGAAGCCACGATGATTGGTATAGTGGTGAGGGATTTGAGTAATATGCTAGAGGTTCTGGGTTCGATCCTCAGCTCCATTGTAAACAAAAAAAAAATGATGAATTGTGATTAACTGACAGTGTAAAAAGTTTTACACTGACGATCCATCAAAACGAATCTCGATAAAAATTACCTGTAGAAGATCACCAATGTTGATGACTAGAGCACCAGGAACAGGTGATACATCAACCCAACTATTTTCATGAAGAACTTGGAGGCCACCAATATGATCTTGTAGAACGACAGTGATAAAGTCATTATCAGTATGTTTGGTTAATCCCAAAGTCAGTTCTGGTTCAGGACAAGAAGGATAGTAATGGCAAACAATTGCAAGTCCCTCATTGCATCTCATTTCACCTAAATAGTTTGGATTCAGTCCAAGTGCTTCTGATAATAACTCAAATAATACATTTCCCAGTTTCATAACTTGTTTTGTGTATTCCAGCATTATATCTCTGCAACCATATGCACATAATATCTCAGGTTTAATCTCAGCTGTTATCAAAATCTGTTATAAAGATACGATATTGTTATTAGGTATGACTCGAGGTTTGGTGATAAATTGACAAGTCGCTCGAGCGGAGCTCATTGTTTAGGGGTAATTTTGAACACTAGTTGTAGTCTGTAAACTCTAAGCTTGAATAATAGAAATGTACTGTCGTCGCTCTATAGTCGGAGACTAATCCTAATCAATTATTTTTCAGGCCAGTACTCTTTCTCTCCTGGAAGCTCCAGCAGGAGCAAAGCCTATTGATTCACCTGTTTGCTAACCTACTTGTCGGCTACCCGCACTCTGTAACCAGAATAGGGCTCGAAGTCTTTAATGTCTTTGCGACTACAATTTAGGCTATATCAATCATATTTAGCCATACTTCACGGCAATATTAAGGATTGTGACACGACAAAGATTTATTATAGTCATTAAGCTTAAACTTGAAGATTATATCTAACATACCTGCATACTGATGGCAAATCTTCTGGTTTTGGAAATTTCGGAGCCATAAAACAATAAAAGGTATCCCTCCAACAAGCAGCAGGTGAACTATAAAGATCATAGTTGCTATTATAAACCAAAGGCCTCAAAGGTTCACGAGAGTATAGTTCTCGTTTCACCTCAGAATCTTGCTCATAGAATCTAATCACTCCATTCTTCATCTCATCCAAAACACTCACTTCAATTCCATGATTAACAATTTGAAAGAAACCCCATTTCTCAGATGCTTCTCTAATTTTATCAACAACTATTTTCCTTCTTGTTGGATCTTGATGAATATCAACAAGATCAACAGAAGGAACAACAAGTTTGTTGACGTTGGTTGAAGTTGAAGATGAATCCTTGTCGAATTTATGATGGAACATGCGAGGAATTTTTGTGACAGAAGCATCAACAAGTCCTTTAACACCATCTTTTGTTTCATCAAATGCTTTGAGCTTACTTGCTCTATCATAGTCATGTTTTGTTGTCACTGAAGTTTCATTGTTTTTAGAGATTTCCATTTTTTTTTCCTTATCACTGTTGTGGATACAGTTTTTCAATTTTAAATCTCTTTGTGGATGTGCATCCATTATGTGATATGTATTATGTAGCACCGACACTTCTGATCGAAATCATGTCTGGTATCCGACATAGCACATGTGATTTACCTTCAATTATACCAATTTTAAAAAACTTATTATTAGTATATATTAACACATCAGTATCTTGTTTAGTGTATGTTGGGGAGTCCGGGGAAGTTCGAGATCGGCTCAAATGCTCTCAGGATAATAAAAGAGGGAGACGCGACATACAAGTCATCTCTCTTATAAAACAATCGTTCTTCACATTCATAGTCGGTCGATATCTTGAAGATACAAAATCACAATAATTGAGCGAGGGCTAAAATGGACCACCATAATAATTGGTACATACTAGTGTTCAACAAATTTGACAATTTGTGTATTGAGAAAATGAACCGCCCCCATTAGACATTCAAAAAAACAAAAAAAACGGACCGATTTTCATGATTGGGACAATCCATTGAAAAATTGGGACTTCCTCTACCTCTCAAAAATAAAATAAAATAAAATTGGGACTTCCATATGGATAAGGAAAAGATAAGATTAAATAATATCTCTTCTGGTTTGCAATAAGTGAAGTGATTCATTTAACCATTTCACATAAGCAACATTAATTAGAAAGTACAATTGTTATAAAAAAAAATTGTTAGAAAATACAAGGAAGCTTCTACGGTACATCTATCAAATTTTAATGTACCGGTATATTAGATCAAATAATTACTGTATTAACGATTATTTTATGAATCAAAACACTATATGTCGATTGTATTTCATAAATGATAATTTCATAAGAAAAAACACGAGTTCAATAATAACTTTTCAAAACACTAGCATTATGCTAACTTTTTTACATTTTCTCATAAAAAAATTCAATAATAACTATTATGAGTGATAACAAATTCAAAAATATATAAATTTTTTTTTACAATTTTGATAAATAATATTTAGTTATTATAATATTTTAAATAATAGAAAAATGATTTCTTTCAAAAAAATATTCATTTACCTAGTACTTTAGTGATCTATTGTACCGGTGCATTGAAATTTGATAGATGTACCATAGAATTTCCCAAAATACAATTCAAAAATCAATTAATATTGCTTTAAAAATTAATTAAAATTGATCATTATTCTCCTTGGTTTCAAATATACGCAAAAAACTAGACTTTTCAGATTCATCGAATAATTAACTAATCTGATCTACATTACTTGAAGTAGGGAGTATTTTTTTAACAACTTTTTCACAAATAGGTATTTTTTAACAACTTTTTCACAAATAGGAAAGACAGGAGTAATAGTCTCTATCTCTACACACATTTACTTCTTTTGCTTGCTAAGGAAGTTAACACAAAAGAAGTAAATTTTACAAAGTTCTTTTAATTATATTGTACGCATGTTAAACCACAGTTGTTGTGTGTGCATCAGAAACTTCCAATCTTGAAATATGGCAAAGCAGAAGTTCCATCAAGGCCTTTTCCCATGGAGAATTCAACAAAATTCTGAACTGTAGTTTCCTTGTATTTTGGAGGATTATCTTCTGATAGTAATTCCTTTATAGGACCATAAATCCTTGTTGATGGCTGATAACTTGTGCTATAAAAGTTTGCAACTGATACTCTTGGACCTACATGGTTTGCCACCACTCTGTGCTCAACACTCTTGAATTTATCATTTGTTATAAGCTGTTTTCAACAGATTGGTTAATTAGTTCTTTTTTTGACAGAAAATTTGTTAATTAGTTAATCAACAGAAAAAAGTTTATACCGATAATGCATCAAAATTAATCTCGATAAAAATCACCTGTAGAAGATCACCAATGTTGATGACTAGAGCACCAGGAACAGGTGATACATCAACCCAACTATTTTCATGAAGAACTTGGAGGCCACCAATATGATCTTGTAGAAGCATAGTGATAAAGTCATCATCAGTATGTTTGGTTAATCCCAAAGTCAGTTCTGGTTCAGGACAAGAAGGATAGTAATTGCAAACAATTGCATGTCCCTCATTGCATCTCATTTCATTTAAATAGTTTGGATTCAGTCCAAGTGCTTCTGATAATAACTCAAACAGCACATTTCCCAGTTTCATAACTTGTTTTGTGTATTCCAGTATTATATCTCTGCAATCATATGGGCATAATATCTTAGTACTCGTTAGGTTTTAGAACGCTTCAAACGCGCGTTTGCAAAAGTCAAACGTGGTTTGGCCTTAAAATTTCATGTTTGCAATTGGTTTGGCCCTAAACTTGTTTAATCTAAGTTATTATCAAAATATGTTACAAAGATATGATATTGTTAAGTATGACAAGTTGCTGAGCAAGGCTCATAGTTCAAGGGTAATTTTGTAAATTAGACCGTTGTATTTGAACACAAGTTGTAATATTGTCGCTTTGGAGTTTGGAGTAAGAGACGTAAATACAATTGGCTAATCCTAATCAATTTTTTTTTTGAAAAAAAAAAAAAAAAAAACTCTGCGACTGCAATCTAAACCGTGATACCGAAGTTTTTAATGTCTTTGTGACCTTGATTGGGGCAGTATCAATAACATTTATGTTGGAGTAAGCCCTAAGAGCCAATCTATTTTCATAGTATTTGCTTTAGGAGTTTGAATATAAATATGGCATTTCTTTATTATATTTGTAAGGTTGCAAAATAATGAAGTCCCTAGAATAGAAAGTCCGTTTAATAATTAAGTGTGACTTAATCATGAGATAATATTAAACATAAGGACACTATTCTTAAAGTATCCGTAGTCGAGCTTTAAGGTAAAGGGGATAACCTTAAAGCATAAAGACTATTATGAAGATAGACTGATGATCACATCTCATGGATCATGGGATAAGGAGTTATCAAGTCTTGACGTAGGTATAAATATTAGGAGTAATATTTATACTGGATTGACCCGCTATGAGAGTACTACATGCAAAGTTATGCAAAGTGTCATAAGTTACTCTCATGGTGATAATGGTGTAAACCGCCCTTAGACCTGAAACCACTTTGTACCCTAGATGTGGAGTCAAGTACTTTGTTGCTGATCTAACGTTGTCCGTAACAGGATAACCATAAAGGCAGTTGATGGGTACTTCACAAAGCATGCTGAGGGACAGTAGTGACCTAGATGGAATTTGCCAATCCTGCATAACAGGATAAATGTCATGGGCCCAATATTGAACTGGACAAAGATGACACCAAGTATGTTCTGTGTTCAATATAGACATAAAGGGCAAAGGGGTAATTATACACACTGATATTATCACAAGAGGTTATGTTTAGATCACATGTTAATTTCTCGTAACTTGAGTAGCAGTGATGTGTTGCTAGATACCGCTCACTGTTTATTGTAATAAATAGTGATTTATTATAATTGTCAATGTTACGGAAACCTACAGGGTCACACACATAAGAACAATCTAGTGAGATTGGAACACCGTAAGGTACGGTGCACCTTGGAGAAATAAGGAAATATGATAAGGGTATTATGGTAATTAAAATGAGCATTACATCATATGGTATGATGTAGCAAGAAGGGGGTGCAAATATGTACTAGACATATTTACATGAGAATGGCGCCCACTATAGCCCATTTAGTTAAAAGGGCTTTAGTGTAATTTTGCCATGGCAAGTGGTTCTATAAATAGAACCCTTGTGGTAAGGAGAAATAGTGACACAATTTTGTTACTCATTCTCATGAGCCTTTGTTCTCTCCTCTCTTGAGAAACCCTAATCACCTTTCTAGAGTTTTTGTGAAAAACCCTAATCCTTATTTTGTGCCTCCTTTCTCCTAACCTTTCAAACCATTGGAGCTAGCACTCCATTGAAGGTTGTTGTTCGTGTGGACTGGCTAGAGGCGTTATACCTTTAACGCTTGTGATCAAATTCGTTGGTGACTTGGTGGTGACCTTGTTCGTGACGGTTCGAGGTTCTTGTTCGTGACCTTGTTCGTGATTCGAAGTGTTCGATAGCCGTTCGTGATTTAAAGGGAGTTTTCGAACCAAAAGGTAAAACTCTAAACACAATTCATGACCATTCGTAAGGATCACAAAAGGAAAATTTTAAAATTCCGCTGCTTTTATCGTATCAATTTTCCTTCAGTGGTATCAGAGCCACTTACGAAACCATGAATTGATGTTTGTTTAAATTCATGAATTCAGTTTTAATATGATTAAAACAGTTAATAAAAGATTAAAATCGAGTAATTAAAATTTGACGGTTGTTTGTGTATAAATTGGATGATTAACATTGAAACGGCTCCGGAATCCGACACTTGTATGGTGGAGCATGCGATATGTTGATTGTCCTAAGGTTACACGAACAAGAACGGTCAATACTTACATGTGATGTAAGTTTTGTGTATGAATTGGGTAATTAACATTGAAACGGCTTCGGAATCCGACACTTGTATGGTGAAGCATGCGATATGTTAATTGTCCTAAGGTTACACAATCAAGAACGGCCATAAACTTATATATGATATAAGTAACCGTAATGCCAAATGGTGTATGTGATATACCGTTAGTAATTTCGTTAAAATTATTATGAAAGTTATTCAATTAAAGCGAGCCGTGTTCATTTGTTTCGGAATCCGACATTTGTATGGTGAAACAATGACATGTTGATCAATTGGATTGAATTTGGTCATAAGGAATTTTGACGGCATGAAAGGGTTGCACAAATGTTGTGTCATTAAAATTAGGATTTGCAAAACGTATCAAGTGTTGATGCGAAAAGTAGATGATAAATATATTTAATTTTGAAATCGTTTCAAAATTCTAGAAATATCTTTTAAAATTGTTTTAAAAGATAATATCATCAATTTTGGAAATATTTTATTCAAAAGGATTTTGATTAAATAATTTTCCATATTTGACAAATATATTTAATTATGAAATCGTTTCAAATCTCTAGAAATATCTTTTAAAATTGTTTTAAAAGATAATATTACCAATTTTGGAAATATTTTATTCAAAAAGGTTTTGATTAAATAATTTTCCATATTTGGAGAATTGTCAAAAGATTTAATTCTACTTTAAAATAATGTTATTTATTTTAGCAAATTTTGATTCGAAATATTTAATTGTGAATTAAATATTTGAATCAAACTTACCTGATTTGATCAATCGCCGGATTTAATTAATTATGAGACTTTAATAATAATAAAGTTTGTTTGTTATTATTATATTTGATGATCGGTTATGGCCTTAGTTTATTTATTTTATTGCATTTGGTTTTTAAATACGGCCTGCGTGTCGTGCCTTATCTCTATTCTCTATATTCTCTTCTCATCCACTCCCTCGTATGTAAAACGAGTATTCTTTTATATTATTATGTAATATTATGAAGAAGAAGAACAATGGAGGTCAACCTTGGAGATCATGCTTGGAGAAGTATAGATCGTTTTAGGTTAGATTAGGTTCTCTCATTGGCTTGGGAGAACAAATGCGCTATGGGCCATACTGTTTCATTTTATTATATTATGTATGTTGATGCATGTTATGTATGGAGTGACGTCATTGTATGTAAGCCGTGGTAAGGTGAGATCAAATTAATTATAAAAGCCCTCAAAGGAATTAATATTAAGTTTTATTGCTTTCCAACGAATAGCGCCCTTCAAGATCAATATCGATCAATGTAGGTTTTGCCAACGCGAAGTGCATTGTCAATATTGATAAGTTGCGGTGAGGTAATTTATTTATCCGATCGCTATTTAATGGGTCTAACTTAACTAAAGAAAATATAATAAGATTATATGACTTTAGAAGCAAGTATTGGGTTATTCCATATGATGGATTAGAATAAGTGTTATTCACCCAATAGAAAGGATATGAGAGTTGTATGAGATACAATTGGGAAGGAGTTTCCTACCTAAATAACTAAGTTTTGTGTAATCAGCCCAACGCTGACTTAAAACGAAGTGAAAATGGATCTCATTCTCACTAGAAAATCTTCCAACGGGATTTTCCGAATCAAATGTCGAGGGTCATTTGTTTTGAGTAAAATAGTGAGGGAGCGTATTTAATTAAAGACCAAATTAAATATGATTTAGTCATAATATCTTACATATCTTTGTAATTAGAATTTCGAAATACAATACATATTAAGTTGTCCTTATGAAGGACAAGATTTTCAGAAAGGAGTTTCTGTATTGGTACAAATTGAGAATTGTTCTCAAATGCGAGAAAACTATAAGTCTTGAACTATAAACTGTGAACAACCTACCATAACTAGATTGGAAAAGGGATACTTGTTAGAAGCATCAAGTTGACGTCTAGATATAGAATATATAATAAATGATGTGATCATTTAATCTCAAGTAAGATCCTTTTGAAGGAACTTTAGAGTATGATAAATTTCTCAATGGATCAAAAAGTTGGTCATAGGATCAATCTAACAAATTATAATGGAATAGATATAGACAAAATTGTTTTGAATATCTACCGGAATTTGTTGAGTTGAATGAGAATTAATTTGCACTATCAAAGATTTGAGATATAATATAAATAAGATTTATATTCCTCTTATTTGAATAGTACAAAATGGTTGTCAAAGTAGAACGGCTATGGTTAGACCATTAAATAAAAATGACGTAAATAGTTCTTGGAAGAGTCAAACCAAAAGTATGAAGTGAGACTTCAATAATGCACATATTGTTATAGAAAGTCAAAATTTCTATTTCTACATCAAAAGTATATGATACAAGATGTTGAATCTCAATTTTTCGAAAATAGAGATGCTTAAAGAATTAGAACATTGGCTATAATTTTAAGTCAACCCATATCTAGAATGAAAATTGTTTCATTGATAATGAGAGCTTATGCAATGACTTAAAATCGAGTTTGAAATGGAACAAAATAATTGTTATTGAATTCCATCTAGTAATAGAAGTAGCAATTGTATATCTTGTATTGACAATATATGAATTGTAGCCTTAAATGATAAGACAAGTAATGGTCCTATCATTTAAGCAAAGTTTTCTATACTATTACTCCAAGTCAAGTAATGGACTAGGGTTCCATGGTCTTGATAGGGTTATCTATAACAATCGTGATAAGAGCCAAATATGATTTGGACCTTAAATATATCAAGAGCATTGTTGTTTAGTACAAATATTCGATGTGTCAATAAAATAACGCATGACCTATTTGAATAATATACATGAGATGTATGTCGACCACTAAACATATTTTGTATATTGAGTTTATTTTACTTCATTAACATTGATGATTAAAATCATTAGATGTTGGTAGGTGTATGACACCAATTAGAAATCTTTGAATTTGTCAAAGAAATTCAACAATGAAGAAAATAGAACTCGACAAAAGTATTTAAGTTATATGAATGAGTCATATCAGTAAATACTTAATTAAAAGACTATAATAACTATTTTATCACATCATGTTTGACATGATTTAAGGATAGTTTAATTATATATTGACTCTTTCTATAAATCTCTTTACTTATAATTAATCTTCACCCACAATTAGTTCCCTTTTAAAATGATCATAAAGACACCATATGCGATATGGAGGTAAGAGTACCAAGTTTGTCTTTATGAGAATTTTGGATTAAAATTTATTAGATAAATCTAATTCCAAATGAATGAATGAATAAGTGGAAATATCCTAAAGAAAGGGATATTGGTCCTATATCACTCTTAAGGACAAAAGGTTGTTTTGTTGCTAGGTTTGAAACATTCCTCTAGTGGGAGTGTGTCTCTAAAAGAGACAGTGGGAGTGATATAGAACTTGAATAAATTCAAGTACCACAAAACATATTTATTTAAAAGGGAATGCAAACCGGTTCCTCAAGGTTGTTGAAGAACCATTGTTTTAAAGTTGCACAAATCCAAGATAAGTCTAACATATCACATATGGCTACAAGGTATGGTTTTATCATGACTCAGCAATGTGATATGATTCTCATGGAAGATGAGTCTTTGACTTTCTAAAAGGTCGTAAGACGATCTAGATTATGAGAAGTGGCTAAATGCCATGAAATCTCATACAGAATCCATATACACTAACCTTATGTAGATAATGGTTATGTCTTCAAGATGAGTAAGACTCATACGATGAAAGTGAGTATTCTTTTTGAACACTGATATGGATGGTATTAAGAATACCTTATAATATTTGATTGCTTCTGCTAAATGTTGTACTACATGTTTTGGTAGATGGATAACAAAGTTGCATTCCTTAATTGGAATGACCTCATATATATGCGTTGGACATATACGTAAGGGTTTTGTTGATCCAAATGATGCTAGAAAGGTATATAACTTGTAGCTATCTAATTTTGATTAGATAGAGTTCTCAGAAAATTAAATTATTGTTTGTTCCTTTTATGAAGTTTTATGAAAAACAAATTAACAAGGACAAACCTATCTAACTTTGATTAGATCGAATAAATTTGAATATTTGTTCCTTTTGAAAGTTTTGTGGAAAACAAATGAAGGACAAATATAAATCTTGTGCATACAAAGTTTTAGTGGGAGTGATAATATCTGATATCATATTAATCATCAAGACATTTTTCTTATACATGTGAGACATGACTAGGAAAATAACTCTTGATGAAACACTTAGGCAAGAATTCCTAAAGAGTTAGGAATAACCTATGTACCAAAATTGAAATTAGTGTTTGACACTAACTTACCTTCAAGAATATCCCTAAGGACCTTAAAGGAACTAAGGCCTATTTCTTGAAATAGATGGGTATGGGAAGGATCATTATAAGGAAGTTATAATGAAGGAAGGTTCCATACCAATGTATTGTATATCATGGCTGAATACAAGCATTGAAAGCTATAAGATAAGCTTCGTAATATGTTTGTTTCAGTTAAATAAGTTGAGTATTTAAGATTGGATCGTTTGGCTCATGATTGAGCTAAAGATATGTTTCCGGTGTTACAAGTCACATTAATCACATTAGTGATGGTAATAGTTTAATCTTGCAAGAACACTTGAAAATAGATCTCACCGACGATTCATGAATATACTTAGACACTTATATATTTCGATAGAGATCGAAATAGAACGTTGGAAGATACGTAAGATACCAACATAGGAAATAGTTCCTTATCCACTAACAAAGCCTCTTGCGCAGTTGAAGCGTGATGGGCATACAAAGTCTATAGGTATTAAGAGAAACCTAGATTGGCTTTAGTGCTAGTGGGAGATTGTTGGAGTAAGCCCTAAGAGCCAATCTATTTTCATAGTATTTGCTTTAGGAGTTTGAATATAAATATGGCATTTCTTTATTATATTTGTAAGGTTGCAAAATAATGAAGTCCCTAGAATAGAAAGTCCGTTTAATAATTAAGTGTGACTTAATCATGAGATAATATTAAACATAAGGACACTATTCTTAAAGTATCCGTAGTCGAGCTTTAAGGTAAAGGGGATAACCTTAAAGCATAAAGACTATTATGAAGATAGACTGATGATCACATCTCATGGATCATGGGATAAGGAGTTATCAAGTCTTGACGTAGGTATAAATATTAGGAGTAATATTTATACTGGATTGACCCGCTATGAGAGTACTACATGCAAAGTTATGCAAAGTGTCATAAGTTACTCTCATGGTGATAATGGTGTAAACCGCCCTTAGACCTGAAACCACTTTGTACCCTAGATGTGGAGTCAAGTACTTTGTTGCTGATCTAACGTTGTCCGTAACAGGATAACCATAAAGGCAGTTGATGGGTACTTCACAAAGCATGCTGAGGGACAGTAGTGACCTAGATGGAATTTGCCAATCCTGCATAACAGGATAAATGTCATGGGCCCAATATTGAACTGGACAAAGATGACACCAAGTATGTTCTGTGTTCAATATAGACATAAAGGGCAAAGGGGTAATTATACACACTGATATTATCACAAGAGGTTATGTTTAGATCACATGTTAATTTCTCGTAACTTGAGTAGCAGTGATGTGTTGCTAGATACCGCTCACTGTTTATTGTAATAAATAGTGATTTATTATAATTGTCAATGTTACGGAAACCTACAGGGTCACACACATAAGAACAATCTAGTGAGATTGGAACACCGTAAGGTACGGTGCACCTTGGAGAAATAAGGAAATATGATAAGGGTATTATGGTAATTAAAATGAGCATTACATCATATGGTATGATGTAGCAAGAAGGGGGTGCAAATATGTACTAGACATATTTACATGAGAATGGCGCCCACTATAGCCCATTTAGTTAAAAGGGCTTTAGTGTAATTTTGCCATGGCAAGTGGTTCTATAAATAGAACCCTTGTGGTAAGGAGAAATAGTGACACAATTTTGTTACTCATTCTCATGAGCCTTTGTTCTCTCCTCTCTTGAGAAACCCTAATCACCTTTCTAGAGTTTTTGTGAAAAACCCTAATCCTTATTTTGTGTCTCCTTTCTCCTAACCTTTCAAACCATTGGAGCTAGCACTCCATTGAAGGTTGTTGTTCGTGTGGACTGGCTAGAGGCGTTATACCTTTAACGCTTGTGATCAAATTCGTTGGTGACTTGGTGGTGACCTTGTTCGTGACGGTTCGAGGTTCTTGTTCGTGACCTTGTTCGTGATTCGAAGTGTTCGATAGCCGTTCGTGATTTAAAGGGAGTTTTCGAACCAAAAGGTAAAACTCTAAACACAATTCATGACCATTCGTAAGGATCACAAAAGGAAAATTTTAAAATTCCGCTGCTTTTATCGTATCAATTTTCCTTCAATTTAACCATACTTCGCGGCAATGTTAAGGATCGTGCCACGACAAAGATTTAATATATCTTAAACTTTTTAGTGCTGGTGCCCTATAATCACTATGCTTCAACAAGTTATATTCTACTAAAATTAAAGATTATATCTAACATATATACCTGCACACTGATGGCAAATCTTCTGGTTTAGGAGATTTTGGAGCCATAATACAATAAAAGGTATCCCTCCAATTTGCAGCTGGTGAATTATAAAGATCAAAGTTGCTAGTATAAATGAAAGGCCTCGAAGGTTCACGCGAGTATAGTTCTCGTTTCACTTCAGAATCTTGCTCAAAGAATCTAATCACTCCATTCTTCATCTCATCCAAAACACTCACTTCAATTCCATGATTAACAATTTGAAAGAAACCCCATTTTTCAGATGCTTCTCTAATTTTCTCGACAACTATTTTCCTTGTGGTTGGATCTTGATGAATATCAACAAGATCAATAGTAGGAACATCAAGTTTGGTGATGTTGCTTGAAGTTGAAGATGAATCATCCTTGTTGAATTCATGATAGAACATGCGAGGGATTTTTGTGACAGAAGCATCAACAAGTCCTTTAACACCATCTTTTGTGTCATCAAATGCTTTGAGCTCACTTATTCTATCATAGTCATGTTTTGTTGTCACTGAAATTTCATTGGTTTTAGAGATTTCCATTTTTTTCCTTATCCCTGTTGTGCATACAGTTTTTCAAGTTTAAATCTCTTTATAGACCTGCATCCATCAAGTGGGAGGATTCAAACTATGTAGCACTGATAATTCTGACTGAAGATGTGACAGTGTACATATTAATGTTAACATGTCAATATCGTCTTTAGTGTCGTGTCTAATAATTTCGCAGAAAAAAATCACAATAATTGAGTAGTGGCTAAAATGGACCACCATAATTGAGCATTTGGTAGGGGATCGGAACCACTTAATGTCAGAACTGACTCCGAACTCTGGACTACTAGCGCCCCTTCCCCAGAAACCAGTGTGAAAACCAAAAAAAAAGAACCACCATAATAGGTGGTACATAGTGGATAACAAATTTGTCAATTTGTGTATTGAGAAAATTAACCGACCCCATTAGACCCTTAAATTAAATGGATGCATTCTTCTCAATTTTAAGCTAGAACAATTCTTCCAAATGACAAAAGTTAAATTGATTAGTCAAAGAGATAATTTCATGATTGGGACAATCCATTGAAAAACTGGGACTTCCTCCACCTCTCAAAAATAAAATAAAATTGGGACTTCCATATGGATAAGGAAAAGATAAGATTAAACAATATTTTTTCCCTTTTGTAATACATGAAGTAATTCATTTAACCATTTCACATAAGTAATAATTAATTTTTTTTGACATAATAATAATAATAATAATAATAATAATAATGAATGTTCCTTTTGAGACCAATAATACATCGTGTCAGATCCGTTGACACCATGTGTTAAAGTTAATTTTAACACCAAATCTTATCCATCGATTTTAATTGATCTAATGGTCCATGTTTATTCTTCAATTATGCCCACTTGATCATTACTCACAAAATTACTCCTCGTTTTTACTCCCAGATGAGAACAATGTTTGGTCCTCTTGTTTCGACCTCTTGCCTCTTAATTTATTTTCCTTTGAAAATTTGTCCTTAACTTATTTTAATGGCGTGGGTGTTATCAACATGTTCTTCATGGAGTTTGTGGAAAAAAGCTTTTTTTTCCCTCCAATATAATTAATTCTTTGTGAATTAATAATATGAAAGATGGTTTTTTGTGTTTCATATTATCATATTTTAGCAATCTTTGATTTATCAGTGTGCCTACCATAAAGCAACAGAACTTTTTAGGGCAAAAAATTTGGGAGAAAATCATATATGGCTAAAAACAATATTTAACAAACTTATAGAGAGGAAACGAACAAAAAGATCAAATTTTTCATGCAAGACTGGTCTTTAGACGATGAATCGATGATAAATGCACCGACAAACCAGGCAGCTAACAAGAGAGCGAGCGCACCCCTGGGAGAGTAGAGAACTATTATGTGAGGTTTCAAGTTAATAAATCTAAGCCATCGGATTAAACTTAAATAACGGTCTAGATTTGGTGTCACAATATAAAGTTTGACACCTGGTATCAACGGATCCTGACTCTAATACATCCACACAAATATAGAATCTAAATGTATGCCAAGTTTGGAACAATAAAAAAAAGATGCCGCATGTGCATGTACCAAATATAGCAAAGTAAATTTTACAAAGTTCTTTTAATTATAATGTAAACATGTTAAACCACATTTGTTGTGTGTGCATCAGAAATTTCCAATCTTGAAATATGGCAAAGAAGAAGTTATTCCATCAAAGCCTCTTGCCATGGAGAATTCAACATAATCCTGAACTGTAGTTTCCTTGTACATTGGAGGATTATCTTCTGATACTAATTCCTTTATAGGACCATAAAGCCTTGTTGATGGCTGAAAACTTCTAAAAAAGCTTGCAACTGATACTCTAGGACCTACATGGTTTGCCACCACTCTGTGCTCAACACTCTTGAATTTGTCATTTGTTATAAGCTGTTTTCAACAAATTTGTTAATTTAGTTAATCAACAAAAAAAAAGTAAATATTCATGCCTTTTTTTTATCGGTGTTGTTGTGTATGACTCAAAATTATTAAGCTACTTGTTTAGCAAAATATGTGGGTTACAAGGATATTTCTTGAAGTGCAAGACTAGTAATCTCGGTTGGCAAGACATATGGACTATAAGGATATCTCTTGAAGTGCAAGATTAACAATATTGGCTGGCGAGATATATATGGGCCACAAGAATATTTCTTAATGTGCAAGACTAACAATCTTGTTTGGTAAGCTGTAGTCCATAAAGTTATGTCTTGCAATGCAATATTATAAGTAGATTGATGCCGATATATAAACAACATAATGTTTGAGTGAGTGAAAAACAAAGAAAGCAATCTTAGATAGATCGAAAGAGGAAACCTTTAGGGTTAAAAGTTGAATGCTTTTGGGAGATTCGAGAAAATGGTAGAACTAGGATCGAAGGTTAATTCTTGTAACTCCTTTGTGAATCTTTGTGTAACAAAACTCAATTGATTAGTAGAACGGAAGACTGCTCTTTCCCCATGTGTATGCCTTTGTTGGACTGAAATGGGTAAACAATATTGTGTGGTTTTCTTCTCTTTGATTGTGTTTCTCATTTTTGTTCGTGATCATTATTGCATTACTTGGTTATCGGTTGCTACTCTTTTTGCTGCACGTACACATCAAAGTACTATTGGTGTGAGTTTTTAATTCTATTCACAACCGGTGTTAACCTTCCGGTTCATAAGGGAATGAATATGATAATCTTGAGTTCAGCGGCGAGGTAAATAAAGTCTGGACAATAATTGTTCATCCGAAGAACTCATGTTTTAAAAAGTAATATTATGAATCATGATGAAACAAGACTGAAATATGAATAAAGAAAAATTGCATCTTTCACTCTTTTTAAAACTATACAATCACAAGAAATTATCCAAACAAAAAACAAGCAAAAGATGAAAATGAGCTTAGTTCATATGCATTAACAATTTTATATTGTCGATTGATCATAACTGTTGGATTATTACAAACATTTGATTTTGATCATATTAATCTTAAAAGTCATAAAAATGATAGAATTGTGATTAACTGACGGTGTAAAAAAATCTCAATAAAAATTACCTGTAGAAGATCGCCAATGTTGATTACAAGAGCACCAGGAAGAGGTGATACATCAACCCAATTATTTTCATGAAGAACTTGGAGGCCACCAATATGATCTTGCAGAAGCACAGTGATAAAGTCAATATCGCTATGTCTGGCTGCTCCTAAAGTCAATTCTGGTTCAGGACAAGAAGGATAGTAATGGCCAGCAATTGCAAGTCCATCATCGCATCTCATCATGTCATTTAAGTAGTTTGGATTCAATCCAAGTGCTTCTGATAATAACTCAAACAATACATTTCCCAGTTTCATAACTTGTTTTGTGTATTCCAGCAGTATATCTCTGCAACCATATGCACATAATATCTTAGTGTTTAATCTCAGCTATTATCAAAATCTGTTACAAAGATATGATATTGTTAGATATGACTCGAGGTTTATTGATAAATTGGCAAGTTGCTCAAGCAAGGCTCATAGTTCAGGGGTAATTTTGTAAACAAGACCGTAATATTTAAACACAAGTCACTAGTAGAAAAAACACTTTTTACATCTGGCCAAAAACGCATTTTACATCTGGCCGCGGTCAGATGTAGACGCACAAGATATAGTAAGTTTACACGTTTTACATCTGACACAGCCAGATGTAAAATCTACACTTTTTACCTCTGTTTTCGTACGTCAACTGATGTGAAGACCATTTTTTCAAATTTTGTTTTTTATTTTAATTGAACCTTTTACATCTGGCTAAACTATCAACCAGATGTGAAATGTTCACTTTTTTTTAAAAAAAATCCTTGGTTTTTTTTAATTTTTTTTTTGACACGAGGTTTTTTTATTTTAAATCCTGATTTTTTTTTAACCCACATGCATATATATATATATACCTCCTGGCAGAAATCAATCCAGATCACATTGAAAAATATTCATATTTGAGTTAAATACGAGTATGCACACATTGAAATCAATCCAGATCAACAACATACACTTTACTTATATCATTACATTTTTACATGTATAATCTAGATAAAATATGCATGTGCAAATGTTGTATATTATACTATTCAAGAAAACAAAAATTATTGCCTATTTGTATTATTTGTATGTGCAAATGTTGAATATTATACTATTCAATTTAAAAGCAGTAAATTATGCACCTCCTTTAGTTCCAATTTGAAGCCTAATAACTAGAGGAAGGTATAGTTGCGCTTGATGCTTCGTCAGTTCCAATTCCCATTCCACCATGTTTTTCCATGAAGTCAATCATCTCAATAATAGCTTCCTCAGTTCCCAGGCGGTTAGGTCCAGAAAAAATCTATAAGAAAATATACCATTACACATACAAGAAAATATATTGATTCAAATAAATCCATATTTCACAACGTAAATTGTTTCTACTTACTTCTTTTACGACGGAAATATTCCTGGGAAGATTCTGGTTATAACTTCCAAATAGATATTCATCTGACCTGATCAATGCACACAGTTTACAACTTTTTCTTAGCCCAATACACGTACCAAAATATAAATGTGATAATAATTTGAAATCAATTTAACAAGCAGTCCATGTGAATTAAGTATACTTTATCACCTTTGCATCAATTTAACAAGCAGTTCATTGAAATCATGCTTCAAGCTAAATTACAACACCAACACTGTCATCAAATCAAGACAGTTCACAAGGCCTAAGAGCTCCTAAATAGCAACATACCAAAACTCAAGCTAAACAACGTCGAACTTCAAATAAGAGAGAAACTCAGCCTGAGTCAATGATTGTCCTTTTGATTCTCTTAGTAATTTCTCCATTTTTACACTCTGACTTTAACAGGTACAAGGACCACATTGATACTGATATACTTCCAACAACATAAAATAAAACCTCTAAAACTTATTTAAAATTACAAGAATATATACTAACAAGTTCTATACTAGTTCATTTTGCCATAATATATATACTAACAAGTTTATTACTGACCACACAAATGCATCCTTGTCGAAGCCTTTTAGCAATACTATCTGTGATGAGCTGCAGCCAATGGAAGTAGATTAATTTGAAAATGTTCCAATATTGAAAATATTATGGTAGGACAGAAATTCATTTTAATTAAGCTCAAGAGTTCAAACATAGGATTATGAAAATATGACAACTGATTATTCTGATATAAACTAGAATTATATAACCAAAAAAATATAGAATACGCATTTAGTGATCTATCACTGTACAAGAGTATTTAAAAAATATAGAGAGAGAGAGAGGCTGATCTTACTGTTTTCCATCCTTCCCTACAGTTGATAAGCCCATAGCATTTGGTTCCTTCAAAGACCATTCAACAGATTGCATCTAATACAGATATTGCAGTCATCTTGGTAGTGAATCTCATAACTAACAAAGAAAGTCTAATTTGGCCATTGAAAACCAATTCACCAACAAACCGGTGATTCCATGATATACACGATGATATACATATTAGTGTTCAACTCATAATCTTACCGAGCTTAGATAAAGTAAATCAGTGCAGAAAATGGTTCAAATCTTCATCCCTTTAAAACATAATTTAACAACAAAAAC
This sequence comes from Trifolium pratense, assembly GCF_020283565.1. NCBI lineage: Eukaryota > Viridiplantae > Streptophyta > Magnoliopsida > Fabales > Fabaceae > Trifolium > Trifolium pratense. The sequence goes on from NC_060063.1 coordinate 55,375,251, forward strand.
ATAAAAGTCATAAGCAATCAAGTAAATATGTAACCCTTATCAATTTGAAACACAGAGAACAAGTTATTAGCATCAAAGCTTCAACAAATTGAAGCACCCTACAGCAAGACACTTGTTAGCATATAGCCTTAAAGTGAGCCACATGTGAAACCAATTAAGCTACTATCTCAAAACTTTGAAAACGTTTTTCATTCAAATCTTCATCTCTAAGTGCATTTATCTACAGATGATCAAAAATTAAGTTTAAGAAAGAATATAATTCAGTTATTTGATTCACAAAGCCACGTGCCGATGGTAAAACATCAAACAATAATTCAAACCTCTTCAGGGGAGAGCTGATAATCACATAAGAAACATGTCACAATCTCTTGTGTTTGTGTATTATAGTTTCAAGCTCTTGTTTGAGCCTCAATGTGGTACTGATAATGTCACCAGTGCTAGCACTACAACTGTTCAAAGCCTTTGCTATCCTGTAAAAATATAGAACCTAAAATTTTATTCAAAGATCTGCTGGCTAGAAAGACAAAGAATCCATTCTCATTGAAAGAAAACTAAGAAAAAAAAATCACTATCATATAATTTCCAGTATACCAGACAAAAAAATCATTGAAACTTTAAATGAAAAAAAAAACTAAGAAAACATAAACAGATCTGACAGAGTACCAAACTAAGAACATAATTTTAAGAATAAAAATTGAGAATAGAATCAATACCTGTTTGCGTTTTCAGTCGGAGAGCTTCGATTTGGGACGAGAGAGCTTCAATTCATGTAATTTCCGTTTATCAGTGAGCCTTGATTCTGCAATTAGGTAATCATCAATGAGAGAGATGACGAGATTGTGAGAGTTCGATAGTGAGAGAACAGGTATGCGACCACCACTGTGTGAGAATAGAATCAAAGCTCTCTCAGCTTGTTCCTCTCCCTCCGACCGAAAACCCAAAATCAGCTTTGATTCGTTTCATTGAGCTTCTATTTGGGTTCAGTAAGCCTTGATTCTTCAATTAGGGATTGGAATTTGTGATTCAGTGAAAGAGATTGGAGGGTAGGGTTCGAGGGAGAACGGGTGTGAGAGAGAGAGAGAGGGATAGTTCGATCGAGTGAGAGAGTGAACGATTTGCTGAAACAAAGATTTGTTGAACTAGTTCGATCAATTTGGTGAAATTGAAAGCTAGGGTTCGGTTTGTTCTTTGTGTGCGTGAAGCTGATGAGAGAAGATTAGGTTGTTTTGTTTTTTTGCGTGCATCAAGCTTATGATAATTTCCCTTCAAATAAAAAAATACACTTTAGACAATTTTTGCAATAATTACAGAATTGCCACCGCATTTAGTTTTGCTTCTGGGGGATATTTTGATCAGATGTAATAGTTGTGTCTATGTATTTTTCATATCAAGTACAATTGAAACCAGATGTAAAGAGTACTCTATTTTACTTTTCACATCTGACATCTCTTCCACTGATGTAAAACCTTTAGTAATATGTCATATTTGTACTAGTGAGTTTTACTCTGTAAACTCTAAGTTTGATTAATAGAAAGGTACCGCAGCCCCGCTCTGTAGTCAGAGATGTAAGTACAATTGGTCAGAGATGTAAGGCCAAAATATATAACTCTTGCATGTACAAAATTCCTAATAGACATAACCAAATAAATTCAAATCATTTTTTTATGAAAAATAAACCCTGTGACTGCAACCTTTACCGCAACACCAAAGTTTTTAACCATACTTCACGGCAATATTAAGGAACGTGACACGACTTAGATATAATATATCTTTTCTTAAAAGTCGGAGTGTTTTTTACTATTCCTTGATTTTGCATCATCCTGATCCTAGGCTATTGTTAGCAACGTAAGTCAGGTTAGAGATCCTACGTAGGATCGGTAGGCCGGTGTCATAAGCTCGAGGTTGTCCCCCCTTCCTACGGGTTCCCCCACCAGAGCCCGCTTACGGCACGCATGACGCATGGTTACAACCTTTGCCTTAGCGTACAACAACTTATATAAAAAGCATGAACCACCTCGAACTCACTTGATGGTTCATGGTTCTACGTAATTAGTAGGATCGAGTTTCTACTCCAATCCAAAGGTTTTTAGGGTTGTGAACTCAAGAGTACCGTTACGAGTTCTTTGAGTAAGGAACTGGTAGCTTTTACTTATGTCCATGAGTGAGAACTGTAGTAGTAGATTGAGTTAAAGAGTTTGATCCCCCCGCAACTGCGATCGAAAGGGGACTGAAACCACTTTATGTCAGAACCGACTCCCGAACCAAATTAGGTGGTTCGGTGGGTAGGATACTGGTGGTGAAATTAAAGATTATATCTATAATATACCTGCATACTGATGGCAAATCTTCTGGTTTAGGAGATTTTGGAGCCATAAGACAAGAAAAGGTATCCCTCCAACAAGCAGCTGCCGAAGTATAAAGATCAAAGTTGCTATTATAAACCAAAGGCCTCAAAGGTTCACGTGAGTATAGTTCTCTTTTCACTTCAGAATCTTGCTCATAGAATCTAATCACTCCATTCTTCATCTCATCCAAAACACTCACTTCAATTCCATGATTAACAATTTGAAAGAAACCCCATTTCTCAGATGCCTCTCTAATTTGCTCAACAACTATTTTCCTTCTTGTTGGATCTTGATGAATATCAACAAGGTCAATAGTAGGAACATCAAGTTTGGTGATGTTGCTTGAAGTTGAAGATAAATCCTTGTCGAATTTATGATGGAACATGCGAGGAATTTTTGTGACAGAAGCATCAACAAGTCCTTTAACACCATCTTTTGTTTCATCAAATGCTTTGACCTCACTTACTCTATCATAGTCATGTTTTGTTGTCACTGAAATTTCACTGTTTTTAGAGATTTCCATTTGTTTCCTTATCAATATTGTGGATGCAGTTTCTCAAGCTTAAATCACTTTATGGATCTGCATCATCACAAATGGGAGCATTGTAGCACTGACAATTCTAATCGAAAATGTAGATTTTTTTTTTATCAATCACCATAATGGTACATGGAATCCGTTTAGATTTGACTTATTTTTGAACTTATGAAAATAATTTATGCAAATAAATCAACTTTTAGATTAATTCATAAGTTTTCACCGATAAATATTGTATATTTATAAGTTGTTTTCTCGTAAGCTATTTTGAAAACTTATAATAATATATAAAAGTGTATTTATTTGTATAAATTATTTCGCATAAATTCAATAATAAGCCGATCTAAACGGGCCTAAAGTGGACAACAAATTTGATAATTTGTGTATGGACAAAATAAACCGACCCCATTAGACATTGCTCTAAATTATTAGACCCTTAAATGGATGCATTCAACTCAATTTTAAGCTAGAACAATTCTTCCAAATGACAAAAAGTTAATTGATTAGTTAAAGTGGTAATTTCATGATTGGGACAATCCATTGAAAAATTTGGACTTCCTCTACCTCTCAAAAATAAAATAATTTGGGACTTATATGGATAAGGAAAAGATAATATTAAGTAACTTTTTTCCCTTTGTAATATGTGAATTGATTCATTTAACCATTTCACATAAACAATATTAATTAGAAAGTACAATTGTTATAAAAAAAAATTACTAGAAAATACAATTCAAAAAACCTATTAATATTTGAAAATTAATTAAAATTGATCATTAGTATTTTGGCTAAATTTCACTTTTGCGTCTGACTCCCTAATATGTTGATATGTTTTTTTAACATAAATGTAACTCACATGAAATGTGACTCACATGCCACATCAGCAAGTCACCACATGTGGACAGTGTGACTCACATAACATGCTGACGTGGCATGTGAGTTGTTGTCCATGTGTATATTGACTTTGTCAAAATCAATGGGGCCAAAAGTACTATTATGAAAGTTAGGAATCCAATACAATTTTGTGAAAGTTAGAGGGCCAAAAATGTAATTTAGCATAGTATTTTTTAACAATACTTTTGCACTATGTTTGTTTCTAGGGAAAGTGAGAGGAGGGATAGAAGGAAGGATAGAAAGTTTATGGAAAAACGTGCTTCCCTTGTTTGGTTGTTTTGTCAGAAAGAAAAGAAAGTGCTCTTTTGGTGGACCCCACGTCCTAAAACATTTCCGTCCAAATTAGAGTGGAAACCACAGAATGCATATGTAACTTGCGTAAAGACAAAAACACCCTCCCATATAAGACTGTTTTTTACTACACGTCATGTACTTTTTCGTTTTTTTTAATTAAATGCTTTTCAATTCCTCATGCCTCATTTTTTTTTTTCATTTGAATATTTCCATTTCTTTTACAAAAGGATTTGTCACTTGTTATTCACAGAATATTATAATAATTTTATTTTTATATAATAATAATATTTCTATGTTATATAGGGATAGTAATGTCAATTATTAAATACACATCTATCTTTCCTTTCAGTTTCTTCTTACTTTCATTCAAACCAAACAACTACAAAATCATCTCACTTTCCCTTCATTTTCCACTTACTTTCATTCCTACCACTTTCTTTCCTTAAACTTTCCTTTCTTATCCAAACAAACCATTAAAGACAGGAGTAAAGACAGGAGTAATAGCCGCCTCAACTCAAGTCAGGCTTTGATGTCACTAAAAACATCATAAAAACACCCAAAAAAAAAAAAACCAATACATGATAAATTTAAGGTTCCAGGTTGCGTGCTTATCAAAAAAAAAAAAAAGGTTCCAGGTTGTGTACCATTATTTTCTTTTCACAACCCACCTAAAAAAAACCATTTATCTTATCTCTTTTATCAGAAAAACACTTCACCTGAGAAGCTGTAAACTTGACAACAAATTTCCAGGTGAATGGAGAAATCAATTCATATTGCAGTTGTTCCAGGTGTTGGTTATAGCCACTTATTTCCAATTCTTCAATTCTCCAAACTACTTGTTCACCATCATCCATACATTCATATCACATGCTTCATCCCCTCACATAGTTCTCTCTCATCTGATTCAAAATCAATCCTTCAAAATCTTCCATCAAACATCAACAGTATTTTTCTTCCACCAGTGGATTCCAAAGACTTACCACAAGGAGTTCCTTTAGAAATTCAACTACAACTCACACTCACTCATTCCTTACCATCTATACATCAGGCTTTGAAGTCCTTAACTTTAAGGACACCCTTTGTAGCCTTGATAGTTGATTCTTTTGCAATTGCAGCACTTGATTTGGCTAAAGATTTCAACATGTTGTCCTATGTTTACTTCCCTTCTGCAGCCACCACTTTGTCTACATACTTCTATATGTTCAAACATGATAAAGAAACATCAGGTGAGTACAGAGATCTTCCTAATCAACCTATTCAAATACCGGGTTGTGTACCGATTCACGGTAGAGATCTTGTTGACCAAGCTCAAAATAGATCAAGTGAATCTTACAAATATTTACTTCAACGTATTAAAAGATTTCGTCTTGTTGATGGGATTCTTATTAATAGTTTCTTAGAAATTGAAAAAGGTTCTATAGAAGCACTGGCTGAAGAAGGAAGTGGTAACCCTCTTGTGTATGCTGTTGGACCTATTATCCAAAAGGGAACAGAAGCATCTAAGGATGATGCTAATAGTTTGGAGTGTTTGTCATGGTTGGATAAACAAAAACCTAGTTCAGTTTTGTATGTGTCTTTTGGAAGTGGTGGTACACTTTCACAAGAACAAATTGATGAGCTTGCTTTAGGTTTGGAATTGAGTAATCATAAGTTCTTATGGGTTGCAAGAGCACCAAGTAGTTTAGCAAATGCTGCGTATCTATCGGCGTCTGATGTTGATCCTTTGCAGTTTTTACCATCTGGGTTCTTGGAGAGAACAAAGGAACAAGGGATGGTTGTTCCATCATGGGCACCTCAGATTCAAATCCTAAGTCATAGTTCAGTTGGTGGATTCTTGACTCATTGTGGCTGGAATTCAACGCTTGAGAGTATGGCACATGGTGTGCCACTAATCACATGGCCTCTGTTTGCTGAGCAGAGAACGAATGCTGTTTTATTGAGTGAGGGACTAAAAGTGGGATTGAGGCCAAGATTTCATGAAAATGGTATTGTGGAAAGGGTAGAAATTGCTGAGTTGATCAAGAGTCTCATGGAAGGGGAAGTAGGTGGGAAATTGCGCAATAATATGAAGGAATTGAAAGAAGCTGCTAATAGTGCACACAAAGAAGATGGTTCTTCTACAAAGACTCTTTCTCAATTAGCACTCAAATGGAGAAATTTGGTATGAAAAAACAAATTTTATAGAATCTTTTGGTCATGATCTTCTCTGTTATTTTACTTTACATTTTCTGCTTTATAATAACAGTCAGGCATAGTGTGAATTATTGGCATCAAGAAAACCTTACTAGATGAGATTTTCTGATCTGGAAAGAGATCATCATGATATTGCATAATTCTTTCTCAGTAAGACATATATGTTTCTTAATTTTATTGGATATTGTTATGTCATGATTTATCAGATCTAAATTCTATGTACATTATTCACCTTGTATATTGATTTTGTTTCTGGCTGTTTTAGATAGTTAAACTATGGTCATTACAAGCTTCTGGCTGTCTAAGATACTCTAAGATTATAAACTAATTCTAGGAAGTAACTTAAAACACTCATTAAAGATATTTTATAATAGAGTCCTACTATTTGGTACGAAGCAGTTGGCAAACGAAACAGAAGAATTGCACTATGGCCATGTGCTAAATAGTAGTGCTTGTAGTTAATATTTGTTTTTGGCAGAAATCATGGGGGTAATGGTTTGAAATGAACGGTGGATATTGATTCTTGCCTTTCTTGTTTTGACTTTTTCGTATACATAAGCATTATTCTTTATAATATTCTAGCACTCTGAAGCTAAAATTTACTAAACTTTAAACTTGTTACAAATATTGAGCCGTTTTAACTTTTTCGTGCTTCTTGTGTCCTGACACGTAGTATAGAATGACTCTCGGCAACGGATATTTAGGCTCTTGCATCGATGAAGAATGTAGTGAAATGCGATACTAATTGCATAACACAAGTTGCGCCCGATGCCATTAGTTACCCTTTAAAAGAGAAAATATTATACCTGACATAATTATTAAACTAAAAAATTGAACCATATATCTTTTGGACAATCCAACAAAGAAGGCCAAAACAATTTGTTAAAGATATAGTTAGTTAGTAATTAGGAGGATTAGTTAGCAGTTTCTTGATGCCTATATATAGGCTTTGATGTAATCTTTTACACTTACTTTTCTCATTTTGTAATATTTTTCCTTCATCAATATTATACATTTTGAGCTATTTTCTCTCTTCTCCCATGGATGCCATGTTTCTTAACATGGTATCAGAGCAAATTTGGTATCCACCTTGAAGAAAATTTTCCGCTGCATTTTCTCGAGAAAATTTATTTTTCTCAACTTTCATTTTCTATCGCTCTTTCTTTTCTATTTTTCCTGAGAAATTCAATTCTCTAGTACTGTTAATTTTCCATCTGAGAAAATCACTTTTCTCATCTTCCGTTTGCGAATTCCGTTTTCTTGATTTCAATTTTGATTCCGTTTTGTGAATTTCATGATTCCGTTTCTGCCTATGGTGGTTAAGCGTTGATTTGTTGCTTCCTACGAGTAGTTTAGCCTGGAGTTGTGGTTTCTACTTGATGGTTAAGCATTTGCCCTTAGTTCGCTTTGATGGGTTGTGTTTTCTTCCTTATGATGGTTAAGCACAACTAGATGTATTTGAGTCGTCTCTCATTGTATTTTCTTTTGATTTGATGTACTTTTGTATTGCTTATCCCAAGCTAGAAGTGTTGTGAACACCTTCTAGCTTGCGGGAGGGTGTTAAAGATATAGTTAGTTAGTAATTAGGATGATTAGTTAGCAGTTTCTTGATGCCTATATATAGGCTTTGATGTAATCTTTTACACTTACTTTTCTCATTTTGTAATATTTTTCCTTCATCAATATTATACATTTTGAGCTATTTTCTCTCTTCTCCCATGGATGTCATGTTTCTTAACACAATTAACCAATGATGACAAACCAAACCAATGAAAAATGATGAACCACCATAAAGCAAAAGCTACCAAAGCCTAATCATCAAGAGCACGAGGTAAAAGATGAGCCTTCACCATTCAAGACAGAAGCTTCACCATTCTAGGCAGAAGTATCAATGCTTAACAGTAAGAAAAAAATCAAACTGCAAAGACCAGTGCTCACTCCAGCTGCTGAAATCAAAGGTTAAAAGTGTTGCAACTTCAAACAAAAAGGGGCAGTAAAAAATTAAGATCCAAAAGATAAACAGGAAGAGGAGATTGGCGATCACAACAGAGTAAACATCGTCAAAAACATACGTATAAGAGCTCGAAAATGAAAACTTGTGACACCGAATGTGTCCGTAGTACGCACGGCAGATGGCAGTGGCGCATTAACAGAAACACGACGGTTGTTGGAGGCGCATAAGTGCATGCGAAACAATATTTGGGCTTGAAAAGGGAGAAAAAAAGAAGAAGGGATCACTCCGAAAACATAAAAACCATGATTACATTCCCATTGCTGATGGTATTCTTGTTAATAGCTTTTTAGAAATGGAAAGGGGTCCTATAAAAGCACTTAATGAGGAAGGAAGTGTCGAGGGAAACCCTTCTGTTTATCCTGTTGGACCCATCATCCAGACAGCAACAATTTCTATTGATGCTAATGGGTTGCAGTGTCTGTCATGGTTGGACAAACAACAATCTTGTTCAGTTTTGTATGTGTCTTTTGGGAGTGGGGGTACACTTTCACAGGAACAAATTGTTGAGCTGGCTTTGGGTTTGGAGTTGAGTAATCATAAGTTCTTATGGGTAGTAAGAGCACCAAGTAGTTCAGTCGATGCTGCATATCTTTCGGCACAAAATGATGTTGACCCTTTGCAATTTTTACCTTCTGGGTTTTTGGAGAGAACCAAGGAGAAAGGTTTGGTGATTCCATCATGGGCAACCCAGATTGAAATCCTTAGTCACAATTCAGTTGGTGGGTTCTTGACTCATTGTGGTTGGAATTCAACCCTCGAGAGTGTGATGAATGGTGTGCCACTAATCACATGGCCCTTGTTTTCTGAGCAGAAAATGAATGCGGTTTTTTTAAGTGAAGGCATGAAAGTGGGATTGAGGCCAAGAGTTAATGAAAATGACATCGTGGAAAGGGTAGAGGTTGCTAAGGTGATCAAGTGTCTAATGGAAGGAGAAGAAGGCAAGAATTTGCGCAAAAAAATGAAGGAGTTCAAAGAAGCTGCTTCTAATGCAACCAAAGAAGAAGGATCTTCTACAAAGACTATTTCTCAATTAGCACTCAAGTGGAAAAAGTTGGTGTAGGAAACCTTAAAAACCTTAGTGTATATCTCTCTAAGTTGTGGCTCTTCCTCTTTAGTTGTTTCGTTGTCAATCTCTAATAAAGTAACTGATACAGACCCGAGTGAGGGTTGTGGATGTACTGTAATAAAGAATGTGGTAAGAGAGTGTTTTCTTTTCAAGAGAGCTTTTGGTTTGGGGGGATTGGGATTATTTCCTTCATCTAGTTTCCTTGTTTATTATCTATTCAATATATTATATTTTCCATTGTTTGATCTATTTCTATTTTATAAATTATGTTTCTAAATTTCAGGTTCCCATCAATAACCATAGTCATTATAAAGCCGATGATAATCATTTTCAACAGATTTAGATTACACTACCAAGAGATATTTTGGTTGTTGAATTGTATAATCATTTTTAGTAAACAATAGAATATATGGTGAAATGGTATACTCACTTCTTGTAAATTCTGTTGCGCCATTTAGGGTCAGCCCCGACTATTTGACTATTTGGAAGTCCTGCTTGAATATTAACAATGGACACCTAATAAAAATGCAAAAAAAAATTAAAACGAATTTAAATTGTAAACTATAGGGCTAAAAAAACCGTAAACTCCTAGTTTTGTAAGACAAGAGTTTCGAACCAGTGACATTTTTCAACAAAACGGTCCCTATAATTTCTTATAGCCCTCTACATTGTTCCCAAGTCCCCTAAATTGATGAAAATGCTTCTCAGTGTGCACCATTTATTTGATATTGCATACTTCTTTCTCAGTAAGACATATGTTTTTTAATTTTATTGGATATTGGATATTGGATATTGTAATGTCATGATTCATCAGATCGAAATTTCTATGTACATTATTCACCTTGTATATTGATTTTGTTTCTGGCTGTTTTAGATAGTTAAACTATGGTCATTACAAGCTGCTAGCTGTCTAAGATACTCTAAGAACTAATCCTAGAAAATAACTTAAAATACTCTAATATAAAACCAAAGATTTAAGGATATTATAAGATAGTTTGTAATATTCTAGCACTTCTTCTGAAGCATAAATTTACTAAACTTTAAACTTGTAACAAATTAAGATCCAAAAGATAAACATGAAGAGGAGATTGGCGATCACAACAGAGTAAACATCGTCAAAAACATAGGTATAAGGGCTCGAAAACTTGTGACAAGTACAAAATTGGGACAGTAAACAGAGTCAGGAGGCGGAAAAACTCGTCGAACGGACACCGAATGTGTCCGTACACTCGGCAGATGGCAGTGGCGCGTGGGCAGAAACACGAAGGTTGTTGGAGGCGCATAAGCACATGAAAAACAAATATTTGGGCTTGAAAAGGGAGAAAAAAAAGGAAGAGATGACTCCTAAAAACATAAAAACCATGATTACATTCCCATACGTTTAGGAACTCGACGACAAAATAGTGGCAAGACAATTCAAAGAGAATCGAAGCAAACACTAAATACCAGGTAGAAGTTGTAGTATTTTAAATAATAGGAGGGCAGAAAATAATGAACTTTGAAAATAATTGATTATGACTTAATAGTTAATACGAACTTGACACCAAACAGTGATTCTTGTTTATTAGGATAGCCACAATTCTAATAAAAATAAAGCACGGACACAAACACAAACACAAACACCGAACATGATATTAACATGTTGATATTAGTAATACATTTTAAAAATGAATTAACTGAATGTAAGTGGCGAGTTGCGGTAAAAATGGCTTTTTCTTACAGGAAGAAAGGTATTGTGAAACCATTCTAAATAAGTATTGGACCACTATTATCTTGTTCTGTGACAAGGTGTTGAATAAATAGATATTGTGAAACCATTCTTAATAATTATTGGACTGCAATTTTCTTAATATTTGTGAGGTACTGTACTACTTTTGTATTAATTATTACCCCCATCATACCAACATGTGTGGCTCTTATTCATCGTTATCAAAAGTTCCCAATCATCAAATGCGTATATTTATTTTCCTTTAACAAGCCACACAAAAAATACTTTGCTTCATAAGCTGGAAACATAGCAACAAATTTCCATGGATAAAACAGTTCACATTGCAGTTGTTCCAGGTGTTGGGTATAGCCATTTAGTACCTATTCTTCAGTTTTCCAAGCAACTTGTTCAACTCCATCCAGACTTTCATGTCACATGTTTCATTCCCACACTTGGGTCTCCCTCAAATGCCTCAAAATCCATCCTTGAAACTCTTCCATCAAATATCAACTACACTTTTCTTCCACCTGTGAACCCCAATGACCTACCACAAGGGACTCCCATGGAAAGCATTCACCTCACAATGATTCACTCTCTCCCATATTTACATCAGGCGTTGAACTCCTTAACTTTAAGGACTCCCCTCGTGGCCTTGGTGGTTGATCCTTTAGCTCTTAAAGCACTAGAGTTTGCTAAGGAATTCAACATGTTGTCCTACATATACTTCCCTGCATCAGCTACTACACTGTCTTTGAGCTTCTATTTGCCTAAGTTGGATCAGGAAACGTTATGTGAGTACAAAGATCTACCAGAGCCTATTAAATTACCCGGTTGTGTACCATTGCATGGGAGGGATCTCTTTACCCTTGTTCAAGATAGATCAAGTCAAGATTACAAACATTTGCTGCAACTTGTTAAGCTTTTAAGTATTGCTGATACTGTTCTTGTTAATAGCTTCTTGGAAATGGAAAGCGGTCCTATAAAAGCACTAAATGAGGAAGGAAGTGTCAAGGGCAACCCTTCTGTTTATCCTGTTGGACCCATCATCCAGACAGCAACAAGTTCTATTGATGCTAATGGGTTGGAGTGTCTGTCATGGTTGGACAAACAACAATCTTGTTCAGTTTTGTATGTGTCTTTTGGGAGTGGGGGTACACTTTCACAGGAACAAATTGTTGAGTTGGCTTTAGGATTGGAGTTGAGTAATCATAAATTCTTGTGGGTAGTAAGAGCACCAAATAGTTCAGCCAATGCTGAATATCTTTCAGCACAAAATGATGTTGACCCTTTGCAATTTTTACCTTTTGGGTTTTTGGAGAGAACCAAGGAGAAAGGTTTGGTGATTCCATCATGGGCACCCCAGATTCAAATCCTTAGTCACAATTCAGTTGGTGGGTTCTTAACTCATTGTGGTTGGAATTCAACCCTCGAGAGTGTGATGCATGGTGTACCACTAATCACATGGCCCTTGTTTGCTGAGCAGAAAATGAATGCGGTTTTGCTGAGTGAAGGTTTGAAAGTGGGAATGAGGACAAAATTTAATGAAAATGACATTGTAGAAAGGGTAGAGGTTGCTAAGGTGATCAAGTGTCTCATGGAAGGAGAAGAAGGTGAGAAATTGCGCAATAATATGAAGGAGTTAAAAGAAGCTGCTTCTAATGCAGTCAAAGAAGATGGGTCTTCTACAAAGACTATTTCTCAATTAGCACTTAAGTGGAGAAATTTGGTGTAGGAAAACTTAAAAATCCTTAGTCTGTGTTGTTGCTCTTCCTCTTTAGTTGTGCTGCTGTCAATCTTAAATGCATCTACATCGCCCATAATTGAGTCCACATCAATGAAACTAATAGTCAGAGACCTTAGGCCTAAGTGAGAGTTGGTTTGTGTTGTTCAATTGTATAATCATTTTTCATAAACAATAGAATCTATGGTGACACGGTATACTCACTTCTTAAATTCTTTTGCGCCATTTAAAAGTATGTCGCTGGTCATGAATTAAAGAATGAAGTTCCTAGTAGTTTTCTTATTCTGCATTCTCCCTAAAAGAGTGATACCTTTATTCCATCAAGATTCATGGTGTCATCAGCCCTTCCCTGTACAATGATATAGCCACCGACCATTGTCTTGATTATATTTCCATGTCTACTAAGAACCTGCTAATACACATATCAATAATAGATGAACTAGAGTAGTAAAAATTACAATGTTAGCATTATTGAAAAAGTATAAACTCGAGAACATGGAAGCTGGATAACAAGTAATAATGGACGGAAATAATTGGTCATTTGTTGTAACAGCTTGTTGTGGTCTGCCAGTGTGTCACTAGAAGTTAATTTTCTTTTACTGAAATTTGCTTCAATTAATTGAGGTTCTTTTTTTGATACTGTGATAATTTATCATTTTGAGTACTAGAAACTAGAAACAATGAAACAGCCCCTATATCCTATTCAATTACTTGAAGAACAAAAAATTAGCTAAAAACAACTTATAAACGAATTCTCCCAAACAGACTCCCAAAAGTTATACAAGTAAATGAGCTCAAATAAGTTAATTCAAAGATACCTAGGTGGAAAATCTTTCACACAAATTACAGCATCTTTTAAGGAATCAAAGAAATAAGATCACCATTAATTTCCTCACTTATTATAGAACATATGAAGTATTTTCTTAGTCCTATAAAACATGGACCATGATGTCCAAGTCCTAACATTTACTTATTTATTTTTTTCTCTTCTGCATTCACGGATTTAGAACTACAGTGATCATTAAATTTAGATCGAACTATCTAAATTTTAAATTAAACATTTTTATTTTAAAAATTTGAAATCTATAACATCTAATATCAAAATAGAAAAGTGATAGCAGAAATCCGATTTGGATAATTACAACTGCTCATGGTGTGGAATGGATAGGGTGGTAGCTTAGCCCTTTGCATCCTGCACGTGATCTCTCCTACTCTCCTAACCTCACTATCAAACAAACATATATGTTTCTCAGTAAGACATATATGTTTCTTAATTTTGTTGGATATTGTAGTGTCATGATATATGTACCATTATACACATGGCCTCTGTTTGCTGAGCAGAAAATGAATGCGGTTTTGCTGAGTGAAGTCTTGAAAGTGGGACTGAGGACAAGAGTTAATGAAAATGACATTGTGGAAAAGGTGGAGGTTGCTAAGGTGATCAAGTATCTCATGGAAGGAGAAGAAGGTGAGAAATTGTGCAATAATATGAAGGAGTTAAAAGAAGATGCTTCGAATGCAATCAAAGAAGATGGATCTTCTAGAAAGACTGCTATCTCTCAATTAGCACTCAAAGTGGAGAAAGTTGGTGTAGGAAAAGACTTGGCAATTGATGAGCTCGTTCTCTACTCATATTCATTACTCTATAACCCTATTCAAGGTCCCTCCGTCAAGTTCATGTCTAAGCGTGTTGATGTAAGACATAAAGGATTTGTTTTCCCCAAAGTAATCTTACTCTTAGCCACACCCTTAGAGAAGGTAAACAATGCGCTGATTTTTTAGCCAAGCTTGGAGCGTCATCAATGTAAAAAAAGTATTTTTTTATGTCGGGGTTATTTTAAAAAAAACTACATAAATCCGATTTGGGAATTAGAACATAAAGAACAAGATCCAAATCCCAGTCATTTAGCTGTGTGGGTTTAGCTTTTTGCATCCTACACGTGATCTCTCCTACTCTCCTAACCTCACTATCAAACAAAAACATATCTTTCTTTCTATAAGATAACACAAGATACTGCAATGTCATGATACATGTTTCTCGTCAAACAAAAAAAAAAATCTATGTACATAATTACAAGCTTCTGGACGACTAAGATGTTCTAAAATTATAATCTATAATCTAAGAAATAATTAAAATAAATACTCTAATATAGTAACTAAGGAGGAATACTTATATGGGCACAAGCCCAAATAAATATTTTTAGGACACTCACATTAAACTAAAAAAATGAAATAAAAAATGAACAAAGAAAAATTAATTGATGTGACTATTTTATTATATTTTTAATTTTTTTGATTTGTGAGTGTGTGTGCCAAAATTTTGTTTTCAAGTACTTATGCCTAGATAACACTATCTCGTAACTTGTCAAAAAAAAAAAAAATAACACTCTCGTAACTAATATTTTACTATAAAAATAAAAAGATATTTTATAATAATCTAACACTCCCCATCAAGTTGTGTCGAAGAAAAAAACACTCCCCATCAAGCTGTATTCTCTCTCACTCTCTCTCTCTCTAAAAAGTGGATTTTTTTTAAATTGTCTTTTTTTTTTTTATTTTGACAATTTTTTTTAAATTGTCTTAAAAACAGATTTTAACAGAAATAAACCGGTACTTAAAAAAAAACAGAAATAAACCGGTTTTTAGTCTAGATTTCAAAATAACCGGTTAAAAATTGGATTTAAAAAAATGATCGCTTTTAAACTGGTTTTGTTAAATTAACCGGTGATGTATCCATAACCAAATTTATAACCAGTTTTATAACCGGTTTATAATAAAATGAGGTTATGGTTATGAATCCAACTCCAAATAAATGGATTTGGTTTGTCAAATTATCCGACCATGCACACCCCTAAGCAAAAGCTACCAAAGTCACCATAATTTTGATAAAATATTATATCCAACAAGAATGCCAAAACAAAATGCCAATTAATGATGTCAAAATTTCAAACTAAAACAATAAAAAAATGTTGAACCACCTATCAAAGAATTTTCCTAAAGCAAAAACTTACCAAAGTCACCATAATTTTGATAAAATATTATTATTTTTAAAACAAAAAGTCTCGCTTTAAGACTTTCTATCCTTATTGGACCACTATTTTCTTAATATTTGTATGAGGTACTATACTACTTTCGTATTACCCCATCATACCAACATGAGTGGCTCTTATTCATCGTTTTCAAACTTCCCAATCATCATATGCATATAATTTCTATTTTAGTCCATTTAACAAGCCAAACAAAAAATACTTTGCCTCATAAGCTGGAAATATAGCAACAAATTTCAATGGATAAAACAGTTCACATAGCAGTTGTTCCAGGTGTTGGGTATAGCCATTTAGTCCCTATTCTTCACTTTTCCAAGCAACTTGTTCAACTCCATCCTGACTTTCATGTCACATGCTTCATTCCAACACTTGGCTCTCCCTCAAGTGCCTCAAAATCCATCCTTGAAACTCTTCCATCAAACATCAACTACACTTTTCTTCCACCTATGAACCCCAATGACCTACCACAAGGAACTCCTCCCATGGAAAGCATTCACCTCACACTGATTCACTCTCTCCCATATTTACATCAGGCCTTGAACTCCTTAACTTTAAGGACTCCCCTTGTGGCCTTGGTGGTTGATCCTTTAGCACTTAAAGCACTAGAATTTTCTAAGGAATTCAACATGTTGTCCTACATATACCTCCCTTTATCAGCTACTACAATTTCTTTCTGCTTCTATATGCCTAAGTTGGATGAGGAAACATCATGTGAGTACAAAGATCTACCAAAGCCTATCAAATTACCAGGTTGTGTTCCAATCCACGGGAGAGATCTCTTTACCAATGTTCAAGATAGATCAAGTCAAGAGTACAAACAATTCCTCCAACTTCTCAAGTCTTTAAGTATTGCTGATGGTATTATTGTTAATAGCATCTTAGAAATGGAAAGTGGTCCTATAAAAGCACTAAATGAGGAAGGAAGTGTTAAGGGTATCCCTTCTGTTTATCCTGTTGGACCCATCATCCAAACAGTAACAAGTTCTGTTGATGCTAATGGGTTGGAGTGTCTGTCATGGTTGGACAAACAACAATCTTGTTCAGTTTTGTATGTGTCTTTTGGGAGTGGGGGTACACTTTCACAAGAACAAATTGTTGAGCTGGCTTTGGGTTTGGAGTTGAGTAATCATAAATTCTTATGGGTTGTAAGAGCACCAAATAGTTCAGCCAATGCTACATATCTTTCAACACAAAATGATGTTGACCCTTTGCAATTTTTACCTTCTGGGTTTTTGGAGAGAACCAGAGGCAAAGGTTTGGTCATTCCATCATGGGCGCCCCAGATTCAAATCCTTAGTCACAATTCAGTTGGTGGGTTCTTGACTCATTGTGGTTGGAATTCAACCCTTGAGAGTGTGGTACATGGTGTACCACTAATCACATGGCCCCTGTTTGCTGAGCAGAATATGAACGCGGTTTTGCTGAGTGAAGGCATAAAAGTGGGACTGAGGCCAAGAGTTAATGAAAATGACATTGTGGAAAGGGTAGAGGTTGCTAAGGTGATCAAGTGTCTCATGGAAGGAAAAGAAGGTGAGAAATTGCGCAATAATATGAAGGAATTAAAAGAAGTTGCTTCTAATGCAGTCAAAGAAGATGGGTCTTCTACAAAGACTATTTCTCAATTAGCACTTAAGTGGAGAAATTTGGTGTAGGAAAACTTAAAAATCCTTAGTCTATATCTTTCTATGTTGTTGCTCTTCCTCTTTAGTTGTGCCACTGTCAATCTTAAATGCATTCACATTGCTCATAAGAAATCTTCTTACAAGACTAATTATATGCAGAGACTTTGCTAATAATTCAGTCGACATCAATGAAAGTAATTGATAGAGACCTGAGTGAGGGTTGGGGGATATATATTGTAATAAAGAATGCGGTAAGGATGTAAGGTAAATAAAGAATGGGGAAAATTGCTTCGTTGACAAGTTTGTTATGCCTTAGTAGTATAAATAGTGAGGTGTGTGAATTGTGATGGGTATGCAAGAATATATGGTGACACGGTATACTCACTTCTTGTAAATTCCGTTGCACCATTTAAAAGTAGGAAGCTGGTCATGAATTAAAGAATGAAATACACAGAAATTTTCCTCTACTTTTCCATTTCTTTCTATAATTCATTGAAATTCCTAGTAGTTTTCTTATTCTGCATTCTCCCTAAAAGAGTGATACCTTTATTCCATCAAGATTCATGGTGTCATCAGCCCTCCCTTGTACAATGATATAGCTACCGACCGTTGTCTTGATTATATGTCCATGTCTACTAAGAACCTGCTAATACACCTATCAAGATAGACATGAGAAGTTATATCAATAATAGCAGAACGAGAGTAGTAAAAATTACAAAGGTAGAATTATTGAAAAAGTATAAACTCGAGAACGTAGAAGCTGGACAACAAACGGTAATAATGTAGAAGTCGAAAACCTGGAAATAATTGGTCATTTGTTGTACAGGTTGTTGTTGTGGTCCGTCTCTAGAAGTAATTTGATATGATGAATTTTGTTTATAGACAAAATATGTCACTAGAAGTAGAAAAAGATTTATTTATAATATTTATGTATATCAAGCTTTGCAGTTGGACTTCTCTTTGCTTTAATTACCTTTTCTCTTTACTTGAGGTTGTTATTTGATATTGTGATAGTTTCATTTCTTATTTTGTGTACTAGAAACCATGAAACAGCCCCTATATCCTATTCAATTACTTGAAGAACAAAATGACAATAAGCATCTAGTTATTGAGATTTGAAATTAATTACTATTAATGTATTTTTGTTGTCCTGCATTAGTCACCAACTCTCTGAATAGGACATAGGAGCTTTTCATTGCTAAATATGTGGAGGGATTTGATAGTTTTATTATTGTATTAAGTTAAACAACTAACTTACTTTTCTATTTTCCCTTCTTTTTTTAAGAGGATTTTATTTTACAAAACCTTCTTACTTCCCATATTTGCTAAAAATGGTTTATATTATATGAGAGGAGCATCACCAAACAACTTATGTTACTTCACGTCTGTTAGATTAGTTAGACTGAAATTTTCAATACTGTGTTAGGTTAGGAGATGGCACATGAATTGAAGTTGTGAAATATAGATATACTAGAATATACCAGAAAATCATAAAACTAAACTTTCAAATAATATTAGAAAAATATTGTTTCAAAATTTGCTTTAAAATCTATATAAAGTCTAATTGGGATAGGTGAGTTGCATGAACTTGGCCTCAAATTTCCATGGAGAAAACAATTCACATTGCAGTTGTTCCAGGTGTTGGATATAGCCACTTAGTCCCTATTCTTGAATTCTCCAAGTTACTTGTTCAACATCATCCATATATTCATGTCACATGTATCATTCCCACACTTGGTTCTCCCCCAAGTTCCTCAAAAACCATCCTTCAAACTCTTCCATCAAATATCAACCACACTTTTCTTCCACCGGTGCAACCCAATGACCTACCACAAGGACTCTCATTACAAATGAAAATTCAGCGCACAGTGACTCATTCTCTCCCATATTTACATCAGGCGTTGAAGTCCTTCGCTTCAAGAACTCCCCTAGTGGCCTTGGTAGTTGATTTGTTTGCTGTTGAAGCACTAGACTTTGCTAAGGAATTCAACATGTTATCCTATATATACTACCCTGTAGCAGCTAATACGCTGGCTTGGAAATTCTACTTGCCTAAGTTGGACGAGGAAACATCATGTAAGTACATAGATCTACCAGAACCTATCAAAATACCAGGTTGCGTACCACTGCATGGCAGGGATCTTTTTACTGCAGCTGGAGATAGATCAAGTCAAGCTTACAAACACTTACTTCAACTTTGTAAAAGTTTTAGTTTGGCTGATGGTGTTCTTGTTAATAGCTTCTTAGAAATGGAAATGGGTCCTATAAAAGCACTAACAGAGGAAGAAAGTAGGAAGGGAAAGCCTTCTGTGTATCCTGTTGGACCCATCATCCAGACTGTAACAAGTTCTTGTGATGATGCTAACGGGTTAGAGTGTCTGTCATGGCTAGACAAACAGCAACCTTGTTCAGTTTTGTATGTGTCTTTTGGGAGTGGTGGTACACTTTCACAAGAACAAATTGATGAGTTGGCTTTGGGTTTGGAATTGAGTAATCAGAGATTCTTATGGGTTGTGCGAGCACCAAGTAGTAGTTCATCTAGTACAGCATATTTTTCAGCACAAAATGATCTTGACCCTTTGCAGTTTTTACCATCTGGTTTTTTGGAGAGAACCAAGGAGAAAGGGATGGTTATTCCATCATGGGCACCCCAGATTCAAATCCTTAGCCACGGATCAATTGGTGGGTTCTTGAGTCACTGTGGCTGGAATTCAGTCCTTGAGAGTGTAATGCATGGTGTGCCGTTAATCACATGGCCTCTGTTTGCTGAGCAAAGAATGAACGCGGTTTTGCTGAGTGAGGGCCTTAAAGTGGGACTGAGGCCAAGAGTCCATGAAAATGGCATTGTGGGAAGGGTGGAAATTTCCCATGTGATCAAGTGTCTCATGGAAGGGGAAGAAGGTGAGAAATTGCGCAATAATATGAAGGAATTGAAAGAAGCTGCTAATATTGCACTCAAAGAAGATGGGTCGTCAACAAAGACTCTTTCTCAATTAGCACTGAAATGGAGAAATTTGGTGCATGAAAACTAGCTTTAAGGAATGCTTTTGCCAAAAGTTTTTCTTTTTAAATATTCTAGTATTTCTGTTTGTTTCTTCTTTGGAATAAGAAAATAATTATAATTTTCAATATTAGGCTCATATTATGAAGCATGCTTATAAGACTTTCTATTTGACAGTTGAGTTGGTGTGGTCTTTGTTATGTACAGACGTTGCTGGTTTTTCATACCAGCGTGGTGGTTTCCGTTTATTTTTGCATATTTTTATGTATTTTGTGTTGTGAAGTGTTTTGTCATTATTGATGCCTAAGATGATCTTTATTTAGTTGAACATTGGTTGTTGCTCTAAAATACTGATAAACTTGTTTTTATATGCCATTCCCTGCCTAATTGTAACTTTAGCTTTAAGCAAACTACAGTTGACAAATCAGAAAAGTTGGATAAGCTTCTAATTTTATTTTTTAATCGGACTTTTCATCTCAATATTGTCATCTCTATTAAAAATTGGCAGAATGTTATGTTAGTAATTAAAGTTGATAAACTGGATATAGCCTATATAGGTGATGTATTTCATTATCCTTTGAATGAAAGTTTATCAGTGTTTTTGAATCTATTGGAAAAAACTAAATTCCCATACATTGGCTAGAGATGTATTCTAAGAATCTAAGACTCTAAAAAGATTTTAACGGTCCTTTGTACGATTGTTTCGAATTGCTGTGAGTTTGGCGAAAAAATCTAACAATCTCTAGGGTTTGATTTCTTATTTTCTTTTCTTCCTTCTGACACCTTCATCTTTTGTATATTTTTCTTCCATAAAGATGATAAGTTTCTTTAAATTCTTCTGTAATTCTAAAGTGGTGCAACATGGGATGATGATCATTCAGAATCTGTACTAAACAGGTAGGTCAAGGACAGAGAAGCTCTTACAAGTTTAAGTGTACCATTTTGCAGGTGCCAAAATTAATTATAAAGGTTAGAATTGATTTTGCCTCAAGAATTGAATCTAACTTGAAGCTAGAATTTGTAGCTTTGACTCCAAATATGATTTTTACACTCAAATTTATTGTTCAACTCAATTTTACGGATATGTGTACCTATTACTGAAGAATTTTAACCACTATAAATAGTATCCTAACATTTTTGTTTTTGACACAAAATAGTATCCAAACATAAACCACTTTATATTAACTCATTTTTAACTAAAATAAATAATTCAAAATCAACGTTTGTCACCACATAACCAAATACTACACACTTAAGTTAATCTCAAGTAATTCTTAATTACTAGCTAACAAATTAATGGTTACATAAGTGGAAGCTGAATTTGAGGATATACAATGCATTACTATTACTTGCTATTGATGAGCTTGCTAATCCTGTTTGCCCTATTCCTACAAATATAAATTTTAGTGTCCAAAAGATTTCATAATTTTCATGGACTTGGAGCATGTTTGGATTGGCTTATTTGAGTTTATCTAGTGACATAAGTTTTGCGAGATTGTTTGGGAGAACTTATGAAAACAACTAATGATGATTTTCATAAGTTTTATTCAACTTATTTTCGTAAGTTCTTTAGTATAGCTTATCTAATCTTAGACATAAGTGCTTATCATGATATAAGCTGCAAATAAGTTGTTTATCCAAACTTTGAAGCTTTTTCAGTCTATATTCTATGTTCCTAAAAATAACTGAAAGTGCTTATCATGATATAAGCTGCAAATAAGTTGTTTATCCAAACTTTGAAGCTTTTTCATTCTATATTCTATGTTCCTAAAAATAACTGAAAAACCAATATTTCAGTCATAAATTTGGGATGATTATGACTTTGAATGGTAATGTGTAGCTAGCTAGCAATAATCAAATTATGATCCTACACAATGTTGATAATATAATTATATATTATAAACAATATTCATCTCTAGAGTGTTTGTACCTTCAAGAGAAGTTCAACAAATGTAGCCACCGAGAATTAACCGGAAGCTTCCGTCAACCTCCGCAACCGTAAATTCCGTGGAACCATCGCGAAAGTCACCGCAGCAACTTCGGAAAGGAACGTAGTGTTTAAGTGAGGTCATTTTGGGCCAAGCCTAATACGGCCCAAATATGCTACTGAATCTGGAAAGAAAAAAAAAATAGTCATTTTAGTCCTCAATGTGCAATTCGCTGTCATTTTGGTCCTCCTTGAGGAAAAAATATTGTATAGTCCTGGAATCTGCATTCCGTTAGTCAGTTTAGTCACTGCTGTTAAGTTTGGTCGTTAACTCAACAAAAAAGCTGACATGACATTTTAACAGCAGGGATCAAACTGACTAACGGAATGCAGATTCAGGGACTATTCAATAGTTTTTCTTCAGTGAGAGACCAAAATGACAGGGAATTGCACATTGAGGGACTAAAATAACTATTTTTTTTTCAATGCATGAACTCAACCAAATGGACCGTAAGTGACTCCGACCACAAAATCATGTCACATTTTTCTTTGACAGAACAAAATCTTCTCAGATATGATGATTGGCCTTTTCCAACACATAGATTTGGACCACATCCTTCTAATTAAATTAATTTCCACACAATAGTTTTTTCTTTTGCTCAATCAATTCACACCTTAAATACGCAATGGCCATAAAAAATAGGGTTGATGATCGGGCTAAAATCACCAAAATGATAAAAAAAAAAATGCAATCAGTTAATTTTCATATAATTTCAATAGTTTACATCTTTGATTTATTCGGATGTTAGGTTGCACGGGTGACAAGTAAAATGAGTCGATTGTTACGAGTTATATTAAAACAAACTTTGTTGTTACATCGAAAACTTCATTGATCTAAAAAAAATATTCTTCAATTAGTTCAATACACCATACACAACGGAACAAATGATAGAAGAACTAAATAAATAACAAAGAGAATGATATTCAGTTACTTTGTTTCAAATCTGTATATTTAAACACAATATATAATAGATAAGTAGAAGAGATAAATTAAAATAAATCTGAAATATTAAAAAAAAAAAATCACACTTCATTCATAACATATTACAAGCTTGTGAAATATATCATTTCCCTTCCATATAAAAAATGAATAAAAAAACAACAAAAGAAAGAGTATAAGAGATTGAGAG
Source organism: Trifolium pratense (assembly GCF_020283565.1). Lineage (NCBI taxonomy): Eukaryota > Viridiplantae > Streptophyta > Magnoliopsida > Fabales > Fabaceae > Trifolium > Trifolium pratense. Next base: position 55,398,825 of record NC_060063.1, read on the forward strand.
AGGGAGGGAGAGAGAAGGGAAAAAAAACAATTTGTGTTTTAATGGTTTTTCTTTGATTTCTTTATAGATACGTGGAAGTTTAACTATAAAAAGTGAATAATTATAAACTTATTTTAATTTTCATTGTAAAATAAACTAAAAGTATTTACTCAAATAAGTTTCATTTGCTTGTGTGTGTGAAATGTGTCAGGTTGATCTCAATTTGATTCTTGTATATTATATTTTTGGAAGAAAAAAAACGAGTTATATTTAAGCGAGATTAAGTAAAGAGAAGATAATTAGTTTCGAACCGAGTCCAAAAACCCTAAACTTTTAGCAATTGAAGGAGTATATATAGGCCTGATGGTGAGATGTTGTCATTGATGAGAGGGCAAGGTCGCAGGGTCGTCAACTCGTCATTAATGGGGAGAGTGAATTTGGGTCTTTAATGCATTGATTGACATTAGAAGGTATTGATTTCGACGACAGATGTTACGAACATTGTCTGTTCGTGTCTGTTGTGGTCTTTGGAAAGATAGACGACCGATGTGTTCCAATCTTGTTTGGCCCGAGTATTGTGAGTGTAGGTCTTGGTCCATACACTAACTTTACAAGACATATCTAAAATACAAAGTCAAAATATAGACCATTAAGTTAAAATTGAACGGCTTGATTCTACAATAGTATGAATGCACGATTGCACACAATTCATTTCCTTAAGGTCGTTTACGCCAACCTCCGCTACAGATGTTTAGGAAACATGTCTTTATAGTAACTGCTTCACACATGCATATTACATCTTTCGATCGTTTAATCATACTAAAACACCCAAGAATGTTTAAATTTAATCTTTTAAATTTGTAAATTGAATCGTCAAATCTCAAATCAACAACTAAAATTGTCTACCGCATGATTTCTCTACGGCGAAAAATTCAGGTCCATATATTTAAAACATTCACTAGAGTGAGCCCGTATCCTATGCATGTTTTCAAACAAGACAAAATATAATTTTTCACCCAACAACATAAATAGACAAGAATATATATTTGGTGGGTATGAAACTATGAATCCCAATGCAAATATTTGGAGCATTCTCCATCTAACGGTGGAAATTGAAGTTACATATTTAGCTTACGTGGATGTTTCATGTCCGGAATTCTCATGTGTGATTGGTCTAGTTAAAGCTAAGGGCACTCATCTTTGAGAATTGGGCAGAACTAAGTTACAAAACCTCTTAGCGAGTGCTCTCAAATTTTTCTTTGGATGGACGATTTGTGGGAAAATTGGATTTCTTCTTTGGTAATGAAACATTAATATTAATTATAGTTTGATAGTTTGATTATTCTATATACAATGTTGTTTTATTGCATGAATATATATGATATAATGATTGATGAGCAAAAAAAAAATGATATAATTTTTTTTTTTTTGGAAGGAAATGATATAATAATGATTGATTTCTACATAGAATATAATATTTTTTTGCCCATGTGTTTAATTATAGGAAATGGGTGGTGACAAATCTCTCTCTATGGATGATGACAAGTTTCTCATAGAGAATGTTCAAGAACCAACTTTCCCTTTTGAGAATGCAAATAATTCTCAATTTTCAACCATTGTTGATAATGTTTGTGTCACCACCACAATTCATGAGAAAATGCTCAATAATAGTAATAGTTCCAACTCTCTCATTTCTCAAGAATATTATGATGCTACTAATTCAAAACAATTAGAACCTTCTCAATTCATTTTGTCTTTTGAAAACACAACTGTGGAACCTTCTCCTAATAGTGCAACATTTTTATCTATCATGGATAACAATGTGAGTGAATTACCAAAGGTAAAACAAAGAACCAAGAATCATAGAAGCTCTTCTGAAATACAAGAACATATCATAGCTGAAAGAAAAAGGAGAAAAATTATTAGTGAGAGGTTCATAGCACTTGCTGCCATCATACCTGGATTGAAGAAGGTTAGTTAATTTCTTATACAACTAACATCATCATTAATAAATGTTCAAAAGTTTGTTTCTTATATAATTTTTTAAGTTATTTCAATATCTTAGTATTTTTTCTTCCTCTTAATTAGTTTTATAAACTTTTCTTATATACTCAGGGAAAAAATAAAACACAAGTAGGCTTATTAAGAAAAACTACTACATTTAATTTTATGAGAATAAACAAAAAAAAATTCTTGAAAAAAATAAATGTTTATATTTTTCTCTTATAATTTGAGACACAGAGATTTTTCTAACATGAATGAATATCAATTTGTACTATGTAAGCGAGGATTCAATGGGACTGCAATGTTATTTGAACCTCAAAGGCGGAAAAGTACTCTAAATTCAACTCCCTCGTTCAGATTCCTATGTAGCAAGAAAGTTCCAACATGATGAAAATAAAATTAAAGTTTATAAAATTAATTAAAAGGAAGAAACTTTATTTAGACAAGATATTGAAAGAACTTATACTCCTTTAAAAACTAAAATTGTGAAAGTATGAAATAAATTTATTAATCACAAACAAATAATTATAAAAATTAATTTTTGTGAGATTATTAATCGCAGGGCTCAGGACAGAGACGTTTAACAACTCTATAAAATTTGATGTTGTCTGTGAAAACCTTGGCTGGTGAATGAATTCTAGATATACCATTAATGCACATAATCTAATGTTTTGTTTTGCTTTCATGCACACACAAAAAACAACAACATGATCTGAAAAGTTCGACACCATTATTCTGCCAAATTGTCAATTGCCCATGTGCATTCCTTTACATTATTATCAATTATCAATAGTTATCATAAAAAAATGTTCAAAAAAATAATAATAATTATCATAAAAAATTACTATTATCAATAATTATCATTCATATGTATGAATTAACTCATTACTCATTCATACTAGAGTGTAGATATTAGGCACAACCTCAAATTTAATATGTTGGACATCGATACTGTATAAATATAAACAAAATTTATCTTTTTAAGTTTATATATATATATATATATATATATATATATATATATATATATATATATATATATATATATATATATATATATATATATATATATATATATAATGAACTTAATTTTTTTCTTATCACGGAAGGAGTATGTACATTACTTTAAAAATTAATTAATACTATATAAAGTGATTAAATTTTTTATCTTTATTGTACCAACGAAATTATTATTTATCTTTAAAAAAAAATCATTTTTGTGTACACCCTAAATATAAAGTGATTCCGGGTTGTGTCCATGAAAATTTTGCTCTATATAGATGAAAATGCGTAACATTTTAATATTAAAAAGTCTTTCAAAAAAATTCAATATTATTAGTAAAAAAAAAATTAATATGAAAAAATTGATATTAAAAAGCATTTCTCTCTTCACTTCTTCTTTATGTAAGTTTATAATTCAATTTTTTTTTCCTTTGTATAGACAGATAAGGTCTACATACTTGGGGAAGCATTCAATTATGTAAAACAACTTCAAGAAAAAGTAAAAGAATTAGAGGATCATCAAAACAAAAGGAAAAATGATGATTCAATAATACTCATCAAGAAATATCAAGGTTGCACAATAGAGGAAAAAGGAAATTCTTGTGAAGAGAATAGTGATGAGCATAGATATTATTATTCCAAGCAAGAACTACCTAAGGTTGAAGCAAGAGTGATAGAGAAGGAAATTCTCATTGAAATCCATTGTGAGAAACAAAAGGATATTTTGGTAAAATTAATGGCATTGCTTCAAAATCTTCATCTATCACTTGCTAGTAGTAGCGTATTGCCATTTGGAACTTCCACTCTAAAAGTTACAATAGTTGCTCAGGTAATAATCAAACAATACTTTATTTGTTGTTTATTATAATTTTTTTTTAATTCATTAAACAACTGATGTGATATATATATATTTTTTGATTTACTTTTTTCGTAATAAAATATAAGTAAAATTCTACTTTTTAGTACATTACATAATTGATGTATATTTAGTTTATATACTTTTGATCAGATACATCAATTATGTAATGAATTTGAAAAATAAAATTTTAGTTATATTTTATCACTGAAGAAGTAAAATATAAATCGAATATAACAATTATTTAATTAATCTAAAGAATGAATTTTTGCCTCATTCTAATTTCAAAAACAATTTTGAAAGTCAATATTTTATAGAAAATATTCATTGCATTAGATTTTTTATTTAGTTTAAATTTTTGGTTCTTATAAGTATAAATATAATATAATTTTTTTGTCTTTAATTTCTTTTTCTTCGGTCGGTATTTCTTTTCCTTTTTTTAGTTCAAAATTTTGAATTATTTTTTACAATCATGTGTAGTATATTAAAAAAAAAATCTATACTTTTATGAAAGAGAACATTATATTATTCTTAACATGTGTGCAAAAGCTTATTCACAAATAAATGTGAAGGGTACATGAATTGACTAGGCCCTTTATAGGTACTTTCATTGTGGAACTATTCTTGAGGGCCTCGGGATCCTTATCTTCTTTTTAAACGAGATTGCATAATGTCTCTCAAATAGGTGATAGAGATCCAAAAATTGAACTGATGATTTTTTTTTGGAGAGTCACGTTAATGTTATTAGCTATACCTATTACCAACACCATATTTACAAGTCAAGTAAAAATATAAATAACAATTAAAAAATGATTTTAATATTTTTTATAAACATTATTAATTGCAATTTTATTTCTCTATTTTTATCATTTTATATATTTGGTTCATTCCATTTTAAAATCTGAAACTTTTGGTCTCTTCATCATACTTTTGAACTACAAAATTAGTGATGTTATAAGGTTCTCTTAAAAGTTGTTTCAAACAAGTTATATATAAGACATTAAGATTCTTTGTTGTACTTATTTCACGCAGTTGATAATCTCGAGTGTAGAAACATAATCATATCACCGTGATTAATCTAGTATAATTTAATTAATAATATTTCACAATATCAATCTTAATTGTTAACATTTAATCGGACGGTCACCAGCCGTTACTGCAATAAATCTATTTCCATATACGTAAACATGTTTTAAATCAATACTCTTTTTCTGTCCTTTTTATTCATCTTTTTAGATTTATTGATCAATAATTAATATATTTGGTTATATTATAATTAAAACATTAAATATTCAATGAATATAAAAAAATAAAGTGTCTATTAAAAAAAATGGAAAAATATTTAATAGAAAGACTAAACTGACAAATTATTTTTTGCTCATATGTGTAATTATCTTATATATTAAATAATTATATAAAAAAATTATTTGACGAAATAGTAAAAATACAGACCAAATATAAGAAATTAATTAAAACTACATTTATAAACCTAAACGTGATTGTACTAGTATATTGTGCAAAAGACAAAAATGATAAATATAGACAAAAAAGATGAATATTATTCATTTATCTCAATTTAAAAGTGAAAGAAAGATATTTAAAAAGTTACATTTTCTTTCCTTCGCCATTAAAAGAAAAAAAATTCTTTCTTTCTTTCAGTTTCACCACATGGTTATTGAAAGAAAAATTAAAAATATTTGTTTCTTATGATGTTGACGTGACAATCATGCAGATGGATGATGATTTCTGCATGAGCATGGATGATCTAGTTAAAAACTTGAGGCAATATCTCTTGGAGTCACGTGACAAACAAAATAATATTTCTTAGTGGGCCAAATAAAATTTCAAATTGATTGTTATGTTATCTTTGAAGTTTGTAGAAACTGTGTGATTGGTATTAATTTGTTTGTTTGTAATGGAATGGACAAATCTATTTTGAAAGATAGAGGTAGATGAAGATTATGGTGTGATTAATGTGTGATCTTAATTAAGATTTGGTAAGCTCCACATATAATGGTTATCTTGTGATGTTTTGGGTGGAACTTATGTCATGATCATATTCCACTGTAGAAAGTCATGTTGAAAAATATGCTCTACCTATTGTGAACAAATTCTCCATAGTCAAAAGATTATAGGTACAAGTCTTAAGCGTGAGAAGGATTCTGGCCCCGCCAACACGATAACGAATCCACGCACCAACCACATATTTAGTGAGAGAGTCACAACAAATTTAAAATCATTTATGGTCTAGCAATCAAACTTTGATCATAATAGACTGAACTGAATTGGAGAACGATGACACTATGACGATGAATCAAAGATTAAAGTCGTGCACCAACGATCACCATGAAAGATGGTTTAAAACTACCCATATGGGTTAAAAGAGAGTAAACTCACCCATCAAAATCTAAGACGAGCTAAAAGAGGTGGCACCAACGGAGGTTAAACGACCTCGGCTAGGTAAAAAGATGGTGCTGCCATGAGAGACTAGTGCACCACCGATTTCGACACCATGTAGGCTTAAATTAAGAGAGAAGAGAGCTTTCTATTGTTTAAGAGAGCATGAATAATTATCATATATTTAATTTAAGGGTCATGTTAACATTTTCCTTAATTTAATATAAGGAGCTATAATCTATAATAGAATTAACCGAAATAACGGTATCTTGGAGATATTTCTCTAGCTATATGATCGTAATGATCATCGCGATTTAGCAAGCACCCATGAACGGGTATGCATTTTGATCATTTCTTCATTAGTTTGGCTATGTGGAGTAGTTTACATCTATTGCAAAAAAAAAAATTGGAATAGTTTACGTGGTGTTCTATCATATATTGAGGACTAGTTTAGTGTAACGAAAGTACAAAACCACACAATTTGCTACAGAAAAAAAATCACAATTATTGATATTTAAACTTTTGGCCCCATAAGTTTCAGAAACTTGCAATTTTGGCCCCTTATGTTTCAAAATAGCACTTATAGCCCCCTAAGTTTCATAAAGTTGCGATTTTGGCCCCCTATGTTTCAAAATAGCAATTTTGGCCCCCTAAGTTTCAGTAGTTGCGATTTTGGCCACCTATGTTTCAAAATAGCACTTTTGGCCCCTATCTTTACCCCTTTTGCAAAAGGTCAATTTTGATCGAGTCAAAGTTGATGTGGCAAGTCACTTAAGTGACTCAGCTGCCACGTCAACATTTTTTTGTCATCTTATAATTAAAAAAACTAAAAGAATAAAAAAATAAAAGGAAGAAGTCACATGCTTTAAATTTATTCTTTCACTACGTTCAAAAAATAAAATAAAATTTATTCTTTCACTAACACACATATATAATCTCAAATCCTAAAGAATTAACCAAATACTTCGTGACGTTTATTCCAAAGGATTTTTCACTATACGTAAAAAAAAAACCTAATTCCAAATCCAAAAATAGGAAACAATGGAAATTGAAAACTCTTCGTGCTTTTTGTTATGTCTTTTTAATTATGTAATGACTTCATATATGTAATGACTTGATTTGTTATGTCATTTTGATTTAGAAAAGTGTCTTGAACTTCCATTTAGAAAAGTGTCTTGAACTTTCATTTTGCAAAAGGGGTAAACATAGGGGGCCAAAATTGCTATTTTGAAACATAGGAGGCCAAAATAGCAACTTTTTGAAATTTAGGGGGCCAAAAGTGCTATTTTGAAACATAAGGGGTCAAAATTGCAACTTCCTGAAACTTAGGGGGCCAAAAGTGCTATTTTGAAATATAGAGGACCAAAATCGCAACTTTCTGAAACTTAAGGGGCCAAAAGTACAATTTAGCCTAAATTAAATGGTTAAGATTTGTTAAAAAAATAATTAAATGGTTAAGATTACATATAAAAAATTAAATAAAATTGATCTTGGCCGTTAGTTTAAAATTAAATGGTGTAGCTGTAACGGTGGGAAATCTATTTCCATATATGATGAGTGAGAAAAATAAAATCGTTTACTCGATCGTAATTGCAGAAAATCGAACCGTAATTTTCTCTTCCAAACTCAATGCATTACCATGAACTAAGTGACGATTGATATTTTCGTGAAGAATTTTATTGATTCATTAATTATCGGTCAAAGGCATCATCTCCATCGGTCAAAGGCATCTATGTTACTATGTGCTGTATCTCATTTAATAGTACTACTACCTTAGTACTTACTGTGTTAATAGGCCTAGCTTAGCTAATAGGCGCAAGCTTTTTCCTTTTTTTAGTAGTATAATATTTATTTATATTTTTATAGTTTTAATATGGATTGCAATTTATTACGATAGAAAATCATACATTTTTTCGAAGGTTTTAAATCTTAGTCGTTGATGATAGATTTGACGGTTTAGATTAAAGAAGTTTTAAAATTGCTCTAAATGATCTTGGCCATGCGTTTTAAATTGGATGGTTGCAATTTGCGGTAATTCACTACCAAATGTCCAATGGAAAAATAGTGAGTGCAATATTTAGGAAGACGCTCATAAAGCACCTCACATAAAACGTGTAACCGTCTCTTTCAACCATAATTTCATAAAAAATTCTCTTCGAAAGATCAATATCAACGAGAATCTTAGCATAATTTCTAAATGCTCCCTTCCTCGTCGGGTCGTCCAACATAATTAAAGGTATGCCATTTGCTATCTCAAACAACAAACGAGGCTTCCAATACTCTTGTGGAAGATCCAAAACACGAATTTACACCTGAATTACCCTTAACTTTAAACTAGAATAAATTTATGAGACAATATCAATTTTACTTAAGTATTTAGGTAGTAGCTAGATGTCTTGAGTTCGATCCTCAACTCAATTATAAAAAAATGTTTTGAGTTCGATCATCAGCTCTATTCTAAAAAAAATAAATTTAAAACATGTCAAAATCATTTATGTCTTGAATCTTAATACATGTTCACCTTTAAATTGATTTTAATTTTATTTTCTTTTTGCAAACATAAGTACAATTTATTATTTTAATTTTATTTTCTATTTCAAAATCATTTATTCACCTTTCTTATTTCCATGTAACCGCAAACACAAACATGCCATGCTCTTCATGCCCATGTCCATGCGAATTTTATGGCATGCTATGACTATGAGTGTAACCGTAAATCATAAATTAACCATGAGAAAACCCTTTTACTAAAAAATCACTACAAAACAAAATGAAAAACTCATAAATTAAATATTAAAAAATTAGAAAGTTATCACGAAAATAGAAAGGTGCGTCCGTGCGTGTAATGCAAGCTTCTTCATAAATCACTTATCAAATCAATCACAGTAACATTTTTCATCATCACAAAAAAGGTAAAAAAAAAATTTAAAAATCAGATTCTTCATCTTCTTCACACTCTCACATTTCTCAATTTTTTCTGATTTTCACATTTTTGCTTGCTTGAACTTGAAAATCACAATGTGTGTGTGTGATTTAGGTTTTTCTGTATTGTGTTTCTGTTTTTCTACTTACTCAGTGTGAATTATTTATTTTTTTTGGTTTTTTTTTTTTTTTAAAGAAGCAAAATGCGTGTTGGATTTAGGGTTTTTTGTTTGGATGATGCTGAGAAAGTGTGGGAAAATGGAGGAAAATTTTGTGGAAAAGTTGAGTGGTAGTTATAAGTAGCTATAGCAGCATTTTCTGGAAACTCAGGAGCTAAGAAAAGGGTTTGGAGAGTTAAAGGTGGTAGTAACTTCAAATTTCAACGGTTGGGTTTGTTTATGTATTTGTATTTTTCTTTATTTTATATTGATTTTAGAGATGTGGAATTGATTTTGACAACAAAAAAAAAGTGATTTTTAATTGAAGCTAGAATTTGGGGTTGTTAACATGTTTCGTTGCTATAATTGATTTTTGACTGAAGTGTGATTCTAACTTGAAGTTAGAATTTGGGGTTTTTAACATGTTTGGTTGTTCTCGAGTAGAATTGATTTTGACTCTAAAAGTGATTCTAACTTGAAGTTAGAATTTGGGGTTTTTGACATGTTTGGTTGCTTTTGAGTAGAATTGATTTTGACTCCAAAAGTGATACTAACAAGTTAGAGTTTGGAGCTTTTTAATTGTATAATTGATTTTTAGTCTCAGTTTTTGTTTAACTCAGTTTTACATGAATGTTTCCGAATATAAATCATTTTATCTTCAACTCATCTTTAGCAGTAATCAATTTTTTAAAAACCAATTTTTGTCACCGTTGAAGCAAATATACATTAAAAAAAAAAATCTTTCTTTCTTTTTGTGTTTGTATAAGTAAGGAAATACATCTAGCTTCCATTTTTTCCGTCACTTTAGTACAAGGAAAATTCATTGGTATTGTTAATTTTGTTTTATTTTGAGAAAAGTAGAAATGCACTGAAAGTGTTTACAAATTTTACAGTGAGAAAAGGGGAAATGCATTACTAGTTTTACAGTGAGAAAAGTGGCCTTTTGTGGCAATAGGATGAGTTCTCATTGAATATCGGTGTAAAACTAATTTACATCGACATTACATTCCCATTAAACTCTTTTGTGCGACGGAGTAAGTTAAATAACATGAATGATTGGAAGGGGTATTGTATCTTATTATGAGTACTTCACCTATGTTAAATCAGATTTTGTACAGGATTAGAATTAGAATTGTAATGCATCTTTATACTTTTCTTGCAATTTACAAAGTGTATGTTTGGTTTCAATTTTGGAGCATCCAGAATTGATTCTGGACGTGTAGAATTGATTCTGACTTGTTTGGTTTCTCAAAAGTAGAATTGATTCTGCCTCCAGAATTGATTCTACTTGAAGCTAGAAATCGTAGCTTCTGATTCTAGAATTGATTTTTACACTCAAATTTTTTGTTCAACTCACTTTTTCATGAATATATCCAAACATAAACCACTTCAGCTTAAAATCAATTTTGGCCAGAATCAATTTTACAGAATCAATTCTGCAAAAATCAATTCTCTCCGCCGCAGAACCAAACACACGCAAAGTCAATGTTTATTTCTTAGTAAATTAATAAAGATTATATGATTGAAAGGGGTGGACTACTAAAACTTATATATTTCATATTGCGCAGATTTTCTGAACCTACTTTTGAGCATTTAATGGCATCATCAGATTCAGATGAAGAGGGTGAGATTGTTCCAGATTCTGTTGATAGTTATTGGTTTGAGAATGATAAGGCGCAATTTGAGTCATTTTTTAATTTGACATTATTGTGGAGTGTTGATGAGGTCGAGTGTTTCTCAGAAACAAACGTGTTTTTACGTGGCACCACTGATAATGGCCTCCAGAAAATTCACAAACAAATTATAGGATGGAGATTTGAACTTTCATGTGAGCAGCCTGTGATTTCAGTGCTCTTGAGGCAGAAATACTGGATAACACTTCTAAAACCGAGAAAATGCTTTGAAAATACTATTAGGTCAGTCTTGGTCACAGTTTATTGGTTGCATTGTGTGAAACGGTATCCAGAGGAATCAAGAGTATCTATTTTGGTCAAACTTCTGAAGGAATTTAGGTGAGAACTTACTTTTAATCCTTGGTAGATTATTTTTATTCACGTATTCCAATTCAATTAATGAAATTAATGTCTGTTTTGTAGCTCATTTGATAATCCACCATCTGAGAATGATGTTCGAAGTCATATGACATTGATTCACGAGGCTTCCGAAAGGGACACTGATTTATCAAAATCAAAGGTTCATAATTCTGTTTTTGTTTTGTACTTGAATGTATGTTTGGATTTACTTGAGAGAAAATATCTCAGCTTCATGTAGTTATATTTATATTCAGAAATATATCTATTTGCATCAAGTGAATATTCTAGTTCTTTTTCTAATTGTATAAGATATCAACCAAATCAAATATCAATACTCCCCCTAAGCAAATGCATATATGTCACATTCATCAAGTTTGATACATGAGCATATTTTTAGTTAAGATGTTTACTAGTTTATCATTAGAATTCACAAACAAGGTGGTAATTTCTCCAAAAAGATATTTTCATTGATGAAGTCACAGTGAAGCTCCATATCTTAGTCTTCTCGTGAAAGACTAGTTTCGAGGCAATGTGCAAAACTGCTTAATCAGAAATCAGTTTCATAGAGCTTATTTAGCAAAATTGAAGTCATTATTTCATCCGTGTTCATACATAGGAGTTACTATGGCTTGATACTTTGATTCTACTACCCTAGATCTTTCATTTACATTTTGCTTTTTCATGAAATGGTATTTGTTGTATAAACACTACTTTACGATAGAATATTACATTCGTTCCTCCTCTTGATAATGTGTAGATTTTATTTCCTTTTTCTCCTTATTAACATCTATTGGGATTCATGTACAATAGTCTATGTATTAGAGCCAGTAACGTATCAAATGATCTTTCAAGTTGGTATCAGAGCCTCCGATCCAGGCGACTTTGCTTCCATTTCAAAACCGTAGCCACCACTTTGTGCTGCCTTCATTGTTGTGGCCTCTAGCACCTTCATTATGTCCTTGAGCTACATTTTTTCCAATTATTAGACTAACTTGATAATTAAATGTACAAATTCTCTTGAGCTGTTGTGCCCCTTATTTTTTTAGCAAAATAAATGGAACCCGTGTGCCAAGTATATTAGAATTCATGGTAACTGATATTTTTACTAATTTTTTTAAATTTTATTGGACAGTATCTGCTTAATTTCATAGGAAAGACATGTTCAAATGAAGACTTCCCCGAGGTGAGCATGACTTTTTTTCCCCTTGTAGTTTGTAATATTTCATGTTCTTTCTTATTCATCATCATATTGGTTAATTAGCAGGATGTTCACACTACAAAGAAAACAAAATTTATAGTTGAATCAGAGGAAGAGGAGGAGGAGGGGGAGGAGGAGAAGGAGGAGGAGGAGGTGGTGGAGGAGGAGAAGGAGGTAGAGGAGGAGTTGTTGGTGGAGGAGGAGAAGGAGGACGAGGTGGAAGTGGAGGAGGAGGAGAAGGAGGACGAGGTGGAGGAGGAGGAGAAGGAGGAGGAGTTGGAGTTGGAGGAGGAGAATGACAAATCTGACGGTGAAGGCGAACTCATTGTAGATGAAGAGCAAAATATTGGATACGATACTGTTTGTGCAATTTGTGATAATGGCGGTGAAATACTTCCGTATGTATACTAGTCTCTGACCATAAATACATATTATTGTTCTTTTCTTATCATCCTTAATTGAAAAGTAAATAACCCATCTCTTCGTTTACTTAACTGTATATTTTTATGTTTTAATAATCCAGTTGTGAAGGAAGGTGTCTGAGATCCTTCCATGCCACCATAGAGGCTGGCAGAGATTCACTTTGTGATTCTCTTGGCTACACTATTACTCAAGTTAATGTAAGTGCTGTATCCCAATCTTCCTTTACAATATATTTTAATAAAATCCCAAACTCCTAGTTAGCATTATTTTTCTTTGATTTCAAATAAATTTGATAAAACCAAATCTTAACTTTGCAGGCTTTTCCAAACTTCTATTGTGAAAATTGTAAACATAAGAAGCATCAATGCTTTGCATGTGGCAGACTAGGTTCATCGGATGAATCATCTAACCCAGAGGTATTTTTTAGTTTTTTTCTTTCCTAATGGTTTTCTGTTGCTGATTTACAGAAGAGTTTCTTTATAATTTTGTGCAAAAAAACCAGGTGTTTAAAAATGTGTAGAACCTTTATTTCATTTATTTTCTGGCCTTCTGATTTTTAACCTTAATCCAAAACTCACTTTATTTAGCATGTCATTATTCTGACCGTCTAACTAACTGCTCCATAATTGTATTATCAACCATTTCATTAATATGCAAGTAAATTTAAATGTAGCGATCAATTGATGTGTATTTAAACATTTCTTTTGTTTCTTCTTAGGTATTTCCTTGTGTTACTGCAAATTGTGGTCACTATTACCATCCTAAATGTGTTGCAAGACTACTCTACCCTGGCACTGACCCCAAACAAGAGGCAATGAGGAAGAACATTGCAACCGAAAAAACATTTGTCTGTCCTCTTCATATATGTTCGCTATGCAGAAAAGGTGAAAATAGAAATGTTCATGATTTGCAATTTGCGATGTGTAGACGCTGCCCCAAGGCTTACCACCGGAAATGCTTGCCCAAGTAGGTTCTTGTTTTCATTTCTTCCTGTATCCACTTCAACAGTTTCATGTGTTCTATGTTGAATACCCTTCTATTTCTATATTTTTCTTATTTATGCTTCATGCATGCTATGTCTCATTATCACAAACTCTTTCACTTTCTTCAGGGAAATTTCCTTCACATTTGATTATTATTTGGGCATTGAGCAGAGGGCTTGGGATGATCTTCTTGACAACAGAATTTTGATGTATTGCTTGTAAGTTGTTAGTGTTTAGTAATTGGAGATTAAAATGTGTTTTGATACATAATCCTCATATTAATAGCCAAATAAGGCCTTACACTGTTATTTACAACCCATTGTTGTTTAGGGATCATGAGATAGTTTTGAAACTTGGAACTCCTGCTAGAAACCATCTGATATTTCCTAATAAGGAAGTCAAAAGGAAGTTAGTCAGTTTCAAATTATTAAACAACGAGAAGGTTGCTATACCGTTGAAGAGAAGTTTTGATGACCTTCCTCCTAACAAGACAGTGGTGCCAAAACTAATTTTAAAGGAAAGAGCTGGCCTTCAAAGTGGCAGTTCTTCGAAAATTATGGAGAAAATATGCTCTAAGCCAGATACACATCTGTCAACTGGACCAGATAATTTTGACAGGGCTAGAAAATATTTGAAAGTTGAAACGGCGTCTGGGTCAAATAGGTCATTACCAAATTATGAAAACAGAGTGCCTTTGAAAAATAATAACTTGTCCTGTATTCCAAGGCAGCCTGAAGCTAGATCCCAACAGCAAAAATCTGTTGGTAGAATTGAAGAAACAAGCTTAAAGATGCCTCTGGTAAAAAAAGTCAAAACTTCACTCGAGCATAGAAAAGCAGAAATGGAAAGCCGGTATTTTATGTGGATTATGATATGATTGTTCTTTTTATTGGGTTAATTGAAGAAAAAGATTGATTTGTAAATTCACCTGTTTATCTTTGGACATTATGCTGTACAGAATTTTATCTTTAATGGAAGAAGTCACGTCTAATCTGAACATGGAAGAATTTAAAAAGGACCATCAACTCTTTTCAAGTTTCACAGAAACTGCATTTCATAAGAGTGTTACTCACGGAAAAGTTGAAGGTTCTGTTAAGGTTTGTCTTCTCTATACCACTTCAATGTAGATGTCAGCATTGATGTCAAGTAGAATCTGAGCAAGTTAAATTCAAATGGTTAATTATTTCATTTTACTTATAATAGTAGAATCTCTGACTATTTTGCAGGCTATTAAAATAGCTTTGCAGAAGTTAAATGAAGGATGTAGTATTGAGGAAGCAAAAGCTATTTGTGGGCCAGAAATTATTCGTCAGATTTTTACTTGGAAGGTTAAAACAAGTTGTTCTAAATACTTTTACATAGTCCTTTTTAGATTCATAGAAGTGTAATATACAAACATTCATTTCTCTTTGTCTAACTACTCAAGCTATTTCCATGAACAATTGTGCTGAAAGCTCAAGCTGTTAGGTCAAGAGTATTATGCAGACATTTTCTATTTTTCTCACCCTTTTTCTGTAAATTAAACACCTCTCGAGTAAATACTTTTCATCTGATTATAATTCACTTGCAGAAGCAGCTCAAGGTCTATCTTGCACCTTTTCTTCATGGCATGCGATATACTTCATTTGGTCGCCATTTCACTAAAATAGACAAGTTGAAAGAGGTAAGCACATTCTTTTAGAATATTTTTTCAGGCATTGGTTGTGTTGAAGCTGAACTTTTAGTACATTTCTCGGGATCTTTTTCTTGAGCTGTGTAGGATAGATGGTCATCAAAATTTATGCTTGTATGCCTTGTCTTGATGATAAAAATGAACGCTATAAAATAGTCACAACTATCACATAGTTATTAACTTATTATATAAGCATGATATTGTTCATATTTATCAACACACCTTGGGAGGATTCATTGTACATTACTAAATTAGATACCTATATTTCGAACTCCAGAACTCGGCTGTTTTACCTTGCTCTTAGCCTCAGTGATAACTGATTGAAATGAATGATTTTATGAATTAAAATGTTAGAATAACTTTAATTTATGAAGTCATTTATGTTGAATATTTCCTTGAATTCTCTCTCATTACTATATAGCTAATGTAGAGCTCTCTAATGCAGATTGTTGAAAGGCTTCATTGGTATGTGCAAAGTGGTGACACGGTATGTAGTTGTCCTTTATGCATATCTATTTTGGTATTATACACCTTACTGTCGTTGTGTAATTGATATTATTTTGTAACTCAACTCTTTTGTTTG
Source organism: Trifolium pratense (assembly GCF_020283565.1). Taxonomy (NCBI): domain Eukaryota; kingdom Viridiplantae; phylum Streptophyta; class Magnoliopsida; order Fabales; family Fabaceae; genus Trifolium; species Trifolium pratense. The sequence continues at coordinate 55,415,035 of NC_060063.1, forward strand.
GATAATAGAAATAAAAAATATTAATATAGATTTTGAATTCAGAGGATTTTAGATAAAATGGAGGGTAGAGAAAGATTGAAGATATAATCGGAGATAAAATGGAGAATTTTAGATTTTGTAATTATGGTTTTTTTATGATACAAAAGAATAAGCACTAATCCTTATTATTACTAATACTAGAATCCTAATACTTACCAGATAAGAATACTAATCTTAAGAGATAATCTGAGATAAGATCAAAATGTTATAAGATAATTTACATACACAATCTAGCAAAATGTTTTTTCAAATTTTAATGTTTCACGCTGCTCTTGTTCCTAATATGTATATTCTATATGTAGTTGCAGTTCGAAAGCTGCTCTTGTTCCTAATATGTATATTCTATATGTAGTTGCAGTTCGAAAGACTAGGATCATTATTTTTGCCTTATAATGAAGTAACTTTATTACGGATCCGTCGTTGTGGGGATTATTTGTGTGCATTTGGAATGTCCTACTTCAATGAAGTATGGGAGTCTGATAGTGATATAAACATTTTCATAAAAATTGGGCGGACAAACATTTCTGAAGTAGTTTATAATTGTGTGTATGCATTTGATAACATTTGCTTGGCAGATGACAAATTCTTATATGAATGATTGCTATTGACAGTTTCAATTTAACTTAATTGTTGTTTCAACTAACTTGCATCCTTTATATTTAACTGTTACCTTTGCCAGGTTTTGGACTTCTGTTGTGGCGCAAATGACTTCAGCTGTCTAATGAAATCAAAGCTTGACCAGACTGGAAAGTCTTGTTCATTTAAGAACTATGATTTATTCCAAGCTAAGGTACATTTTTCATTATATATTAGTGGCTTTCCCAGATAGCCTCTCTGCATGAATAGTGTTTTGTACATGAAATGGACAAGTCTATAGTTTAGAAACTCGAATTCTCACTCTTGAGATTTATAATTTTTAATCTTCCTTGTAACTGTAGAATGATTTCAACTTTGAAAAGAGAGATTGGATGACTGTCCAGGCTGAGGAATTACCCCATGGTTCTCAACTTGTAAGGCCTTGAAGCTATTTTTCTCAATTAGCTTATATAGACATATAACCACTTTCATGTTTAATATTTTTGTTAATATGTTCTTTCACTTTGGTACTTGATTAGATCATAGGGCTGAATCCTCCTTTCGGTGTCAACGGCTCTCTTGCTAACAAATTTATTAACAAGGCATTGACGTTTAAGCCAAAACTCCTTATACTTATTGTGCCAAAAGTAACAAGAAGGTTAGTATTGTTTCTTTTTCAGTCCCAATATTTATGACATCTATACCATAATATAAAGTAAAATAAAAACATAACAATGAGAAAAAAAAAACTAATGTTTCGACTAATTTCTACTTTGGCAGACTTGACAGAAACAAAGGTGGATATGATTTAATTTGGGAAGATGACGAAATATGTTCAGGAAAGGTGAGTTTGAGGTAAAACTCACATGATTTTAATCCAAGATTGTGTGACTAACTCAAGGGCTTATATATGTTTTGCATTTTGTTCATTCCACCAGTCATTTTATCTACCTGGTTCTGTCGATACTCAACATAAGCAATTGGAAGACTGGAACCTGAAGGCACCGCCTCTTTACCTTTGGAGTCGCCCTGATTGGACTTCTTGGCACATGGGAATTGCTCAATATCATGGCCACATAAAACACAACGTGCGTAATAATAATAATAATAATAATAATAATAAAGGAAAAGAAATGATGAATTATCTTATGGAGGAGAATCATGATTGTTATCAGAATTACCTTGGGTTACATGCACCTGATAATTTTTTAAGCATATTTGATGGTGTTCCAGATGATAATGGTGACATTTTGCTACAGGATTGTGCACCTAGCTTTGCTTTATGAAGTGGAATAGAATGGGAGGATGGATTACCTAAAATGAAGCTGAAGATTATTTTTTCTTTACATGGAATTATTATCTCTAGAATGAGGATGATTGGGTGTAGAAACATTACAATGATAATAATGTAAATAAAAATGTTATTGGATAAAGTATCTAGTAGTTTAGTGTAAGGTTTTTTTTGTTGTTGTTGATAATCGTAGTTTAGTGTACGTAACACTTGACCTATAGGCTAACTAATGTGTTTTGATGATGGTATATATAATGACAAAAGGGTTTTGTTAAACCCCAAACAACAAAAACTTATAAACCTTTTGGAAAGAGGTGTCAGCGCCATTGGCCAAAGCGTCAACCGCTTGATTAGCCTCTCTAAGCGTATGAGAGAACATTATGCAGTAACCAGCGATCAATAGAGTAGCCACCAGTGATAAAATTAATTGCTGCTGGGGAGTCCAATTCGATCCAAATGTTTAGGAAACCCTTAGAATGAACAATTTGAAGACCTCGATAGCGCATAATTTCACAATAGTAATAGAACAAGCTCCTATGTTCGAAGGCAACAAGGCAATCTATGACAAACTCTCCATCTGAATTTAGTAAAACGCTGCTACACGCGGCCATTAAACCATGTACGTTAACAGCATCATCGATAATTAAATTTGATCCAATTCATCGTAGGAGGTACCAACGCTTGCTTGATTGCCTCTACGGAGTTCTGAATTTGCTGCACCACAACATAAGCAACAAAACTCACATCTCAGTTTGTATCCCTACATAACATATTTACATATGTTCATGAGATTAAATACATATATAACAAACTGAGATGTGACTCAACAGAAAGGTTTGAGAATGTAGTGATAACCTTAGTGCATTTCTTCTTTTTATTGATCATGTTCCCTTCACTTAAGATGATGTCATCATCATATGTTGAAAAATTCAAGGTAGATCTATGACACTATTGTAGCTTCAAGAATCCACTATATGATTCGTATAATATGACAAAGTACAAACTCATGAGGAAGACTTTTATGATCACGTGATCATATAATAACACTCATATAATTTTTTATTATTTATGAAATAATTAAAATAATAAAATAAAAAATTCAAATTTAATTTGTGAACGTAATTAAGAAATTATATTTGATCACATGACTATATAAAAATAATTTCAAACCCATAGCACAAATGTATATAAAAATATACACATCACATCCTGGATTATTGAAGCTAGCTAAGACCCAACAAAGTAAAGGCCTATCAAGATTTATTTAGCTATATAATATTTATATCATAATAAATTCATACAAGCAAAATATTCAAACGTAACTATAGATATCAATACTACACACAAACCAAACCATGCATGGTTAGCCACAATGTCTAATTATCACGGCTTTGAGCTTTGCAGATTGGATCAGTTGGAAGACAATTGTAACAGTACATAGCACAGAAGAATCCACGTGGCATAATCGCGCACATTTCTCTCATTCGCGCGCATGGATCAACCTCCAATTGGTAACTACCTCTTCCTCCACCCTCAACTTTATAGCCATTCATAATTGTCCCAACGACAATGAGAAACAAAACAAATGAAATACTCATGATTTTTGCCATAACTATATCATCTATGAGAATGTTAATTACTCTTTCAAACTTTGTTTTATATTTTTCTTTTGATTTCATGAATGAATTGGATTCATAGTTGCACTCAATTTATAAGACTAATGTTTTGTTTATATGAAGTGGAATTGATTAAATTTGATTTTGCGTGAAGATAATTATTTTAAAAAAAATTGAAAACGTGAGGGAATTCTATGTAGCATTAAATATTTTCTAAGTGTAGTTTCCTTTTATGATTGTAGCTTTAACTTGATTAGCTTATATTTATTAATTAAATTAAATGGGGGTAATTAAATGGTATAATATAGATGGCACATGGGTTTGTGGTTGGTGTGGATATATATCAAACTCAAGGCATTTTTTTGGTTACATGTTATACATCGAATCTCCGCCAAAAATATGAGATGAGTTATTATATTTCAACCAATTTTTTTACGTGAGGATAATTAGTTTTTTTTTTTTTTTACGTGAGGGTAATTAGTTTTAAAATATTGAAAAAGTGGGAATTCTATATAGCATTAAATATTTTCTAAGTGGGGTTTCTTTTTATGGATGCAGTTTTAAGTTGATTAGCTTATATTTATAAATCTTTATTATTATTAATAATAATATAGAAGTTATAAAGTTTGAAGTTAACCCTAATCCTCCAAATTTTAAGAACTTTGTCTTGCCTCTTATGATATATTTTGTTCAGTCTCATAATCAGTTTCTAAATCAAACTGAATACAATATAATTTGTCCAGTCCGATCTCTTATTTTTTAGCAAATCAAACTACAAAACTCAACCACTTGTGAAGCAAACTTTGTTGGTAATAGGTTCATTGATGAATTATCACTGCTTGAAGTCACAGCAAGAGTCTCATAGAAGAATGTGTTGATTGGTATGCAATGTGAGAAGAAGGAAAATGATGATATTGTGAACAAAATTGTGAGCTTGGTTACAAATCTTCATCTATCTATAACCAATACTAATATTTTCCCATTTGGTGCTTCGACACTTCAAATCACAATTATTGCTGAGGTAAATGCATACAATTATAGATTTATTGTGTTAAGAACAATTAATCGAATAAATTAACAATGAAATGAGAGAAATGGGAGAGCTGGATCCAAAATGAGAAAAGGTTAGAGACTAAGTTAAAAGAGTTTTTATTCATTAACCCTACATAATTAGAATCTTTGACCTCGAGTAGACACTCCAAAGTATCACACGACTTAGGTCATTTAAGCTCGCAGTGTTGGTAAAACATATGATATTTTTATTTTATTTAATTAGGATTGAATTATCTCCTAAATAGACAACTCTAAGAATCAAACTCAGGTTCTTTTCTTAAGAAAAAGTTACTTTGTCAAGTCTCTACTCTACGGTGTTGGTAAAAGAGAATCTTATCAGTAATGTGTGTTATTTTTTTCATTTGAAGGACAAAGTGTTAGTGTTAGTATGTTAGTGAATAGTGACCACATGATAAATGGAGTGTAAATTTTCTTTTGTTTTTTTAAGAAGTTAAATTAGTCCATCCAAATTGGCACCAAAGATAATCAAACCCAAGATCATAAGAAGCAACACACTCCAAATCCCAAGCTAATACCACCAGACAAACCTAAATTGATTAAATTTCATTTTGTCAGTGTTAGTGACACTTATTTAAACTATAATGTATTATTAGTATTATTAGTATTTAAACTATAAAGTGAGTAATTACGTTAAAGATAAAATGTTCTATACACATAATCAATTTAAAATACCATAACACACATTATGGGAAACAACACAATAAATAGTTGAGATAAAGATTAATCCTTAAATCTTCTTCTCAAACAAACGATGATCTAAGATAAAGATTGATCTCATCCGACCCCACCCTCCCCCATCAACACCTTAGCCCCTTCTAAAAATCTCTCAATTGACACTCTCGAATCAACCGCTAAACTTGCCGATCTAAAAAACATCACTCCATCCACAGAACATCCCAAACTATGTTTTTCCCCGAGTAAACTGTTAAATACCCCATTGAAATTTTAAAATTCGTCAAATACCCCCCCTGAAATTTCGAAATAGGCAAATACCCCCTAAAATTATAAAAAGTCAATCAAATTGTCCCCTGACACTATCAATCAGAGTCCACACAAGGGGGTAATTTGATTGACGTTTTATAATTTCATGGGGATATTTGCCTATTTCCAAATTTCATGGGATATTTGATAAATTTTGAAATTTCAAGAAGGTATTTGGCAGTTTACTCGTTCCTCCCCATTAGCCACAAAAAATAGAAGACTATATTGATAAACATAAACCACAATATCCACAATCCTATCTTAACTAGTAAATATCAATATTGTTACTCAAGTTCGAACTTGTAACCTTGCAATTTTGTGTGTGAATTTCACTGATATTTTTCACTTCATTTTATTTAAAATTAAAACAAAAAACTTGGATATTGGGCTGGGCTACACAATAACAAAGCCCAAAGCCCAAAGCCCAGTTACAAACATTGCTTACAACCATTCTATTCTCTCTCTGTCTCTCTGTTCATTTTCTCTTTCTCTCTCTCTTTCTCTGTTTTCTCTCTCTAACGCACACACACTCATTTCTCTTTTCTCTCCGACTTGCGAGCCCGAGCGATCCAACCCTAACATTCACCATGTTCCGCCGCGCTACATCTACTTTCCTCTCTCGCGCCGCCGCTACCCGTCGATTCTCCACCGATGTGGCTACCCCTGCCGCCGATTCCGCTTTCGTTGAAGCTTGGAAGAAAGTTAGCCCCAATCTAGACCCACCGAAGACACCTTTCGAATTCCTCAAACCTCGTCCTCCAGTTCCTACTACGCTTCCTACTAAACTCACCGTCAATTTCGTTCTTCCTTATTCTTCTCAATTGGCCGCTAAAGAGGTTTCTCTCTTTTCATCTCGATTGGTTCCCCATTGTTGTTGTTGATGATGATGATGATAATTTTTTATTGTGATTTGTTAGATTGTGTATGATTTGATTTTGATTTGTGTTGTTGATTTTACATTTTTGAAATTGGTGATTTGAGATTATTGTGAATGTGGATTAGGTTTAAATTGAATCAATTGGTTGAAATTAGGATTTGATTATGATCTAATTGTTTGAGTAAAAGGGGGTAAGGAAAAATATAGGAAGAATTGATGAGAAGGATTTTTGGATTGAAATATTTGTTTGATATTTGATTCATTTTTAGTACGTTATGGTATTGTTAGATGAGATCGATGTAGTTTAACCCTAATTAGTAGAAAAATGTATTTTTTTTGTTGTTTTTAATTTGGGTTATTTAATTGGGCCTACTAATGTTTTAATTTCCAAAGAAGAAAATGATACAATATTTGATTTCATACATAGTTTTCGGTTTTTCCATTTAATTTAGCTAAAAAGACTGAATATAGGATAGTGTTCATCGCCGTGTTTGTTGTTAAATTCTCTTTGTGGGGGAGATTTCTATTTTCATGACTAGAAATGCTGCTTTATGTTCAGTTCTGTTTCGATGCATGGTTTTGTTGTCATTATGTTAAGTTTTTGTCTTCATATTTCAATTGCTTGAGGATTGAAATTCAACTTGCATTTTTTTTAGTGTCCTTCGTGGTTTCTTTTGCTGTGTATAATCATCTTTTGCGAGCGAAAGTAGGTTATTTGATCACTTTTTTATGATGTTTTAAAAAAAATATATAAGTGGTGATAGTTTTTTCTGATTTTTTTTTTGCTTCTGTAATATTGACTTCTTATAGAACCATCTATTGCTGAAACGTTACAGTTAGATTATTACAATATAGAATTTTTGTCCTGTGGGAATAACATAATCCTCAGATTTTAGGATTTCCTGGATAAACTAAGGCTGTAGGATTTCAGCTGCTTCTCCTTAGTGTGTTTTCCTTATTTCGTGACGAATGAATTGTTTAGTGATATAGAACATGAATTGAAGCCTTGCTATCTTCTCTTGTCATCCCCTTGTTTACATCATGTTATAATATAACCCAACTAAACCTAGACAATTTTTTAACTTACTGAAAATTTAGAGAAAGAAGAATATTGCCAAACTGCAAGACAAAGTTTGTTGTGCTTAACATCAGTTAACATGGATAGACTTTCCTATAATCTATGAAAGTGGCAATTGAAATGGGTAGCAGTGTTATTTTTTACATTTAAATTTGAACACCTGATCATGTGGTGATTTTATGATCTGTATATCAGGTGATGTATTAGTACGTACACATTTTGGTCTTGGCATCATCTCTTTAAAGGACTTGGTATTGATACTCTTCCATTGAACATGTTTATATAAAACTATTATTGGTCAAACTATTAAGAAGGATTTGGATATTGGATTTAAGCAGTCTGTCTGTAGTCTAGTTCATGATAGGACATTATAGCATCGTTTCATCTCATGTGGTTGACCTCACCTAGTAGGAAAGGGTTGTAGTTGTTGGTAAGTGTCGTTTGTTTTGCATAACTGAAAACCTTTGAACTATTGAACTGTCCAGTGCAAGGTACAAAATACAAACCTGTAAGATGCGTTTTTATCTATTATTATAATGGTTGTTCAAAGTTCAAACCATTTGCATTATCGTTAGAAAAACTTCTTCTTTCTTTTCTTATGGCTTTAGCAATGTTTAATCCAATTAAGTAATGAAAAATTGTCTTTAGGCTTTAGCAATGTTTACAATGTCATTACTGCCAGAACATATGCATTGATGATTATTTGCTCTTAGTCATAACCAGTGTTGTCAAATATCGGCCACGGTGGATTGCGTGGCAGATTTTTTGACAACCGCTATGGCCAATTTGTGAAGGAGGGTGGCTTAAAATGGCGAATTTTTGGCTTTCTACCATGGTCCGCCATCAATAACACTGGTCATAACTCGTAGTAAATTTTGAAAAAAGAAGTGACTGGAAAAATATATTAAACCATGAAAACATTCTCGATGACTCCTTTTGTAATGCTGCAATCTCCCTGCCCACATGGGTTCCAGTGTTTTGGGTTTTGATAATTTTTTCTTGACTCAGGGTTTCAATGTTAGAAGATTCATTAATTCTCCTTCCCTTGCGTTGAAAAATGACACAATTTATGTTTTATAGGTTGATATGGTTATAGTCCCAGCTACAACTGGCCAGATGGGTGTTCTCCCAGGACATGTCCCAACAATTGCTGAGTTGAAACCTGGGGTCCTGTCTGTACACGAAGGGAATGATACAACCAAGTATTTTGTCAGCAGTGGCTTTGTCTTCATCCATGCAAACTCTGTTGCTGATATTATCACTGTTGAGGCTGTCCCAGTGGATCAAATTGATGCAAGCCTAGTGCAGAAGGGTCTTCAAGAGTTCACTCAGAAGCTCAACTCAGCATCAACTGACTTGGAGAAAGCTGAAGCCCAGATTGGTGTTGATGTGCATAGCGCTCTCAACTCAGCTCTTACAGGCTAAGTACCTTAGTTGAGCTTTTTACTTTTTCAATTTGTTTATTTCCCCCTCGGTTATTTGTCTCAGTGTAATCAAAGTTGCTGAAGAACATTTTCATCATGTATTTTTGTGTTGAAAACCGAATTGATGAAATAATATATTTCAACAGCTTCCATCTATAGCTCCAGGAAGTTGAGCAAGACCTTGAAATTAGAAACAAAAGCTTGATATATATATTTTGGATTATATGCAATACGACTTCAACTTCATAAGCCTGTGCTTTGTTTTGCTTATGCAGATGCATGAAATTTTGATGAGCTCACTCACACCTTTACCCTTTCCCAATAATGTTGCTTAGACCTATGCCCTCTGTTCAAGCACAAAGCGAAAAACAACACCCTCGAACCAAAATGAGATTAAACGTATTAAAATTCCATTTGAATATCAATTCAAGCATTTATCCTTGGCCATATTAATCCCAAAACTCCTTGTGTATTTTAGGTTAAGAAGAAATATGGCATTAAGATATTATTAGATTTCAAACTGAATGTGAGAACTGTCGTCTAACATCTGAGAAAGCAAGAGCGAGTTATCAAATATTTGGATGTCTTTCTCCTAAAGCAAAGTGCTGTTTGTATTAACATGAAAGGGTTGTGTGTGATATAGAATATACCAATGTAGTGCAGATATTAATGTGAAAGTGTAATGGTAGTCATCATCTGAGAATAACTTATTACATTATTACATGTTCAACTAATATAAGATGGTATATTTTTACTATCGGTAATTCATTTTCAATATAAAGTTAGCTCATTCATACAAAATTGATCTGTCCTAAAATTTAATAGTTTAAAAGTCTAAAAAAATCATCTTTTGTTATGAATAATATGTAATGAATGTCCATTATTGTGTAGGTTTTCTTGTCCCCTAATTGTGTCCTATAAATAGGACCCCTTTGTTACAATGTAATACACACCTTGAATAGAACAATACAATAGTCTATTCTCTCTTCTCTTTCTCTCCTTCATCTATTCTTCCATATTATTGTTCATGCTTAGAAATTGTTCATAACACGTTATCAGCACGATAGTCTCTCCCCTTTCAAGAAAGGTATATCAACAAAGGGAAGTGACAATTTTATTTTATGCATGATTTTTTTTATTCTATTCTTTCGGATAATTTTTTGTCTTCTTGTTTTTTTTATATTGATTCACAAACCTTCGATCCAGAAGTATCGTAGTGAAATTTTTGAATTATGAATCCTGAAGATTCATAGTATGATGAAATTTTAAAATATGAATCCTGAAGATTCATAAGCATATGCTTCTAAAAATACCGTAAAATATCTTTTAAAATATGAATCCTGAAGATTCATAAGCATACGCTTCTAAAAGTACCGTAAAATATCTTTTAAAATATGAATCCTGAAGATTCATAGATATAAGTAAAATGAACATCAATCCCTGAAGGATTGGATAAATAACTGATTTGATCTGTTATATAGTTCTTGAACAATTTAAAAACCAATTATACTCCACGAATTCTTGAAGAATTCATTATGGATACATCTATGAAGGATTGTACAATTAGATATATTATAATATAACGAAGAATATGGATTATTCTTATGAGGATCACGGATCAAAGTCTATTAAAGATTATAGACAATGAAATTATTGATAGACGCAATTGATACAATATTAAAGTAGCTTTGCAAAGCGAAATATTTTTGGACCAGTAGTCCATTTCATCTGCAGATGGAGATAAATCGATATGAATAAGTTTTCAGGAGAAAAATAATGAAAACAAAATATTTAGAGTTTGAATTGTTATTCAAGTATATTGATAAATGTCTATCATTGATTTTCAAGAAGCATATTCACCTGAAGTGAATTCAAAAATTAATTAAGTTGAGTAGCATATGAAATACTCAATTCATGTGAAATATGTGTTTTAACGTATTTGACTGGCTCACTTGATAATGATGATCCCTGAAGGATTTAGTTATATTTGAGAATGAATTTTTTATATCTGAGGCTTATATTAATGATAAAATATCATCTAGACTCATGAAGAGCTTATGAGATATTCTCATTTAAATTTATAATTTAAATAAGATTATCTAGCAAAAGTGTTAAAACAGTTTAACATTGACAAATCTAATTTGTTGTATACTAAAAATGGTTACAATGTCATTTGATGTGTCATGCCTCAAGAAAATGATGAACAATTTGAATTGGTCCTGAAGTACCATATCTTAATTCAATTAAGCTCACTAATATATTTGCTATAATTTCGTAGTATTTTATTTTTGCCTATTCATCCAACCCAAATATTGAAGTAAAGCAAAGCATACAATTATTTATACTTTAAAGAAACAACAATATCATCCAATCATGTGAAGATTTTAGCACTACATCAAGCAAGTTGAGAAGATGTTTTTGTTGAGGATTGTAATTCAACACATACAAGAAATTCGTTGTTTTATTACAAAATGATGGTTCCTGCAACAACTCAACATGAAGATAATATCAGACGCAGTGCTAATTTAGAGAAGAGTATAATAAAGAAGATATGACAGATTTTTCTACAGAGTCAACTTTTAGTAAAACTTTGGAGCAGCTAGTACAAAAGATTATTTGATTTTTCATCTCATGTATAATAATTGTCTTTATGAGGGGGAGATATAAATATGTTCTGCACTCTTTTTTCCTTCACCGTGGTTTTGTCCCACTGGTTTTCCTGGTAAGGTTTTTAATGAGGCAGTTCACACACAAATGATGATGTACTCTTTTTCCTTCACTAGGGTTTTTTTTTAGAGAAAGAATATCCTTCATGGACATTCAAGGGGGAGTGTTATGAATAATATGTAATGAATGTCCATTATTGTGTAGGTTTTCTTGTCCCCTAATTGTGTCCTATAAATAGGACCCCTTTGTTACAATGTAATACACACCTTGAATAGAACAATACAATAGTCTATTCTCTCTTCTCTTTCTCTCCTTCATCTATTCTTCCATATTATTGTTCATGCTTAGAAATTGTTCATAACATCTTTAAATTTATTGATTAGTTTATTATATTTACGGTATTTTATTTGATATGTAAAAAAGTTATTAATCCAATAATATATGATTTCAAAGAAAATTCTAACAAACTATAAAGAATTAAAAAAACTGAAAAGTCAAAACTGTGGCGGAAGGAGAGAAAAAGAAGACGGGTTCTTGTTTGTTCTTTTTTACATTTTTTTTAAAGAGGGCATTTTTGTCTTTAATTTTTTTATGAGAAACACTTTATGATGCTGTTTTTTTCAAAGTAAAATAAGTGAGATCAAGTATCATTTATTACTCCTTAACATGTGTCATATAAGCACATGTTAATGGCACCCTTGATTAAATATGTGAAATAATCTGATAGACTGCATTTTCACTTGTGTGTGATAAATTACAAGAAACTTATAAACAAGTTCTTCTATATAGCTGTCCAATTAAATTTCACTTCACCATGGAAAGAAAGGGGAAGAGGGAAAGTGATTTGGGTTAGTACAAACTAATGAAAAAAAATCTTCCTAGTTAATGATAGTTCCCATAATAATTTTGTTGGTACCCTCCCATGTAGAGATTACTAGGTTGTTGATGTGCTGTAAATCCAACATGTCCTTGCATTCCACTATTTGCATATAGCTGCCACATTGCTTGTTCCTCAGCTAATAACCTTTGTCTCTTCTCAATCTCTGTCATTTGCACATAAGCTGGTGGTGCCACAGCCAATGATGCTGCAAATGGATCATAAGAACCATTGTTTGATGATGTTGGTGCTGGCAATGCTAACATTGTTCCATAACCATTTACTCCTTGCATTGATGTTGGTGCTTGTTGATACATACTATCCAATAACAATGTATCAAATCCACCACCTAATGATGGTTTCTGATTAGGTAAATTGCTACTTGATTGAACAAGTGTTGTTTCCCAATCTGATTCATCATCAAAAGCATGCCATGGAAGAGCTTGTGTGCTATTACTTGTTGGTAATTCACCATCAAATAATGCCAATGCTAATTTGTTTTCATCATAATCTTGTTTTGTCACAATAATGTCATCACCTAAATCTAACAAATCAACTTCTGTTTGCACTATTTTTTCTTCTTTTTGTTCTTGTTTTTGTTCTATCTCTTCCTTTACAACATCCTCTACTTGTTTCTCATTGAATCCTTCTGGTGGTGGAAGTGCTTTGATTTCATTCATATCCTCTTCTAGTTCATTTTCGTCATTCTTTTCGACTTCTTTTTCTTGTGTACCAAGTTTCTTCTTGGTTTTTTCTTTGATGAATTGATCCATGAGTTCCAATTTCTTTGCTGTAACTCTTTCAATCTCTGGATACTCTGAAGATCTTGCAATTCCAATACTTTTAGACCAGGTGTAAAACAAGTCTAGCTCGTCATACTGTTTTCCAACACGGCAGAAAATGTCGTAAACCTTAGAGCATTCTTGTACCTCCATTTCAATGAAACGGTCGATGAAGACACTTAGTATTCGTGTCATGTCATGGTATATTTGAAAACTTTCCTTCACAATTGGGTAGAGTGCCACTATCACAATTCTATGAGACTTTGCTCTCCCTGTTGAATTCAAATAAGTATCAGATTTCTTCTTATGCTTTTATATGTTATTTTATTTTATTGAAATTTTGTTTGCATTCATTGAAAGAGTGCATTTTTACAATACCTATTGCTCCCTAACTATATAAGAATAATGTAAGATGCCTGTAGAGGTTTTGATCATGCAAATATATAGGTTTTTGCTTTTAAAATTCTTGTAAAATTAATTCTTTTATTGTCCTAAGACATCTCAAAAGTGATGTCTTTTAGTCCCCGTTGTCGATCTGTTTATTCGATGCTATCATGTCTAACAAAAACAAATACGGTTTTCGCTACATAGGATTAATAATGTTATGTGGACTCCAACTCACCTACATCTTCTGCTCTTAATATCCCGGCCTCAATATCGTAATAGAGGGAGTTAAGAGTCCGAGGAGTGACCCCGAGGGAAGAAGTGTTTCTATATGTGAGTTGGAGTCCTTCTCTATATATGTGACATTATTAAAACATATCTGACAACGGTGATAAATAGAACTAAAAGCGAAAACACCTATAATCATATGAGGCGAACTTTTCATGTTCTAATTAAAAACGAACCTGTGGGACGACAAGTCATAAAGCGCTCGAGCAACACCTGCAAATGCTGCATTTTGGAAAATAGTTGCTCCGTCTTCATTTCACTCAATGGAGGAGATCTTACAACAACCTCTTTATCCTTATCTCTTTCTTTATATCTACCTCTTTCCCTAACCCTTGATTGTTCTTCGTCATCTTCATCAAACGAGAACCTACTACGCCTTCCACGCTTATGTTGCATTCTATACTCAAGCCTTTCATCTAGATACAATGCATAAGTGCGAACAAACGCTGAAAGATCCCATGTTTCAGTCTTAGACTTGTCTATAAAATCACACATGTTAAGAAGTCGAGTACCACGTCTAGTTGAGAAAAATATTTCTTGTTCATAAGCAGGATCACCTTCTGCTAACAACCTTTGAATCAAAACAAGTGTTTTTAAAGCAACTGTCCAACTACTTGTCTTGCTTAATCTCTTAGAGAGATTATTAACACAAGCACTTATGAATACGCGCGAGTAACATGTTAAACTTAGAATCTCTCTAATGTGTTTCTCTTCAGCTGGATATTCATTGTGGCTTGTTGCTTTTACAATGGCTACTTCAAGATCACCTTGTGAGGAGCTACTTCCAACTTTTGCTAGGCCAATGCTTGTTTGATCCTTTACTGCTCCAATGGCTCTTCTTAATGTGCTTTGTGACATTTTTTTAAGAATCAATTTGACTTGTTTGATTAGGTTGTTAAATATTATAATTTTGAAGCTCTCAAATTCATTGATTGTGACCTGAAAAACAATTTTAATCATCGAAATTGTATCATTAGTCGATTTAGTTCATGAAATTAACAAAATTCTAAAACAATATCTCAAACGTAAAAATTCTTCGTCATATTGCGACCTTCACAACCTAGAAAATAATTTCGGAGATAAAATTGTCATGCATGTGCAAAAAAATAAACTATATATTGTGACAAGGAGATTTTTTTTTTCAATAAATATTTTAATTTTTTTTATTTTAGATGCTATATTATTAACATTTCAATGATCACGTCAATTCTAAAAAACAAAAAATTATGAAAAGAAAAATGGATATGTAGGGTGTGAAAATACAAAAAGACAAATAAATGCTACCTGCTTATGAATATCTTTGTATGCAGAAAATATTATAAACCCAACTAGCACAATAAGATTTTGCTAAAGATTTTGCTAAATGTTGAGAAGGAAAGATAGTTTTTTTTTTGTTTCTATCTTTCCTCTCTTTTTTCCTCTTCCTTCCCAATGTTCTTCTTTGTGTCAAGGCATTATGACCAAACTCAAATTGGCCAAGCATAGCCCACTTTTGTAGCATTAAAATGTGGAGAATGAAATGAGATGTAATTACATATGTATTTTTTATGAATGTTAATATGATTTTATTTTCTCATTGCCCTTTGACCATTTCAAGGAAAAATGGTGACCAAAACTTAAATTAATTTTTTATTTAAGGGTATATATGCTTAGGTTTTTCACTTTGTATTTTTTTATTTTATTTTTCAAGATTTTAATCATTTTTCTTATTTATCATGCTGATTATAAGATTGGTTTTTTTTTTTTTTATTTTATAATTATTTTGTAGGCATATAATGTTATGTTTAGTCTTGTATGTTTTTAACAAAAGTTTGTTGGATTGCTATCATTAGGTGTTCTTTTTGTTGAAAAAATATTAGGTTGATATAAAGAAAAGCAAGAAGTTTTTTTTTTTTAGCTATGTTATAGTTGCATAATAAGAGAAGTTTCAACCATCGTTTGGTGCTGACTAATTTTCAACAGAAAATATGTTGGGCATACAATGTGCATTCTTTCCCTCTCAATTACTTTTTTTTCATGCGCAAGAGATAAAAATTGAACTCATAAGGGACTCAAATCTTAAATTTTTGAACAATCCATTGTTGGTAAAGATTACTACTTACTAGGTTATTTTTAGTGTATTGCACTTGGAGTCATTTCTCTTTTCTTCAACAGATTACGTCAACGAATGAACCATGTCTCCTAATTTTGGATTCATTAACTCTTTCAAAGAGTGTTAAGTACAAATTTAGGATTCTTGAGCTCAATTAAGTCAAGAAAAACATAAGTAAATGTAAAGTACAAAGAAAGGGATAAATGTGAATAAAATAGAAAGGGATAAATATAAAATGGACTAAAATTAGGGGGACAAAAATGCTATTATAAAAGTTAATAAACTAAAATCGCAAGTTTATGAAAATTAAGGGGTCAAAAATACAATTTTGCCTTAGACAATGATAGAGAGCATGTAATCATTCTTGGCCATGAACGTGACCTACAAAGACTCAACTCTAACTGTCATTTATTCGACTAAACTTGTGAGTAATGCACATACATAAGATTGTTGTTGTGTGTAAGTGGTTCAATTCACTTCCAAACACATGTTATTTTGCCTTAAACTCACTTTTATCTAAAACCAATTCATTCAAATTTTTGTTTAGACCTAGAACATTTAAAGACATTGATGTAATGTAATTTTGAATATTTGGTGATGTCCTATCCAAATTGTTGATATCTCAAGTGTGAGTCAAAAGTCTCACATTAAAGTAGAAGTTAAGCAATATATATAAGTGTTGAAATTCACTGTCAAATATCCCTGAAATTTTAAAATTCGTCAAATACTCCCCTGAAATTTGGAAATAGGCAAATACTCTCCTGAAATTTTAAAAAGTCAATCAAATTGCCCCCTGGCACTACCAGTCATAGTCCACGCCAGGGGGCAATTTGATTGACTTTTTAAAATTTTAAGGGGGTATTTGCCTATTTTCAAATTTTAGAGGGATATTTGACGAATTTTAAAATTTCAGGGGGGTATTTGACAGTTTACTCATATATTGAGGTTATAGATCAAGATGTGGTGCCTAAATTTACTTGTATAGTTACTCTTAGTTTAGTATAATAATCCATCGAACATTTTAATCTCCTCAAATAAGATGACTCATATTCATATAAGTGAAATAATTCACATATTTTATATATTGTAGTTTCAACTTATATTCTAAAAAATAAAAACAAAAAATGTTATTTTTCTTAAGTAAATTACAACCCCTTAGCTTATATGCCAACCTATCCACTCATAAACCGTAAAATGTAAAGAATAATAAATGTTCAACTTCTGATTGCATTTTCCTCAAATAAGGAAAAGAAAGTTTGATTGCATTGAAAAATTTTCAATAAGGTTGTAATTCAAAATCATAGTTTTTGTTTTTGCATCCTTTGTGAGATCTTTTTAGAGAAAAGTTAGATGTAATGGGATGACTTTTTTGAGATAAGACCAGCTCTATACGACTCGTAATAAAATGAGAGTACAACTCTAATACTTCTGTTTATCCATTTATGTCTCAAATAAATAATTCTTTTTTTGAAGAAACTCAAATAAATAATTCTATCAAAAGAAAGAAGAAGAAAAAGACTGAAAAGGCATAACAAAGGCCAATAGAATCCATGTTTGTACATCTTTAAGGTAGGTGGTTAAAAGAGAAACGAAACTCAAAATGTGTAATTTAAATTAGGTAACTGCTCTTCTCCCTCTTATATTACTAAGAATTCTCTAATTTTTACCGCAAAATATCTTTTAATAGTATATTTTATCTATTTAAACAACAACGAAGGAGTGTCAAATTTTTGGATAACTGTTGAGTGTATAGCGTTGAAACCACTTATCCTAAAGGTTAAACCCCTCTTTATTGTCTGTTTAGATCATCCAATCATTGTCATACTCAATCCTAGAGCTTTGGCAAGGATTGAACATACGGTACGGGTTGGTAACATGCGGCCAGTGAAGAGTGGTGCTTGGTGAACACCCCCTCCAAAGCTACTTAGGGCTTCATTTTTTTATTTATTTTTTAAATTGAATCATCTCTTTCCATTTCTCTACATCTCTCTTTTCTCTCTATCTTTCTCTTGATTTGTTTATAACTTTTTAATGAAAAGATTGAAAATAAGAAAGAGATCTGGAAAAAGGGAAATGTAGAAAAATGAAAAAAAAAAAAAAAAAAAAGACAACCAAATCCTTTTTTTTTTCTTCCATAATTGCTAAGGGACGATGATTATACAATTCGAACAATTCATATAAAAAATTTTAAAAAAAAATCTATATATATATATATATATATATATATATATATATATATATATATATATAGAATAGAATATAGAATAATGGCCACCTAGTCCCCTAGGCCAGGTGTTTGGTCGGCCCTCGCGTCCTTGGCATAAGTCCCTTTGCTTCTATGGCTCGGTCCTCTAATTATGGCTAAATCTAATGGAGTAAATAGCAAAGTACCCCCATAAAATTGCAAAATTTGTTAAGTATCCCTCTAAACTTTTCAAAATGACAAATATTTCTTTAAATTTGTATGTCCGGAAGCAATTTATTTTGTCAATGAATAACTTATTTTAAGGACTTATTTTGACTTACTCCCTCCGATCCTTAATATAAGAAAAGTTTTACTTTTTAGATTCATTGAATAATTAATATATTTGACTTTAAAAATGGACCAAATACATCAAACATTCTATAAATCTAAAAAGTAAAAAAAAATTATATAAGGGATCATAGAGGGAGTATTACATGACCCCTCCAAAGCTACTAGCCTAGGTTTTTTTCACATAATTATTGCTAAGGGCCTAAGTTGGCCACCTAGTCCCCCAGGCCATGTGTTGGGTCAGCCCTCACATCCTTGGCATAAGCCCGCATGTTTGTACAGCACGGTTTACTAATCAAATTTAATATAAAATTTATACCTTATCAAAAAATAATTAGTAATCGAGATTAAGAGAAATTTATATACACCACTCATATTATTTAAATCATCAAAACGCTTTTTCTACAAAGACAAACCGTTATGGGTTAACTTCAAAGCGGACAATTTCTTGAAGATGTGGACGTGAGGTCAGGTCAGAACATTGGCGTCGTCTATGGGAAACGAACCCACCCATGCTCGTGGTTCAACACCCTTTAGCTCCTAATTTGCCTCGATTGGGGCTATTGTTCCAGATGCATCAAAATAGTCTCACATCAATTGATAATTAAAGCTAAAGGTAGTTTATATACACCACTCACACCTTTCAAACGATGTAGATACTATTTCTATAAAGAACAAAATCGTGATGTATTAACCCTAAAACTGACAATCTTTCGGAGAGAAAATTAATATATACTTTAAAGACGCATGTTAAAATACTTAGTATAGTCTTAAAAATCATACATTAAATCATTTTAAAATCAAAAATTTATTTTTCGGAAAATGTTAAACAGTGCCCCTAAGGCCCTGGTTAAACATTCTAATATGGAAATTTTACTTTGAAACTTGTGCATTTAATACTTTAAAAACATAAAAATTCATCTTTGTAGCATTAACTTTATCTTTCAATTTTCATTTTTAGTATGCTTAACAAGTATTATGAGGACACTGTTTAGTATGACCGTTATTTTTCTTAATTAAAAACTTCCATTATATGAAACCAGATTCTCTCTATGGTCTAAATACATTATTGATTCTACAATGTATCTAAAAAATCAACATTTATATATATATATATATATATATATATATATATATGTATATAATCGGAAAGAGTATACAATTTCAAATTTCAATGTATATTTTGTAGTAGTATTAGTATATACTACTACTACTAGTATGTATGATTGAGTTTCCTTCCCTTTTGAGCAAAACCCAAATCATTTAGAAGCACGTTGCACGTGGAATCTTTCTTTCTAACACAGTTTGGAGTTGAAGAGACCGCACGTGTAAAGATGGCTGGCTGACCGGCATATACGGGCAGTTGTTGTGGGCCCGTAAGACAAGGACAGGTGAGTCAGTAGTGGTAACGCCAGCAAACAAGACCAATACATAGTGGGTCCCATTCTTCATTGTCTTTGTCTGCTTCTCGTTATCGTGGGTCCCTTGCCCCGTCAGCTCCAGGTTTGCTCTTTTCAACCCTTTACTCACTCTTGAAACTAATTAATAATAGGAGAGTGTTAACTTGTGCCCTTAAAACACATGTTAAAGAAGCAAAAATAGAAATTATTAAATGTTAATTTGTGCATTTTGACTTTTGAAGCATTAAATTTCTTGTATCATTAAATGTTGAATTTCTATTTTGGTATATCTTAACATGTGTCCTAAGGGCACATGTTAACAAGACCCTTAACAATATTACTTCCTTCGTCCCAAAATAAATGATCTATTTCATCACATTTACGTTTATTAAAAATTATAAAAGTCATATATTTTAAAAATAATTATCAAGATAAATCAAACAATATCTCATACGTTAATATTTGCATGTATAATATTAATATAAAAATATGGTCAAAATAAATGTTATGAATAGTACACCAACTCAAAATCAGATCATTTATTACTAGTACTCCCTCCGTCCCAAAATATAAGCAAAAGTAGGTCAACAAAAGTGAATGTATTTGGTCCTAATCTTTAACCAAATACATCAAGTTTCTTTGACCAATATTTACTTATATTTTGGGACGGAGGGAGTACTCTCTAATGAGAGGTTACATCATTTTCTTCAACTTCTTAGGTGATTAATTTTTTATTTATATTTGTTAAGTTCCAATTTCTAGGGGAAGTAGCTTGGTCAAAAAATTGGAGTAAAAGTTATTTTTATTTGAGCATTGAACTCAAGATATTTATTTTTTAAGTGAAGTCTATTAAACATTTGACTGCAATTACTTAATTGATAATTAATGTCACTAAATAGTATGAGTTATGTTAATTAGTGTTTTTAGAGTACTAGTTAAAAAATTGCATTAGCAACAATAAATTGATTCAAATGGTAAGAGTTTTGGTCCTCTTAAGTATGTTGTTAGAGGTTCGATTTCTGATTCGTTTGTAAGAAAAAAATTCAGTTAAGAGGGGAGAACGCATTTTGTGTGTCCCACAAGTTTCCTGATAAAGATTAATCATCGCTAACGATGGTGAAAACTTCGTACTAATATCATGGTTATAAAAAAAAGTTATATTTAAATTTTTTTTATTAATATTTTTAAGATGTTAACGGCATAAATTTCAAAATAACTTTCCCATATTTTATTCTAGCATTTTCCATAGTATATTTTAGTTTTGTTTAAAATAACTTCAAATTTTAACAATTTACATGGATATCTTTAAATTTATTATTAAGTGTACAAGAAGTAGAACAATAATTTTTTTTTGACAAAACAAGAACAATAATTTTAAAAAATAAAACAATAATAGCAACCAATCATTATCTCATTAAATGAGGTTAAATAAATGATTGAATAATATCATAATGTTCTATTATACTTTTTTTTCAAATTATAAACAAAAAAATTGTCAAAAAAATTGAAGTATTTTATTGAAATATTAAATTAAATATAGCAACTTTCTTTCATCCATTCAAGGTCTGTTTGGTATGATGAAAAGAAAATGAGAAAAAAAAAATTACGCAAAACAATGAATGAACTTGGACTATTTATGTTTATAAGACACAACACAAGAGTATCTTATTTTTATCCAACATATTAATCTCTAGATTTTTATCCACATAGCTTCTATCTATTTACCGGATTTGGATCTCTCCAATTTTCCCTCATGTTTTTTCTCTTTTTTCTTAATCTAAAGGTTGATAAATTACAAAGAATAAAAAAGAGAAAAAATTAACTATTGAATTAATAAAAATGAAAAATTAAAAAACATGAGAAAACATTAGAGAGAATCCAAATCATTTAAACCTAGATGTTACCCTAACTCTCTTTTGTTATCATTTCTAATTCCATCGTCTAATCACACATCCAACACAACACCATCATCTTTGTTACGCGTAATTTATTTTCGTGTTGGTTCTTTACGATCCAACACTATGTCGTATGTCCCATACAACATTGCCAGTCTTACATATGTTTTAAAAAAAAGTTATATCCTTCAGCCACTTTCTTATCACATAAAACACCTGAGACTCCATCCATTTCAACCATCCAACTAGAACTTGATGGTTTATTTCTCCTTCTAATTCTCAGACGTTTTAATTTGTATTATGGACCCAATATACATAAACTTTGTAACTTGCGATATGATATATATATATATATATATATATATATATATATATATATATATATATATATATATATATATATATATATATATATATATATATATATATATATAAGGTTCATTTTGTTCCTCCTAACCAATATCTACCATGTTATAGTCTCTGATGAGATCTCATTTCATTCCTTCATTAAGTTGTAGAAATAATTCTTCCATTTATCCTAAATCAAAACTTTATCTTCATCTTTTATACACTTCACTTGATCCAAGTTTCTTGTCTTTCTTTTCCGCCCCTTAGCATGCCCATATATAGAATTTTCTCCCTCCTTGGTGCCTAAGTATTGAACTATATATATATATATATATATATATATATATATATATATATATATATATATACTCCTTCCGTTCCAAAATAAATAACTTAATATTGCTTTTGTATACTATTCATATGATCTACTTTGATTATATTTTTCTAATAATATATACATGTAAATATAAGCATATGTGAAATGTTGTTTAATTTGGTTTGTCTCGATGACTGATGAGCTTATAGTGAATAAAATATCTGATTAGAAGGAAAAATGATGCGTTATAAGCTATAAGCTATAAACTCATAAACAACTTGAAATAGCGTTTGAAAAATAAGATACTCCAAACAGAATTGTTGATGAGCTTATAGTGAATAAAATACCTGATTAGAAGAAAAAATGATGCGTTATAAACTATAAGTTATAAACTAAGCAAAAATAACGTTTGAAAAATAAGATACTCCAAACAAAATTGCGTTTGAAAAATAGCATTTGATAATTAGTAAAATTAACTATAAACTTTTTTTAAGAAACGTTTATTAAACAAGTCTATTTTAATCATATGAACTTATAAGCTATAAGATGAAACAGAACTTTAAATTATTATTTTTCTGCTGTTGATGGAAACACTTAATTTTTTTGTTTTGTTTTTTATATCATGGAAACACTTAGTTTTTGTTCGGGAGGAGTAGAAGTTGGCAATTAAATAATCCCACTATCAAATGTCTATTGCTTTGTTTCAATTCTTCTATAGTAAATGTGTGAAGTATGAGCTGGGGAAAGCAACTGCCAAATATAATTGCTGGGGCTGTACACTGCATTTATATCATGAGTTTATTTGATTTTTATGGTATGGGAAAAGATGCAATCACATTTTTGCCCTTCCACCAACATGAATTTTGGACATTCTCAACTTTAAAAATCTCTATAGATTATATTTACAATATTTTTTTATTGACAATTATGCTTTATATATCATTTAAGTTCAGCCAAATATTAATTCTGTTTTTGATTCAAAGTCTAATATTTAAGGTATAATCAAAGAGTATAATTAAGGCAATTGACTGTTTTTAATATTTATATATATTGGACTCACTTAACATTGTTTTTAACCCATTTGAGATATGTCTCACTTGAACTTACACAAGTAATAAAATCTTGTAGGATGAGTCCCAATATTATTATATATTATACTTTTCCTAATAAGAAGCCTTTTTGAGCAATTGATGATTCATTTTGAATTTTTTTTTCATCAAATAACCTAATTAGAAATTTCACCTTAAAGATGAATAAGTGAAGTGTTCAGTGTTTGAACAATGATTCCTGCACATATAATGTGATATCTCTACCAACATAACTAAGCTAAACTCACGGGGATATTTTGAACATCTTTAATTAGTTTAAATAATTAAGATGCAAAATAATTCATAGATATATCGATATATCTATGAATTATTTCGCTAAATTCATTATACTTTCTTTATAGTAATTCAAAAGAAAAATTGAACTCATCTGAATGTCATTTTTTATATTAATCGATAATAAAAGAAAACATTTTAGCACTAAAGGAGGATTTCATATTTTCCGTATGCTATCTAAAAAATCAAAAAGTAAATTGAGTCATCTTGCCAAAAAAATATTGTCATAATCAACCATCTTAATTTAATAAAGTATTAGAAGAGTCAATAACATTGCTACTAACGCTATTTGTAGTGGCATGTGCTTGACTCATCATATTTTAGAGGGTGTCATATTCATAGTATATATTAACATTTATCGTAAAGAACAAATTCATATATTGCTGTTGTGGTAAAATTGTTTCCTTATACTTCACTAATAGTTCACCATGAACAATCCTCAATTTTTCTCATTTGCTCTTTCAACCCTTCACTCAAAAAACTCTTTAGAGAAAGCTTAGATCTTTTCTCCAATGATTTTTAACTACTCAAGTTGTTTATTATGTTTCCTAATCCTCGACTCGCACCCGAAAATCTTAACCCTTAGCGTTTTTTTTTAAAGAATTCCCTCTTCTAGGGATACCTAACTCGATCAAATCTATAAGAAAAAAAATCTATTTTATTTTAGAACCCAACAAAACTGCCTCATTGCGTTCAAGTGAGACACACACAATATCAATATCGTGTTTAAGACACACACAATAGTTCATGTATAGTTTTTGTAACTAAAATTAATTCATGTGTCACTTCATTTAAAGAAATAAATACAACTTATATAGTTCCATAGAAAAATATATATTACAACTCATAAATACTCCTCTAGTCATTATTATAAAAAAAAATATTAAATTTATTAAAATATTAATGTATCTAATTTATAATATTAACTAAATACATCAATAATTCAATAAACGTATGTAAAAAAATTATAATAAATAAATGTTTTAAAACATGATACTGTAATTAGGTAAAGATGTTCTCACTCTAAAAAAATATGGGCAACCACTTGTTTCTGTCCTTACAAAATTAGCTAAATCTTCTCTGTACTCCAGTAATAATAGATCCTTTGGGAAAGAAAAAAAAGTATAATAGAACCAAATTCTAATAAATCTAGTATTTTTTATTAAATGGACACCATTAGTCACAATAATGGATCCATTGTTTTTTTTTACAATCACAATAATAGATCCATGTATAGCTTCTTCTTTTTTTAATATGAACTCATATTCTATTGGACTTTATATTAAATAAAAAAGTCCAAGCATATGTGTCAAAATGTCATATGAATAAATAAGCATATATATGAAATAAAACCATGCGTCATATACCTCTTTATTTATTTTTTATATGACTTATATTATTACTTAGATCATAGACCTCACATGCAAGTTGTGTCTTATGAGACATACCAACCAAGCAAAAGAAAGATTCTTACTTCATTGTTTTTCCACATTCATGTCACCCTTTAACGTAAAGGCTTTGCATTTGATACACTTGCTAGTTGCTATGACACCAAATCTTAATTAAAATTGATTTATATTTTGCTATGTTAATTATTTTAACATTTCATCATTTCCTATGTGCCACGTTCTGTTCATTCGTGTTAAGCTAATGAACTTAGTGTATCATCTAATAATTAAAAATTTGTTAAAATACAAAAAGAAAAACGATTCCCGTGCCTAAAGAATAAGAAGAATGTTAACTTGTGCCCTTAAGGCACATGTTAAGGAAGCAAAAATAGAAATTATTAAATGCTAATTTGTGCATTTTGACTTTTGAAGCATTAAATTTCTTGTATTATTAAATGTTGAATTTCTATTTTGGTATATCTTAACATGTGCCCTAAGGGCACATGTTAACAAGACCCAAAGAATAATAGTCCAAGTGAAGAGAACCTAGTTGAGGTTTGAGACATCCATGATTTTATTTAAATTCTTCTTTCTTGTTCTTTTGCTATTTGTTTGAGTCATTATTTAATTATGTACTATTCTTGTTATGAGTAAAAAGCAGCAAATTTATGGGGTGTAGTAAGAAGATATTTTTTAAGATACATATGTATGCTTTTCATTATTTTTCCGCTGATGTAAATTTAGATATTGTATTTAAAATTATGAATCCTCTTGCCGAGGAAAAAGCTAAATATTGTAGTTAAAGTTGTGGTTCCTTTTGTTGATGTCAAGTTAGTTAAAATTCTACGATGTATGCCTTCATATCAGCTGTATGTTTTACGATTTTAGGTATAATATTTAACTTCGTATTAAGAAGAGAATAACGAGGAGCATCGTGTTTAAAGCAGCGTAAACAACTTAAGAAAAAAAAAACTCGGTGAAAATAGGTTTTAGATTCTAAAATTAAAATATAATTTTGAATTATAGAATCAAACATGTAAATTTATGGGGTGTAGTAAGAAGACATTTTTTAAAACACATAATATATGTATTTTTTCGTTATTTTTCTGCTTATGTAAATTTGGATATTGCATCTAAAATTTCATGTTGATAGATGAGTATTTCAAACCATCTGTTTGAATCCTAGAAACCAAAAACATATAAAATGAAGTTTGGATTCTAAAATCCAAAAAAAAAAAAAAATTGAAATTTAAGCGATGCGAGATGCGTAGGTATAAAAGAAATTAACTTGTGTTAGAACATTCACAATTGAGATACTCATTTTTTAGTACTTAACTGGGCCCAACGTGTACAGATCACTTATTTATAATTTTTTAATAATAGTACCTAATAAGTACTCAATCCCTCCAACCTAACATCTCTTAAAAAGTTCTAAATGGGTCATACCAATAACACATCTCACCAATAACTATACATATTTATAAATGGGAGTCACAAAAACAAAATAGGTATTAATGCTCATTGTAGAAATAGTACCTATTAGATACTCAAATGAATATTGATCTAATGGTAGTACCTAATAAATACCATGAGTACCTAATAGATACTACACCATCGAAGATATGGGAAGGGACCCCATAGGGACCTCCTCTCATTCCATCCATGTCCGGACACAAATACCTAATATTTATGTGATGTGGAGTGCTAGCAACTCTTTTTTTTTAACACTTACTCAAATCTTTATGCACTTTGAAAATAGGTTCACATGAAGTGTTGAGACCCCTATAAATTTTACGGAGAATGTTAACTTGTGCCCTTAAGGCACATGTTAAGGAAACAAAAATAGAAATTATTAAATGTTAATTTGTGCATTTTGATTTTTGAAGCATTAAATTTCTTGTATCATTAAATGATGAATTTCTATTTTGGTATATCTTAACATGTGCCCTAAGGGCACATGTTAACAAGACCCAAATTTTACTACCAAATTAGAGAGCATTATTGTTAACGTTTCTTGTTATGAGGTTTTTGAATTCTAAATTATTTTTTCTTTCTTTTATGTGCACTTGCTTTCGAATTTCAAAATTAATATTTATACTCAATTATATAAGAGATGTAATGTCTAAAATTGCGTGATTAATTAAATAACGCAATTGGACTGTGAAATACTCTCTTTCATCACTATTATAAATAAATTTAACTTTTTTTAGACATTGAAAAATAGTACTTGAACCGTTTTATATATAAGAAAAAATTTGTTTTTTAGATTCAGGTTTATGTATCTAGACAATATTATAGTCTAGATACATCAATTTTACAATGAATATAAAAATTAAACTTTTTCTTATATATAAAATCGGAGGAAGTAATGTATAGTATATGATCCATTATCAACTAAATATATAATTTTTCTAATATACCAAAAAACAAAATTACTTATAATAGTGAAAGAAATGCTTAATACAGCAGTAACATAAAAAAGGCCAAATATTGAAAAGGTTGGGGAAAGTTCTTTTGGAAAAAAGTGCAAAATGCATCAACTGGTCCCAATGGCTTTAACTTTCAAGTTTCAATCTCATGAGTCATGACCTATGAAAACAGCCATTGCCTTTATTATAATAATTATTTAATTTTCTCTCATATTTATTTTTTCAAAAAAGATGAGTTAATATATGGCCCAAGTGTGGGCGATTCTGGTACACCATGAATGGTAAAGCACTTGGATGGTCCCTACTCGTCAAGCTCTCATCTCTTAACTCATTACATGATTGATTTTATTGAATAAAAGACAAAGTGTATAGACTATTGAATTATACTAGAAACACCTATTTTTAA
This sequence comes from Trifolium pratense, assembly GCF_020283565.1. NCBI lineage: Eukaryota > Viridiplantae > Streptophyta > Magnoliopsida > Fabales > Fabaceae > Trifolium > Trifolium pratense. Next base: position 55,443,178 of record NC_060063.1, read on the forward strand.
AATATAAAATAATAAAAATAATGACACAATTTTTTTTTGTGCATAAATCTTATATTTAAAATAATTCTATTCTAATCATATTAGATAATAAACTTAAATATTCTTTTAATTGAAATTTGAACATTAATTTACACAACGTAAATCTAACTTTTTCTAAACACAATTTCTATTGATTTTCACTATTTTAATTGAATTCATATTATTCTCACTATTTCACACATACGCTCTTTTATTGAATTTAAATTATTCTCACTATTTTACGTGGATCTACATACTTTTGTAAAATACTATTTGAATTTCAACTAATACTATTTTAGGCTTACTAAACTTTCAATAAAAAGATATATATGCATCCATAGAAAGAAGGTATTGCGAAATATATATATGAGCTAATTTTTTTTATCAGTAGAAAAAAAAATAAGAAAAAAGAAATATTCTAATGTCTAGTTCTCAAAAAAATAAGATAGTTATAAACGAAAAATAAGAAATATTTTTAATTTTTTATATATGTATTTATTGAGAAAAAATAAGATAGTTACAAACGAAAAATAAGGTTCAATTTTTAACCGTGCATATAAAAATGTATTTATTGAGAAAAATAACTCTCTAAATAAATTGGTTTTGACATTTTTTTTTACTCTTAAAATCGTTTTTCATTTTTTTTTGTTGCATTCATTGTGAATATTGAATTAAATAAATAAAAACTATGCATTTAACTACATTATTTACAGTAAATAAATAAAAAATAACTTGTAAAGTAATTAAATAAAAAAAATTTAAATACAATAGAAGGCCCCATAAAGAAAACAAATATTAAAAACTCATGATTATAGAATACCTTTATTATATTACTATTATACTTCTATGATTATAGAATACCTCTATTATTATACTATATACTATGCTATGTGCTCTACTCTATACCGTCCAATTTTTCTAAACCTTTCATTATATAATTCCCCATTCTCCTTCATTTATGCTCCCTGCTTTTTCCAACTCCTTCTCTCTTAAACTCACCTATGGCTTCTAACTATTCTTTCTCTTCTTCTTCAATTTCTTCTCCAAAATCTAGCATGTTTTATTTTGGTGGAAGTGAAGATTTCTATGATGAACCTCACTTCCTCCAAGCTTGTTCTCTTTGTAGAAAACATCTTGGCCTTAACAAAGATATCTTTATGTACAGGTTAGTTCATAATTCATCACCTCAATTTAATTATAATTCATATTTTAGTCACACCCCATATGAAATCTCTACTTTATATTCATAATAATATTAATTTTTTACACTTAATTTTCATGTGGGATAAGAACTATAGTCTTTTTTTTACTATATGCTTTTGACTTCAATTTTCAAGTACAAGATTCATTAGTAGACGGTGAGATTGGTGTTCCTTAAATTAGCCGGTCTTTGGATCGGATACTGAGTTAAAAAAAAATACAATATTCATTGAATAATTCAGATCTAAAAAAAAATCATTTGGATGATTATAATTTTTTATTTTTATTTTAATTATGTGTATGATTGGAGAACTTATTTTGTTGATGAGATTTGTTTGATTAAATATTTTTTGGAATTTTTATTTTGCAGAGGGAATACACCATTTTGTAGCAAAGAGTGCAGGCAAGAACAAATAGAGATTGATGAGTGCAAAGAAAAAAGCTGGAAAATTCCATCCAAAAGAAGTGTTAGAAATTCAGAAACCAATCAAAATTCTAAAAATAATAAGGCTGTAAGATCAGAATCAGTTGCAGTGGCCTAAGACATGTATGAGTGATGAAAAAAAAAATCCAAATTTTTTGAAAAACATGAAGAAGTGGAAAATTAAGAGTAATTAATTTCCATGATGAAAGATTCTGATAAAACAAGGATGAATCTTTGCTCTACCTTTTGTAAAGAAATTGTTGGAGTTTCATGAGAGATAGAAAAAAAAAAACTCAACAAGGAATTTTGGCTCTTTTTTTTTTGTTTGTGTTTTTTATTTGATTTTTTATTATTTTTTCTCATATTTAATCTTTCAAGTTCTATGAGAAAAATGGATCATATATAATATGATGCTGTTTAATTTTCCATAAAATTGAGGTAACTAAAAGAAAGTATCAAAGATACTTTATGGAGGATTTAGATGGAGTGAAACTATGTTACATCATTTCAATCGAAAAAATATATTCATTTGAAAAAAAAAATCCATTGGTCAGTAAAAAAATGGAATTTATTGTAAAAAAGAATTGGAATTTATTCTATTAAAAAAATGAATTTATTTGCAGCATCAAAATTTAAATTTTAGGACTTCCATAATCACCGTCCTGCTATTCATGATACATAGACGGAGGGAAGGGGAGATATTGAAAAGATAAAAGAATTTCTTTTTTGACACAAAGATAAAAGAAAATTTTAAAAGTGAGTTAATTAACCATTAAATTATTTGACAATTTTTTTTATTGATAACTAGAAAATTCTCGGATTTATCTATTCATTGGTAGAATCTAGAATCGATATTATCATAAAAAAAAAAATTCTAGAATCGATACATGGAATTATGACATGGTAACAAATTAAAATTGGGTCAATAAAACCAGTCAAATAAATTTAAGACCTTTTGTAAAAAAAATAAAAATTTAAGACCAAGATCTAATTTAAGCACAAAATCAAAGGGCAGGCAGATTAGGCTTAGTCCAGTTGCATCAAACAATATTGTTCCTCAAAACTATCGATTCTCCAATGTCACTCAATGGATCTTCTTAGTTCTTACTAGTTTATTTGGAAAAGACAAAAATTGGAAGGAGAGAAATTTGAGGAATTGCCTGTTAGGTGTGTGTGAGTGGTACGATGTTTTTTTTTTTTTTCCCGATTAGAGAGATATAGTTGATAGACGGAATGAAAAGTTGTTAAAAACTCACGCACACAAAGTGGAGTGACAATCATTGACAACATAACTCCTATGTAAGAAAAATCAAATGTTTCATTGATACGAATATTAGTCTCATAGCAAGTTTAAGGGTCTGTCTGATCTACAAAATATAAGTAATGGATAGAATAATACATGACATAATAGCACAGAAGACATAACAAAACTTAAAATGTTATTTTTGTATTTTAAACAAGGGTCGTGCTAACATGTGTCTTAAGGACACATATTAATGAGCTTAAAATGGAAGTTTTGCATTAAAAAAAACAAGATTTTGACTTTATAAAAGTTAAATGCACAACTTTTGAGACTAATTTTCTATATGAAGTACCTTAAAATGTGCCATTAGGACACATGTTAGCTTTTTCCTTTAAACAATTGTGCAGAGAACAAAAAGTTGTTCCGTGCAATGAGAAACAAAAATTTTAGTTTTTGTTCAATACCTTAACCTCAGTTTGTCCAATCCCGGTAACAATTTTAATTACAAACACAATACAACTAAAATTATCTTATCTAATCTTTTATTTTTAACGGATTAAATACACTATAAAATGCGGTATAAAATGCGGAGATAACTAAGAGTACTCAAGAAGAGTTGTGACAACTTTTGTTATGGAATCACCAAAATAGCCTTAGAATTGTTTAGCGTTATATCTTAAATTAATTAATAATATTATAAAATAGTTCTTTGAAACATTCAAATTATTTGATAAAGACATGTAGATTTAATTTATATATTACTATCAATGTTAAAAAAATACACAATAAATTCACTGTAATTTTCAAATCATTAAACTCGTTTGCTTTTTTAATTACAATAATTCTGAAGTCATCAAAATAGTTGGTTGATTCGTTGACTTATATTACTCTCCCGTATTATTTTATAAGAGACATTTCATCTTTATAAATTTATTGAATAACTAATATATTTAATATAAACAAAATTATAGACTATATACATTAATTATTCAATGAATTTAAATTGTCACTATCATGAATTATTTTAAATTTCAATGATTTCTCTAGATTGTTATCAATCAATATCAATAATTAAATTGTACGCCCCTATCATGAGAAACATAAAATAACCTCATATGAAAGAAAAAGGCAAAGAAAATAGGCAAAATTACTAAAAAGTCTTTGATAAAATAATTGTATATAACTTTATGTGGAGCTATCAATGTCAATGTGGGTTAAAAGCAACAAACAACCATCCCATATGCTTCTACAAGATTGTTGAAAAAGCACAAAATGAGGGCGCCACTCTTGTCTAATTAATGAAGATAAAGTAGATGGGAAATTTAAGTGAAAATACAATTGATATTTTTTATCACAATTTCGAAAGTTAATCATATACTATGTATATATAAGGGATATATCAAATGAAAATAGTGTTTTATTGTGAGAGATAAGATGATAAAATTGTGGCCCTTAGAGCATAGAACATAATTGGTTAAGTTTGTAAAGTGAATAACAGTTGAATTATAATTTAGTTAGTTCCTTTTTTTTTTTTTTTAATTTTGCCATATAAGAACCTATTTTTTTTTTGACAATATACAAGAACTTTTTGGAAAATACATTATGAACTTTATTCGCAGAGACAAAAATGAAATCTCAAAGGGATTGGAGTCTCAGAGAGTGTTTGGGGGAGGGTGAATTTTTCGTGAAAATCTGAAAATGAACTAACTAGAAAGGGTAGTCAGAAAACAAAGACAGAAGCCCAAATCATTGGCCCAAGTTAAGCTGGCCAAAGAGAATGATTGTTTCTCTTCCCACCCACGTATTTCTTTCTACCCCTGTTTTTCTATTTTTACCCTTATATAAGAACTTCGGATTGCGTTTTTCGAAAAAAAAATTAGTTCCAATTCGGAAGACGCATTCCGAAATTTTATACAAGGGCAAAAATGGAAATTCGAGGAGTAGAAAAGAAACACGAGGTGAGAAGACAAAAATTCGAAGAGAATGACAACAAACTCATGTATCTGCATTAGTCACTCAGTGGGTGGATGTCTAATAAAAAACTCATTTTAATTACTTTTGAAAATTAAAAAAAAGAACTATGCATTACCCATATCTATTTTACACAGATAGGAATAATTTTCTTTTGTTGATATAACACAGCTAATTAATCATATTTCACCTTGTAGATATATGTGCATATATTCTAAAAGAAAATGTTATGTTGTGATATTGCAATAAAAGATGATTTAATACACATATCAGACTCTTTTCTTAAAATTATATAATCAAGTTTTACCGGCTAACAATGGAGGCCAAATATTATTGTATGGAACATGGAGACCTCATCCGATGGTTTGTTGGGCTAATGGTTAATATTTCATTTATTTGGTAACTGAAGGACCAAGATTCGGTGCAATCACAAGTCGGTGACTGTATGCGATTGTGAAGTTTTTGACTGTCTGATTTTGATGGTACTGTCTATACTTTAGCATCAAAATTTATATTAAATAAAATCGAAAACAGCTGTCTGATGAAGATATGATGGTTTTGATCTATTGACTGCATGTAGATTGACTGCATCTAATCCAACTCCCAAAAAAGATTTAAGCCTGAAAGAAAAGGAAAACGAAAGAGAAATTAAGCGCGGAGTACAAACTCCAAAACATTAACAAAGAGCAGATGACTAATTTTTGTAGGACACGACTCAAACAACCTCTAATGAATATCGCTATCACATTCCATATTAGCAAGAGTATTGATATGTACAATGGTTTGCATCCATAGTACGAGTGCTTCAGTGTTAGGGATAAACGAATGCCTTAAGGTTGATCCTCTCGCCGGATAGACAGATCATGGTCCAAATATCTTCGAAAGGTTATAACTCGGTCAAAGCCTGATCCGATATATAAACCTAATATGATAGATAAAATATATATATAAAAAAAAGCTACAAGTTATATACCATAAAATATTTAGTTCACATTCATACTAAACAAAATATATGGCTACTCAAAAAAAAAAAATCATTAGTAATGTAATGTTGCCATCATTCTAAATCTATACATAATCACATAAAAAATTTCATGCTTTGTTTTATATATCAATCATTCATCATTGCTCAGAAAGGACCAAATGGATTATAGAAGTAATGGAACTATGTAGACACATTGGCCCTAAGTTGATGTTGGATCATAAACCTTCTTCTACTAGAATCTTCCACATGTTCACCAAGTTTTGCAAGATGTTCCATCCTCTTTCTCCATAACTCAGTTGAGCCTGATTGATTTGTCTCTTCTTGATGTTCAGCTGAATCATTTTCAGATACCTCAACGGCATTTACCTCGTTAGGTTCATGTTCTTCTTGTTCTTCATCAGAAGATTGAATTATTTCCTTCAATCTCTCTACCACTTGACTCATTGGAGGCCTATCTTTCGAGCTTTTTCGCAGACAATGATCTGCGAGCTTAGCAATTTTTCGCGCTGCGTTAATGGAATACTGTCCTTCAAGTCTTGGATCCATTATTGTGTCGAACTTTTTGCTATCATGAGGGTAGTTCTTCACCCATTCCAATAGTTTTTGTTCTGTTTTCGGCCTGTGTCTTGCCAATGAACGCCTACCGGTAAGTATTTCGTATAGAACAACGCCGAAACTCCATACATCACTCTTGGCTGTGAGATGGCCTGTCTCAATGTAATCTGGAGCGGCATAACCATGTGTCCCCATTACCTGACATAAAACAACATTTTGAGACCATGGTTATCGAACTGAGATTCAAACCGTGAATCGAAAGACCAGTTTTCATAATAATAGTAAATAAAATTTTAGCATAAAAAAAAGTCATAAGTAAATGACAACAAGAGGTGGCTGGCTACACTAAGTTTAGGTAGTGATTCATTAGAGCGAATTGGTATTCATCATAGTGATTCAGGATTCAATATTAGATTCAAGTTCAATTAGATACACACTAGTGATTCATAACGATTGAGTTCAGTTTTGTATCAAATCGAGAGATATACCTCGAATGTATTGTAAGATACTGATAACCATGTTTGAGACAGCTATCAATGCAGATCTGAATTCCAAATATAATCAAGTAGTAAATGATTTGCTTATGCGCCTAAACTCGGCCAAAACTCTAAATCCATTTCCTCTACTATACGCAAATTGAAGTTAAGGAATATTGTTCTGTAAACTATCATTAGATGATGTGCAATCTATATCATGGAACTCCAAAGTATGGATTCGCAGGTATCCTATTGTAGCTAGCTTAGAGAAAATAGTGGGGTTCGAACCTACAACTTAGTGCCTACACACGCTTTGGAGTAATTGCGAAATCATTTTCATCAGTTCTGCTCTATTTGTTGCTGCATCCTCATCCCACAAACATTTTATCCAACAAAACTAATGATAGGTACCAGAAAGGAAAAGTTCTTTCTCATGAAATTTCATGTATCTAACCAAATAGAGTTATTGTTGCGGAATGCGGAGGATCCGCAGAAAATTCCAACATAATAGCCTCCAGTATTCAAATTCTATGAGAACAAATGCAATAAACTAATGCAAAGTGAAAAGGCCAGTGATTAAATATAGGGAACACAACACTTACAGCAGTTGAAACGTGAGTATCTCCAGCTACTGGTCCCTCCCTCGCGAGTCCGAAATCAGAAAGTTTTGGCTTAAAATTTTCATCCAGTAGCACGTTTGAGCATTTAAAATCGCGATATATCACCTACATCAACACAATAAAAAATGTTAAAAGTAGAGTTCAGCAGAACATGTAATAGAAGATGTAAATGATACTAAACTGAGAAAAACAATTGAGTGATAGCGGATATTTCCATTAATAATATAGACTGCAGTGATGTTCTATTAACATGTGTTTATATACTACAGTCCAATTTACAATACTACCCCTGTACCATACCTTCCCTCGAACAACCTGCTCACTAATCAGTGAACTATGAGTCATACGCAACCAAAACATTATTTTTCTAAATGGATTTGAGATTTCATGTATCTTAAACGTAAGTTTCAACCATTAATATGATATTGAACTTTAAGCTTATTCAAATTCTTAAATTTAATATAGTTGTACATTGCAATGTTATGGACTAATTATATAATTCTTAAGTTTAATATAGCTTATTGTGATAGGCAACAAAAAACATTATTTTCTCAATGGATTTGAAATTTCATGCATCTAAACATAAGTTTCTGCTATAATTATGATATTGAACTCTAAGCTTATTCAAATTCTTAAGTTTAATATATAGTTCTACATTGAAATGTTATGGATTAATTAGTAATTCACTTAAAAAAAACTTAAATGAGTAGGTCTAGGCATGTGAAGGGAAGCAGGGATAATATATAATCATTCATAATGAAATAATTAGAACCTGGACTTCTAACTCTTCATGGAGATAAGATAAGCCTTGAGCTGCTCCAAGTGCAATTTCAAGTCTTGTTTTCCAAGGCACAGGATCATAAGCTTTATTGAAAAGATGAGCTTCTAAGCTTCTATTCGGCATATATTCGTACACGAGTAATCTTTGGATCCCTCTCTCACCATCCACAGCACAGTATCCAATAAGCTTCACAAGGTTTGGATGATCAACAACACCAAGAAACTGAACTTCTGTCAACCATTCCTTATGACCCTATATGACACAGAAAAACAAGCATGATAAGGAAAATAACAAACGCGGTGAAGCAAATCTCTATCTACGAAATTCATTGCAAGGTAAATGAAGAATCTTGGATACATGAATGGAATTCAAGTTTCAAAGCAGTTTATGCACATCCTTGATGATAATTGAAACAATTGAGACATTCTTAGTTTAAAGCGGCCTTAAACTTTGTTTCTAAATCTCGCAGACTCTAATTTAAAGCAGATAGGTGCAGACTCTAATATCCACAAACAAGAGTTCAATGGCCTGATTTTTCAAAAACGAGACTTTCTTCGAAAAGAGCGCCAAACAATCTGTTGTTTCTAATTCTTAATACTAGACTAAGACAAGCAAGAATATCAATGTAGCACCAACACTTCATATGAAAGGTGTGTTCTGAGTCTGAGACCGAAATGACACTGAAACATGCGATGAAGCACGGACACTGACACGTTGACATCGATAATAATTTTGAGAAAATGACACAATTCAATGTAATTATAAGTTTCGGTGTCGTGTCAGTGTCCGACAGAGGGACACACCTAATCCAAGAAGTGATCATGCTTCATACAATTACTTTCAATCACTTCTATTTTCTCAAACTATTACTAGTGTTTGTGTGAGTGCTTCATAGAAGAATAGCGACTCTTATTTTGTAGAAATAGCTAAGATATAAAAAAGCTATAAACTACAAAACTATTACATCAGTGTACGTAACTTTACACTAACAGTAAACAAGAATATGCAATAATCATATGTTTGTTTGAAGCATTCTATGACAAATGACTTCCAAAGATATTTCATGAGTCTCAATCATACCTGCAATGCATCCTTGTTAAGTCTTTTGATGGCAACTAAGATAGGATCACCATTTCCATCAACAGGTTTAATTGAACCTTTAAAAACACTTCCAAATCCACCTTCACCTATCTTAAGAAGCCTATTGAAATCACTTGTTGCACGTTTAAGCTCGGAGAAAGAAAACACCCTCAAATTATGACCCTTTTCCTCATAAAGTTTTGGTATACCCCTAGGTGAAGAGGTAGATGAACAAGAAGACTTTGTAACTCTATCAGATCCTGAAAACTGATGTTTCTCTTGCCCTTTTAGCTCAGGTGCTGATCTTTGACCCCTACCCTTGTATTTGTCTTTGAAAATGGAAAAGCACTTCATTTCACACAATTTAATCAGCTATGATTCTCATGTACTGTCACTAATCAACCTGCAATCATTTCAACAAATCACAAAAACAATGATTATCAGAAATGTCATATATGTCAGCTCAACATAAAAGTTTAACCTTGTAACCTCAAGAGACGGAATTCAAATGGTTTCTAAGCACGGACACTCTGTCGGACAAGCTTCGGTGTTGGACACCTACACGGCACCAACACTTATGCTTACACTGAATTGTATCATATTCTCAAATTATATCGGTGTCGACGTGTCAGTGTCTGCGCTTCATGTTCGTTGTAAAATAGTCATTAGTGCAACATTAATTAATACTTTTTTTTTTCTTTTTCAAATTATTTTAAATGATTATCAAGAACAAAACATCATGATACAATTTCCAACTAGAAAGAAAAAGGGAAAAAAAATACAAACTTTGAATACCCCATATGCATCTAAGATCCAAAAATGGTAAAAAAAGTTTGAAACTTTATGCAACCCAGATAGAAAATTGAAGAAAACAAAATACATAGAGGATTAACAATGAAAATCCATATGAAAATTTACATAAAAAAATACAACTTTGCATACAAAAACACTTACAAAAAAAAGCAGAATATGGTAAATCACATGAACAAGCCTCAGAAGGAAAAACAATTGAAGAAAGTTGAAAGTAAAGTGAAAATATTGAAATTCTTTCTTACACATTCTAGAGGTTTGGTTGTGATATGCACAAAATGAGAAAGTTGATATTCACGTTTATTATAAGCTTTGTTTTTTGTTTGTTTTCTTTTTTGGTACTGTTTGTGTCACGGAAAATGAAAGAAGTAGGAAGAAAAAAACAGAAAATTTGTGAAGTTTATGTCTTCTTTTATTGATTGACAAAACCGCCACCTCTTTCCTTGTATCTGTTTTTGTTTGGTTAGTCAAACAGGACTGCGTTGACCAATTAATATCTTAAATAAATTGGTTGAACTTGAGTTGGACATTTTTCATTTTTTTTCTCTTCAAATAATAAATTTAGTATATCTATGTGGTGAAGGGTCATACTCATATTACATTCTCTTGGTTGGATTTGAACAAAATACCATTTGTTAATCCTAAACTTAATATTGGATTTTTAGTTGTTTCTTTTTTTTTTCTTTTTGAAGGAAAGAAAATATTATTAATCAAACAAGACGAGAGATTACATTGTCTTTATCTTTTTGGATAAAAAGTCGGATACAATAGGGGATATCATTGATCTATTCTTTGTTGGGCTCAAATTTGGCCCATTTTGCCAGCTCATGGGCTGTCTGATTAGCCTTTCTTCGAACCCACCCAATATCAGAATTTGGGTTGTCTTTGAGAAAGAGCTTGCATCGCCGCACAACACTCCCCTAGCTTCTTCGAATCTCATCGTTTCCCTTTACAGCTCTGACTAAAGTTTGCGAATCTAGCTCAATGAACACATTTCGTTCTCCCATCTTCTCCATCCAATCTATCGCATCGATTAAACCCACAGCTTCTCCCGTCACAACATCCGCAATCCCTTTGTGAGCCATAGTTGCAACTCCGACGGTGCTTCTGTCCGACCGTCTTAGGACCAAACTTGTCGACCAATGGCCATCACTGCTTAGGTTTCTTTTTTAATTAGTCTAATGACTAGAATTTTGTTTCGAGGATTAGAAATTCAAATCTCTCTTACACTCCTGGCTCATCTTGGTAGTTTCATCTTCTAATATTTTCGTTGATGTGCGAACATATATTCGTTATTTGGTTATGAATCAAATATTATAAGCTCCTTTAAGTAAAAAAAAAAAACTCATCTCTTATATATAAAATATGATATTTCAACTAAGTGAGTTTTTTTTTTTGAAAAATCAACTTAATTTTTAGGAAAACAACATTTATTAATAATCAGGTTTTAATTCTAAACTTAATTTTGTTCTTTAGTTGGTTTCCATAGTTGCATTCTCTTATAAGTTGGTTTTTCGAGTTCGACTCCTGATAGAAAATAATTCTTAAATAGATTTTATTTACCTTACGGTCAAACTTTATATTATCATACCTCTTTTCCTGACGACTAGAAGGTTAATAGTAAAAAAAAAACTAAATTCAATGCATACTTAGTTTACATGTTGGTTTTCAACTGCATTCTCTTAGTTTAATTCATAAAATTTGTTTTTGAAACATTGCTAAAGAAGTTTAATTTCACTAGAATTATAAAGAGATGTTTGCAACTAAAATATCGAATCATATTTGTAATTATATAACCCTTCATAGCACAGATATCAATTGAAAGAAGAAAAAGAAAATACTCCAGCACTAGTATATATATCTAAATCTAACCCAATGAATACGTTTAGAATTTAATACTATAATCAAACAGAAACCGTGTTTGAAGTTGGGGCAAGACAAAATAAAATAGGTAGTCCTATTATTTAGGTTTCAATAATTAAGTCATAGGTTTGACCAAATGGATCACAACTCTCACAAGTCTTAATTTCTGTTGAACCTACCGATAGAACCTCCCATTTTTTAGAATAAATATAATACTATAAGTCTATAGGTGCGTTTGATAGGCTGAAAAACAGAGAACTGGACTGGACAACTTTTGTTGTACTCTGTTTGATTTAAAAATGGTTATGAGACTAGACAAATTAGCTAGCAAGGGACAGGACAAAAACAAATTTTTTTGTCCCTCACTGAACCACTGTACAACTTTTTGTTCACAGTACACAACTATAAAAAATACGAAAATACTCATTTTATTTTCGAATATAAAAATATTATCGTCTTATATCTCTTCGATACAGTTTTGACATGTCATGTATTATCTTGTTCTGTCCTGTACTATTCTGTCTAGTTCTTGCTATTTTACGAATCAAACGCAACCTATAACTAATGTGGTGTATATTTGAGAAAGATTGAGTCAGATATAATTACACGTAATTTTACAGCTTTTATTTCAACTATCAATCTGAGACTGGACACATTTAAATTGAAAATTGTCTTTTTCAATTAAAATGATTTCGGTCATTGATTTATGATCAAACAGTTAAGATCAATTATAGGACTTTATTGTAGCTGCGTGTAATTATTATTGGTGTATATATTCATAGCATAATGCTATCCAGCTTTACTCTCTTATTAACTTACATTTCCTTTTCAAAATGTTTTTTCTTTCATTTAAGATGACTACATGGTAATGTGAGTTTGAACTTAAGAGATTCGAAGAATTAACAAGTTTTTCATAGTACAATTTAGTAGTAACGATTAATGATTAATATCTATCGGAGGACAAACGGGGTACAAAGTAAATTTCTACCATTTTTAACCGATCTTTAATTCTACCTTTTCAAATTCTCTTTTTTTAAAATGTAAAATATACTCCATCCGTTCCAAATTTTTAGTCTTTTTAGTTTTTTAATTTTGTCCCAAAACTTTAGTCTTTTTAAGAAACCAATGCATATTTAGTGATACTTTACCATTTGTACTCTTACAAAAAGTTAAAGCATTAATTAAATTTATTTTCTCTTTCTTAATAAAATAAGGGTAAAAATGACTTTATTTATCGTTTCTTAATCTCCGTGCGAAACTCCAAAAAGACTAAAATTTTGGTACGGAGGGAGTATTAGATATGAAGATTAAATGAGTAATAGACATTTTTTTTATAGATGAAATAACAAAGTCATTAAAAACTCACACACATAAAGTGGAGGGACCAAATTCGAACCCAAATCATGACTTTTCCAAAACTAACAATTTCGACATTTCTACTCGTTGAGCTAGGATTTATGGACTAACAACACATATTTTTTTACAAAATTGATAAAAATATATTAATTTAACTCCGCATAAATACTAAATTGAGAAAGAACTAATTTCATACGAGGATATTTTAAAGAGAAAATACTGTTCATATATTTATATTTACTAGCCTAAGCCCTGTTCAAACAAATAAAAAATTACTAGTGCATGAATGAGAAATATCATAAACTATGCAAAAAAAAACTTAGTACGTGTGCAAGTTTTAACCTCTATTGTCATACTAGTACTAGTAAAAGATTTACTTCTCTTGTCTTTTTGTGCTTTATTCGCAAACACAAATTTACGTACGTAAGACGTAGCTTATTGTCCAAGAATTAGGTAATCTCCCCGTTTACCAAGTCAACGGAACTTGGTTTATTCGATGTTTACCAATTACAGCTAATAACAAATTTAAAAATGTCTATTAGGTATCATAACATACTTTGATTTGGTTTGACTATATATATTTGAGATGAGATTTATAAAAGTGTGTTTGGACGAGAGATTCTAGAAATTTAAGGGATTTTAAATACTAGGCAATTCAATTGATTCAATTGAATTCCCTTGATTTTCAAATTCCAGTGTTTGGATAAAGTGTTGAAATTCCATCAATTGTAAAATTCTTTGTTTGGGTAATGTAATTGAATTTCCTTCATTTAATTTTATTTATTTTAATAAAATCGACCCTAAACCCAAAAATTGGCAGAAAACCGAAAAAAATCGGTCAAAAACCATAAATCGGCTGAAAACCTAAAATCGACTATAAACCATAAAATCGGCCGAAAAACCTAAAATCGGCCAAAAACCATAAAATCGGCCGATAATCCGAAAAAATTGGCCGAAAAACCTAAAATCGGCCAAAAACCCTAAAATCGACAGTAAACACAAAATCGGCTGAAAAACCTAAAATCGACCAAAAGCCCTAAAATCGACTATAAACTCTAAAATCGGCTGAAAACCCAAAAAATTAATCGAAAACCCAAAAAATCGACCGTAAACCCAAAAAATCGACCGAAAAACCTAAAATCGGCGAAAAATCCAAAAATCGATTAAAACCCTAATATCGGCTGAAAAATGGGTTTATAGTCCATTTTAGGTTTTTCGGCCGATTTTGGGGTTTATAGCCGATTTCAGGATTTTGGGTCGATTTTAGGTTTTCAGACGAGTTTTTTGGGTTCAGGGACGATTTTAGATTCTTCGGCCGATTTTTTGGATGTTGGCCGATTTTGGGTTTTCGGTCGATTTTTGGTTTTTCGGCCGATTTTTTGGGTTTTCGGCCGATTTTAGGATTTATAGTCGATGTTAGGTTTTTTTGCCGATTTTTCGGGTTTCCGGCCGATTTTAGGGTTTCGGCCGATTTTTTGGGTTTTCGGTCGATTTTTGGTTTTTCGGCCGATTTTTTGGGTTTTCGGCCGATTTTAGGTTTTTTTTTGCCGATTTTTCAGGTTTTCGGCCGATTTTAGGGTTTATAGTCGATTTTTTGGATTTTGGCCGATTTTAGATTTTCGGCCGATTTAGCGTTTATCGTAGATTTTAAGTTTTTCAGCTAATTTTAGGTTTTACGTTCAATTAGTAATTTTTAAAAGTTTATGGAGAAGAAGGAATTTCAAATTCTTTGATTTTAGGTGTCATTTTGAAATTCTCTAAATTTAACTTGAACAAAATACTTCATAAATTTCCATCATTTTGAAAATTTTTCAAATTTTCATCCAAACAATGAAATTCATCTCAAATCATTTAAATTCCCTCAAAACATTACTTTACCTCAAAAAATTCTCTCATCCAAACACACTCTAAGTTTTTGGGTAGATAGTGACTAGATGGACCACAATGATATTGTTTGGTTTGACTATATATATATATATATATATATATATATATATATATATATATATATATATATATATATATATATATATATATATATATATATATATATATATATATACTCCCTCCGTCCCGATTTATAAGGGAAAAAAGACTCTTTTTTTGTCCCAAATTATTAGGAAATTTGTTGAAATTTAACCAATTTAATTTTGAAAATCTAAAATAGAACAACATTGGCTCTTTATTTTATTGTTTTACAATTTTTTATTTTGATTCTGTTTGGCAACATAAATTTGTTTATTGAGACAAATTTATGTGCACAACATTACTCTTTTATTTTACAATTTTGTACTTTGACTGTCTTTGGCAACATGAATTTTGAAGCCAAATCTTTTAAACAATGTTTGACTAATGAATCTCTATTGACATGTATTTTTTCTAAATTGCCATTGCTAGTTAATTTGGTCAATTAAGCTAATTGAGGAGCCGTTTTGTATCTTGTATTTTGAAAAAGAAAATGTTACTTTTATTTAAAGTATGTAATGTTCTATATATACATTTGGTTTTGGAATCTATAATATGCCTAGCTACTTTTCTACAAATGAAACAATATTTAAAGAGAATGGTAAAATATTCCAACGAAAAAGATTAGTATACTAGTAAAATATAATGTAATCAGATTAGCTCATGTACCAAAAAAAAAATGTACCATAAACTAACATTAACTAGAGATGTATGAATCACAAGATACTGATCAGACACGAAACGAATATTGACATGTCGATACCAATAATAAATTTAAGAAAATAATATTGTTCAATGTAATCATGAGTATCGGCATAGTGTCGGTGTCCGACACGGGGACACGCCTAATCTGCAGAGTGTTTGTGCTTCATACCTAAAATAGTAGTAAGAAATTACAAATACAAACATATAAATGAATCATAAACACTTCTCGGATTAGACGTGTTATCGTGTCCGACACATGTTGGTGTCATAGATGATACCGACACTTATAATTATATTGATTTAAGTTAATTTTTCAAATATTATTATCGTTGTTTATGTGTTAGAGAGTGTGTGTGTCTGATAGGGTTTTTTTTTGACAAATAAGTAAGTGGTAGTTTGGTTCAAGTAAAGACGAAAAATATAATTATATGGTCACAAGCTAAGCACAGGACAAATAGTGAGTATCCTTGATGGATCCATTCCACAACTATTATTTCTGTTTTAATATTGGTTAAATATAAAAACAATGATCAACAATATTTATAAAAAAAAACGAGCTTAACAACATTACTTTAATGACATTATCCACTCTTAAAATCAGGATCATATATTAATTTAACTACATATAAATTGCTTTAAGGAAAAATAGTAGTGACCAGAATCATTGATTATGAATTCTAAATTGAAAATTTGAAGACCATCAGAAGATTAAAAACAGAACTATCCACACTGGATTCATAAATCTCTTCTGCATCAATGGATTCATTTCACAACTATACTATTTTACTGATTTCTTGCACATAGAGAGATTCAGATTCCCTAATAGTATTGTGAAATGTTAACTCAATAAGTTTTGCAATCTCATTAAAGAAGAACAAGTTATGATGTAATAACACTCAGATCACTTACCCTATTGATGCAACAACAGTGGAGATAACAAAAACACGCAATGCAGTATCCACAATGTCTTGAAGTCAGCAGTCCTAATTTCTCTAACGTTTAAACTTAACAACAATACAGATGAAATAAATCCACATGCCGCCAATGATGATTGAAGTGATCGCAGAGATAATCCAAACCATCAAAACACACACAACAAAGTCAATGACCATGAAAATGACAAATCCTAGATCACTAGTGTGAGGCGTGTCTTCCTTTGCAACAGAGATTATCGGCATGACAAAACTGCAAAGTACAAGAATCAACAGCATTCTCATGTGAATGATGTCTTTCTTCAGAAAGACGTCGGCATAACCAAATATCTCCGCAGCGACAAAAGCTCCGACTGCCAAACATGGGAGAATGAATACCACAATCCTAAATTTTGTGCCAAAGACAGAATAAGTAACTTCCTCCTGAAAAAGAGTAACAAAAATTCGAAAAATTAAAACAACAGCAGCAAGACTAAAAATCAAAATTGTTTCCCAACAATATATTTGAAATTCTTTGACTTTTGCTTCTTAACCCTCATGCATATACAATAACACAACGCAACAATAACCAGCAACCATGCTACAAAAACAATGTTTTATAGTCCAGAAACACTACAAAATGACAGTTTATAAACACACTACATGTTGCGCTTACATCTGGTGTCTTCTTTTGCTTCATGTTGCGCATTTGGCTACAAAATAAAAAAATTAATCAGACACAAGGTAATAAAAACAAGTAATCATACAAAATTAAAAATAAAAAAAATATATTAATCAGGGCACAATGTAATAAAAAATTAAACATGCAAAAACACCTACCAATCGGTTCCAATAATTTAATGAGACACATAAATACCTCCATCCCATGCTACAATTACATCTACCTCAACTATATCAAGATAAACATTTATGAGGAACGTTCGTACCATTATATATCTACTTAACATATCGGTAACAATCTATGAAGCACAAACACCAATAATAATTTCTGAGAATGACATAATTCAATGTAGCGATGAGTGTTGGTGTCGAGTCCAAGTTGGACACGTAGTCAAATCGGAGGAGAGTTGATGCTTCTTATCATATATGTAACAGTTAAAAGAACAAAGGAACAACCACCAATCACCATGTTAAGACAATTTACATAATAATAATAATAATAATAATAATAATAATAATAATAATAATAGTACTATCTATCTATGAACACACAAACAACTAAAAACTCATCAAATTCATTCTTAATCCAAGAGGGAAACTAACAAAACGAAGGGGGAAAAACATCTAAAACCAACGAATTAGCTTACCCTAACCGCGACTTGTTTGCCTGAGGTGAGATCTGATCAGAAGAAATGTCTTTCCATTTCGAAATAATCACAATACAGACAGTAATAATCAATGGATTCTGGATGGTGTTTGCAAAGGCAGGAGAAGCCAAATCCATGATGAACACACAAGTCATAGAATCAACGATCATACTTGTTATAATCAGACCTATTCCGCCAGCATAATCAGGGCGGCGAGAATGAATGACATAATGAAATGTTAGACACAGATAACCGTTCAGCTCAAATATTGCATGATAGGACACTATTGTTTTGAAGAGTTAAGCATTGCTCGCTGACAACAAATTGGTGAGCATACAAAAAAATCTTAAGTGGAATCCTTGACAGTTGACTCCAATATGTATGATTTTCAAAATGTTTATCCATCGTTTACTTGGAATTAATACAACTTAAGTCGTCAATAATAGCAAAACTTAAAAAACAATTCTCCACCAATCATATAGGTAACAAACAATGAATGCACCCTGCTTCTTTTCAGACATGTTTCACTATACTCTTCGAATTTAGAAACTTGTTAACTGAACAAGTTGATGATGACACAGATCTGATGAGAAAAGTCTTTCCATCTCAGAACAATCACAGTGGAGATGGTAACAATCCATAAAATCCAGACGATTTTTTTTTGAAATGGAAAAAATCCAGATGATTTTTGCAGGAACAGTGGAAATAAAAAAGCATCAGCAATTCACAATTAGTAGAATAAACCATCAAACAAACTATAATGAGCATTATACCACCCGCATAACTAGTACGACGAGGGCCATATTTGTGTGATAAAATGTTAGCGAGTATTTGAATGATAAGAAAAGCATGTTTGAGAACCAATAAGATGACTTCATAGGGGTGTTTCTCATGAATAACAAACATGAGTGTTATGTAATATAGAAAGATAAACAGATATTGTTTGAACAAAAAATATGTGTTTGGTCAATAGCCATTGTAGAGGAGAGAGATATTGTGTGTAAAGAAATTTTGATTGTGAAATTGTTAAACGGAAGATTCTAGAAAGATAGTTTTTGCCAACGACTTGTAACAAAAAAAGGCGTTGTGGATTTATAGGAGAATGGGTGAGTAAGTGATTAGCTGGATAACGGTCTTCGTAATTCTAGAATGATCCCTCTTCTTTCAATTCTCGTGTGTGTGTTGGTGATTCCCATTCCCCTCCTTCAACGAGTGAGTTAGTTGGACCGAACATTGGTCTGGTTCAAAGTTCAATCGGTTGAGTTGGCCAATTCGGTTCAATTTTAATTATCTTGGTCTATAAAATTTGTAGATTACACAAAATTAAGATCGCGACTGTATCTAAGATATGATAAAGAGGAATAAATCTAAAACTGAGGCCTTAAAGCATATGAGGTTACATCGAATAAGCTATAAGCTCTTTTTGAAAAATTGTTATCAAACGGAGCTTTTTTAACCAAATAATCTTATAATTAAGCTATAAGTTATAAACTAGCTTATGTGTCTTACCAAATAGAGCCTTCATGTGGTGAAATTTTATTAAATTTCGCTATAATAAGCATTTCCCATTAACATAACAACTTCATAACTACTTCTAACTAACCGGTACTTAAACAGTTTTAACTTGCGTTGCAAGGTATTAAGTCTAATACCACCCTCCTGCAATCCGAAGCATGGATATTGAACAAGCCTAGTTTGGAAAGAGTACCGAAAGGGGGCAGATTCAAGCTGCTTGCTGAACAAGTCAGGCAATTGATTAATAGATGTTTTAAAATCAATTATTATGAGAAGGATCAATTGGCTCACGATGTTGCTTCACGTTCTTGACTCAATCACGAGCTCAATAACAAATCTTACGTATCATGTTCTTGTCATCACATTTTTTTATTTTTGCTAATTCAAAGGAAAAACATTACCGATCTATAAATAAAATTACACAAGAAGTTATATTTTTTAATTCACTTAAACGACTGATTGATTAGTGTGTACATGAACAAATATTCCTTTACCTACTATGATCCAAGGGTGTACTTTGTCAAATTAAAATTTAATCGCTACATATGACTGAAAACTATATATTTGGAATTATTTGCATATAGAAGTGACCCAATTATTGTAAAAAATATATTATTAGAACGCTAGCAAGATTTTCTTTTTTGGTGGTATTTTGATTTTTCCGTGTAGGGGACGGTCATAAGCAAGTGGTAGTTTGACGAAAAATAAGAGAAAAAAGAATATGCACTGTCGTGTAAAATAATTTTACAGTGTTAACTAATAATATCAATCATGTTTTTCGCCACATCATTCCACTAAATCCCACTTTCTTAATATGATGTGGTAGAATACTTCATTTTTATTGGTTGTAGTGTAAAATTAATTTACACTGACAGTGCGTAGTCTTTAAACTCGAAAAATAATTATATGGTCACACATTTGAACACTCGTGCACAAATGCTAATTGAAATAGCGTCAGGAAAATAAGCTATAAGCTAGCTTATTGTGCTAACCAAACAGAGCCTAAAAGTAAAAATAAATAATTTTAAATTTATTATGACATTTAGTTAAGTATAATTTATTTTACGATACAAAGCATAATTTATTTTATTGATCTTTATTAGAATTTATGGAAATTTGTTCAATGAAAATAAGAGACATTTGAAAATAAAATTTATATTAGAGAAATGCTACAGTCACACTCACTTTAACACATATTAACATGTCACGTTATTTCATTTGTAGGCTTTGCATAGCCGTTGTCAGCTCAAATTTCTGGTGCTGCATTGCAGACTTGCAGTGGTAACATGGATTCTGAAATTTCTTATGAACACAATGAACTCATTCCGATAAAATGTTGCAATTTGCAACCAATGTTTCTATTTTTGCTATGTATCTCTTACTTAGTTGTCATCAATAAAAGTTTCTTTCCTTCAAAAAATAAAATAAAATTGAGTGTTCAAATGCTTATAACCATGTAAGATTTTCTCATGGTAAAACATATAGACACTTTAAGTTGATTTTTGAATATGAAAAAATTTAATATAAGAGAATTCATATATTCCATAGATTTTCAAATTAAAATTTATGATAGTGGTAGAAGCTTTGCACAATAACAAACATGATAACAAATATGATAACTATCATATATGTTTTTAATACATACTCTCTTATAATAATATAATAAGATAAATAACATGGGGATATCACATGGCAAGCTAGGAATTTACATTTATTTGAAGGAATCGATACGAACGAGGAAGACATCATTAATAGGGCTCACAATTGCTTAATATAGTTCGACCTAGGGAAGGCATGATAAAGGTTAATAGCGATGCTAGCCTGGCGACGGAAGGCTACTGGGGGTTAGGAGCGATCTACTGGGACGAACACGGACAGATCCTTGTGGCAGCGACCCGGGGTAGTACCGGTATGGTGGATCCGACGTTAGCAGAGGCGCAAGCAATGTACAACGTGATGTTGCTAGCTGCTGAGTGTTGTTTTCGGCAAGTTTCCTTTGAGAGTTAACTGTCTTCAATTGATTAAAGCAGTTACTGATGATAAGGAGGATTCTAGATCTTATTTTGGTAACATTGTAAAGGGAATTAAGTGTAATAGAGATTTGTTTAGGGTCTGTAACTTTTCTCATACGGGTAGGGGTGGAAACCGTGTGGCACATGCACTGGCAAAACTAGCTACTCAAGAGCCCAATCTAGTGTGGATTGAGGATGTTCCTGCCAATATTGTACAACTATCTGTTTTGGATCTAACCCATTAATATACTAGTACCAATTTTATTTAAGAAAAAAAATAGTTTATAACTTAAGCTAAATTTTAAGTTAAAAAACAACTTTAACTTCTTCTTTAAAGTTCTTATTTTTAATATTAATAAAGTAGCTTACATACTCAAAAAAAAGACGGGCCAAACGGTACCGTGCAACAAGCTTTTGAGCCACCAAAAGATGATGTTGATTGAAAATCTAAAATAGAACAACATTGGCTCTTTATTATATTTTGTTACAATTTTTTATTTTGATTCTGTTTAGCAACATAAATTGTTGAGACAAATTTATTTGCACAATTCGTTTATTTTACAATTTTGTACTTTAACTCTCTTTGGCAACATGAATGTTGAAGCCAAATTTTTTAAACAATTTTTGACTATTGAATCGCTATTGACCTGTATTTTTCCTGTTGAAGAGTCATTGTTGAGGTAACTTAGTTTTGCATTATAGAGTTTATGATAAAAGATACTATAGAGGGTTGAAATTTTTTTGCAGCTATTGAAGACTCTTGAGGTGGAGTATCTAACAAAGGCTTGGTGGTGTGTAGCTAGTTTTCTCTTTTTGATTAAAAGACTATGGTTGAACAAAAAGTTTACCATGGCTTCTACTCAATATAGAAGATGCTACTTTAATGTTGACGGGAGCTTATTGGGCTCGCCGCAAACTACGGGTTTCGGTGGACTGATTCGTAATAATGCCTGCGCGTTTCTTGAGGGTTTTTATGGTACTGTGAGTCGGTCAAACATTCTTTATGCTGAGATCATGACAGTGTTACATGGTCTGGAATTATGCTGGAATAAGGCGTTCCGTGATGTTGTATGCTTCTCTGACTCTCTGCTTACTGTCAAGTTGATAAAGGAGGGTGTCTCAAACTGTCATAGTTTGGCAAATGAGGTTCACATAATTCGGCAATTATTAGGAAGAGATTGGAGGGTGCTGATTGACCATACTCTTCGGGAAGGCAACAAGTGTGTAGACCTTTTGGCTAATTGGGAGCTTCAGCGAATTCTCCTCTAGTGTTGTTAACAGTTCCCCCTACCGAGTTGCTCAACCTTATTGACGCTGAAGCTAGGGGTGTGATTTTTATTAGGGAGTAGTCCCTTTTGTTTTGTTTTTCTCTCTTTTTCTCTCTTGTAACCAAAAAAAGATGAACAAAAAGAAAGGAAAATTTTGCCAATTCTTGAAATAGTGAAAACAAAGAACCGTTTAGTATATATTATGACATTTGACCAAAGTTTTGTCTTTCACTATTTTACTTTTGAGTGTCTTGTAATTTTTGTATATGTATAATTTTTTGTATTTCACTAATTTCTTGCACATAGGGGTTCAGATTCACTAATACTATTTAGGAATTTTAACTCAAATTAGCAATCTCATTATTATAGCTCAAATTTTCCGCACATATATATTTGCACCATATTACTCATTACCATTTTTATAAATTATTCTGCATTCACTTGGAGCATCTCCAATGCCGCGAGAACTTCATCATTTCTTTTGATTTCTTGTATATAGATCAAGGAATTGAGAAAATGAATTGCAAAACAGAGAAAATGAATTCATTATTGATTGATTGAGTAAAATGAATACAATCACTTGAATTTATACAAGTGTGTGACCAATGTATCGAATGGATTGGAACAAAGTATAAAACTAACTAAATTAACATAACAACTTCATAACTATTTCTAACTAACCGGTACTTAAGCAGTTTTAACTTGCGTTGCAAGGTATTGAGTCTAATACCACTCCTCCCGCAAGCCGGCACATGGACATTGAACAACCTTGTTTGGAAAGAAGTACCGAAAGGGAGCAGATTCAAGTTGCTTGCTGAACAAGTCAGGCAATTGATTAATAGATGTCTTAAAATCATTTATCTGAAAAAATTGTAAGCCTTTGTGAGTGAGATGAGTGTATCTGCAATGCCACAAATAAGGAAGATCTTGTGTTGTAGTGCTGAAACATATGTTTCTGTCTTTACTTGAGTTCTAGCAATCAAAACTAACATTGTGTTTGAAGTCACTTTGATCTATAGGATCAACCCTTTCATCAAACTTGGCATATTTTACCTTCTCCTCCTTATCCCATAATGAGCATTCACTCTTATGGACATAGTGGCCAAAACTTGTCACATTTGTAGCATTGAATAGTGGCTTAGATTGGGGTGGAGATTAAGCAGAGGAACTTTACCACTCTATGCCATTTAAAATATTTCTCATTCCCATTTCCCGCTTTACGGAGAATTCTTCCCACATCCCTATCTTCGTGGATCTTTACAATTCTCGTGGGAATTCATCAACCTTAAAAAGAGATTAAATGTCTATTATTTTCAATCAAACTAGTTGTAAAAAAATAAAATAAAGTTTAATCATAAAATAAATACAAAAATTAAGATATTATTATGAGTTTTCTGACAATAATACACATCATATATAAATAAATTTATACACATATTAATTGTGTGGAAATATATTTAAAAATTATAAATTACTTAAATATAGCATTTAAAACTTGACAAAAAAGATCCATTTATAAATGTTATTTTAATTGATAAAATGTTTGAAGACGGAGCTTCTGCCGAGCGGAGGATGAAATCTCGTCCCCAAATCTCTCTCGAGGAGGACTTTCTCCTCCATTCCCATTCCACAAGAAAAAATTCTCCACCTTCGAATCCTCAAACAGGACAATCTCCACGGAGAATATTTTTGTCTTCCTCGCCGTCTGCCCCCTGTTCCATAGGAATAATCTCCACTCACCGATGCACTTGATTTGATAAACTTTTGTTCGTGAACAATTAAAAAAATTTGTACTTTGTAGCACATCAAACAATAAGTCTATTCGTGTCTTTAGACTCTTCAATTAAAACAACAGCATAAGTAAACTTTTCAATCATAGTTCTAAGGATATATATTTTTTTCTTCAAGTAACCTAGTGACTAAAAAATCCACCTGAAAAGGTGAATAAGTGGAGTGTCCCGGATTCGAACTCGGGCTCCTACACATATAAATGTAATGTCCCTATCAACTAAGTTAGGCTCACGGGAACGGTTCTAAAGATATTTTACTATGATAATAATTTATTCCATATCTTATCCATTGCTCTTCATCCGACCAATTTATTGTTAGTAAAATCATTATTTTCTAATGAGCTCAATAACAAATCTTACATATCATGTTCTTGTCATTTTTTTTATTTTTGCTAATTCAAAGGAAAAACATTCCATTACCTATCTATAAATACAATTACACAAGTTATATTTTTTAATTCACTTAAACGACTGATTAGTGTGGCATGAACAAATATTCCTTTAACTACTATGATCCAAGGGTGTACCACAATTCATGTATTTGTAATCCATTTACCTATATATACTTTGTCAAAGTAGAAGAATATAATCGGCTACATACGACTGAAAACTATACATATCATTTTTTTTTTCACTTTCTATTTTTTTTCAATCATGTGGGTGATCAAATTGAGTGTTCAAATGCTTATGACCATATAAGATTTTTTCGTAGTAAAACATATAAACACTTTAAGTAAGAGAATTCACACATTCCATAGATTTTCTGATGAAAATTTGTGATCATGGTAGAAGCTTTGCACAATAATATTTTTTCTAAAATTAAAAGATTAAAGTTAAAAAAAGACTTACCAACAAAAACTAAGTATAATTAAAACACCCGATCTCCTATAATATTATGAACTATAATATTACAGGGGATCAATTTTAATTTTAACTATAATATGTTTGTTGTAAAATTTATCTACATTATTTTTTCTAGATTCGAATCATGATCTATACATATATAATATAATATTTTTATCGGCCGAATGATATTTATAAGACAACTTTATCTAATTAAATGTAGTATACTCATTCATATAGTATAAAACAAAAGACAAGATACTCTATAAAAAAAACAAAAGACAAGATTCATACAAATATTTTTTTTGTTAAAATAAAATAGGAAACAAATTATTAATCAATCAATTAAATAACAACAAATTATTAATCAATTAAATAGGAAACACAAAATGAAAAAATAAATAAATTGGAAGATGTGTTCAAGTGTTAAGTGAATAGGTGTCACAAAAACCGCAATCTCTCCTTAAAAAACCTACCTCCTTCTTTTTCTGTACTTTTGACCAACCTTAACCTTAACCTTCACATTAACATCTCTCTTACCTCTTCCACTTTCTCTCTCTAAAACTTTCTCTCTCCTCCACATTTTCCCAATTTTCTGCTTCTTCTGTTCTCTCATCACTCTCTTCTTCACCTTCTCCCTCCCCCTTCTTCTTCTTCTTCTTCTTCTCTCTCTCTCTCTCTCACACTACTGTTATCATCTCATTCCAACAAAACCCTAATTTCACTCTTTTAAGGTACTTCTTCACTCTCTTCTCAAAAATTCATTTTTTACTTTCTTAATTTCATTTTTGTGAAATTTTTTCAATTGGGTTTTTAATTAACGCTGTTTATGGATCTGGGTCATTGGATTTGCAGGGAAATTTGAAAACAGGAAGAAAAAAATTTGATCTTTCTTCTTTTGTGTTGTTGTGAAAAACTGTGATTTTTGAAGGATTATTATAGGATTGGTATATATGTCCTTCAATCAATCAAAAACCGAAAAGAACGACGCCGTTTATCGAAAATCTGGGCGATCGTCTAGCTTTAATCAGCAGAGAGGTCCCTCAGGTGCTTATGGAAGGGGCAGCGGCGGGCCTGCACCGTCACTCTCCTCTAACAAGAGGTCAGTTTGGGTTTTAATTGAATTATTATGATTATTGTTTTGTTGTTTTGATTCTTGATGGATTAGGAAATTGGGTGTTGCTTTGTAGAATTTGTGTGTATTTTGTAGGGTACTGGAATAGATAGTCAGTTATTCAATCAACTTTAAAAGTGAATGTTGTTCTTGTAATAGGGACTTGAGGGAGTAATAGAATCACTTTTATAGTCTTTCTTTTATGGAATCAATGGATGAAGTTCACACTATAGATCAAGATAAAATGATTGAATATACCTATGTGACATAGGGTATTGCTAGCATATATCACAAATAGAAATTTGGTCTTGAAAAAAACAGTTTTTAACTTTTTCCATAATTGAATACACAATTTCCAATACAAAGTTTCTATGTTTAGTTCACTAAGAAGTGTCTTTAGGGCAAATGTTAGAATTTGCCTTAGACAAATTACATAAATCTGTAAAAACTACTATTTTGGTTTTTTAACAGAGTTATAATATCCTTGTTTTGTTGCATGTAGTTTGGTTTGATGATTTTATAATTTGTTAACTCCATTATTAGTAGTGTGATCTCTCTCTCTCTCTCTCTCTCTCTCTCTCTCTCTCTCTCTCTCTCTCTCTCTCTCTCCCCCCTATGTTCCTATTTTATTGATTATTTGTGTTGCGTGTTCCAGTTTTAACAAGAAGTCTAATAATGCACAAGGTGGGCAATATAGGGTAAACCCTTCCCCAGTGAATTCAACAGACTCAAACAATGCTCCTGCTGGTCGAGGCATACATAATGGTACTCACGTGCAACCACAATTGCATGGTAAGCTTTAACGTGAGTTTTTATTTTATTTCGGAAAATGTCTGATAATTCTCTTCATCGGTTTTTGGTGTCTGGTAACTCTGGTTATGCTGTTTATTAGAAGTTTACTGCAACTGAACAATGTGGAAGATCCTTTCCTCTTTATACTGGAAGAATATGCAAATAATGTTTGTGTTTGGTAAATTATGGTTTTGTTTGTTTATGTAATTCATTAGTTTACGTGGTAGGATAGGAGCATCTGATGGGCCGGTTGCAAAGGCATCTGAATCAACAGCGCAGAGGAGCCCTAAAGTTGTTCCAAATGCACCAACTTCTCAACCTCCCCCTGTTGTGAGCTCTGATACAACCGCTCCTACAAGCCCTGCTAAGGGTATGTTAGTCTTGTAGGTTTTTGTTGTGGTACATCAGGCGTAGATTGGCTCCTAGTTTTTTGTTACTTGTAGATTGGCTAACATGAATTTGTGTTGGCAATTGACTTGTTTTTCGTTAGTTGTTTGCTTTGACTGTGATAGTCAAGTAATCTGAATATTTATACCTGTCCCAGGAGATGCATCAAAGGCGTTCCCTTTTCAGTTTGGATCAATTGTTCCTGGCTTTATGAACGGAGTGGCAGTAAGTTCTGACATCATTGCTAAATGTTTGGTTTTATGTGTTCCATTGAATTTCTAGGTGAGTAACTGATCATGTTCATATAATATGCAGATTCCTCCTCGTACAAGCTCAGCTCCTCCTAATTTAGACGAACAGAAGCATGCTCAGGTATTCACTTCTATTATTTTTGTCACTTTCTCCTTGATGTCCGACTGTCCGTACTTCTGTATAGTTATTAGATAGAGTTATTGCCACTAATCACTAATGCTTCCAAATGAATGATATAAATAGAAACTGTATTTGAAATAAAATTACCAATGCTTCCGACTGTCCGTACCTCTTAATGTGTTTTCACTTTTCATAGCAAGTTTTTACCTGATTTCTGTTTTCTTAAACTTTCAGGCCCATCATGACTCTGTTAGATCCGCTGTGCCTTCAGTGCCAATACCTCCTGTTCCGAAGCAGCAGCAACCACCTAGGAATGATGCAGGTGTAACTGACAAATCTAATGCCAGGGAGACTCATCTGGGGGCTAAGGCTAAAAAGGATCCTCAGGTGCCAGTTTTGACCCCAGCAAGCCAGACACAGAAGCCTTCTGTTGTTCCCGTAACTGGGATTTCAATGTCAACACCATTTCAGCAGCCACAGGCACCTTTACAGTTTGGTGGTCCTAATCCACAGATTCAATCTCAGGGGATGCCCTCGACACCCCTCCATATTCCTCTACCAATGCCTATACCAATTGGAAATGTTCCACAAGTGCAACAGCCGGTTTTTGTTCCAGGTCTTCAGCATCATCCAATGCACCCTCATGGGATCATGCATTCAGGCCATAACATAAGTTTCACTCATCAAATGGGTCATCAGTTGCCTCATCAATTGGGCAACATGGGCATTGGCATGGGCCCTCAATATCCCCAGCAGCAAGGTGGAAAATTTACTGGTCCTCGAAAAACTACTCCCGTCAAGATAACTCATCCTGATACACATGAAGAACTGAGGCTTGATAAAAGGACAGATGGATATTCAGATGGTGGGTCATCTGGTGCTAGGTCGCATCCTAATGTACCTTCTCAATCTCAACCTGTTAAATCCATTGCCACTTCTCAGCCTACGAATTATTATCCTTCCAGCTCATATGGTTCCAATTCTCCTTATTATCAACCTAATTCTCTTCCATTAACAAGTAGCCAGATAACTCCCAATGCTCAGCCACCAATATTTAATTATCCTGTGAACAATGGTCCACAAAATGTGGCTTTCATGAATTCGCCGTCTCTTAATTCTCAGCCTGTTAATAAAGTCAGCACTCCTATTCCTCGCATTGCTGAACCCCCCACTGTAGAACGTTCTCGTGAAGTACCTAATGTGATATCATCAGCTCCAACGGGGGTGGCTTCTGTGACTATTAAACCAAGTGGTGTGTCGGCTGTTGCGGAGTCATCATTGACTAATTCTAGTATATGTGGTGTTCAAAATAACGAGACTCCCAGTTCAGCAGCATCTTGCGATACTAGCTCCCCTTTACCACAAAAAGGATCTGAAACATTCTCGGAAATCTCTACAGGAAAATCTAAATCTTCTGAGGATTCTTCAGTTTTGAGTTCGTTGCCAAAACAAGCTGCTGCATCTGTTGTCGGTGCCGAGAAGCTTACGATGCCACCTTCTTCAGCAGTCACTGTGGATTCTGTTTCAGTTGTGACTAATAATGAAGCCAGCATGAGGGAACCTATTAGCGGGTCCAACTCTTTAAAGGATAACCAGAAGAAACCTGGGAAACAAGGTCAATCATCTCAAGATCAGGTATAGATTGAGTTATTTTTCACACACAATGTTGGTTCTTGGTATGATTGAATTTTTAGTTTATGTACTTCTTGACTTTTTCTGCAGGACTCTGTGCAATCTCCTCGAGCGGCGAATGTGACGTCTGGAGCTGTTGAAAGTGGTATATCGGATACTAAGGTTTCCACACCTGTAGGAAGTGAAACAAACCATTCTTCTGCAGATCTTCCCATATCTGAAGGATCTATTGCTAAAGCGGCTGATAGTTTGAGCGATCATAAGCATGATAAGATAGATGAATCATCTGAAGGTAAGTATTATTATAAAATGATGAACGTCCTCTTGATAAATTCCAAAAAAATTAAATATGAAACTACACTTTACACAAACTGGAATGAGTACGGGTACAAGATTTTTGGAAAAGCTAAGGTACATGTACATTAATAAATATACAAAGAAATGTCTTCCATAAATATAACATTTAACAAAAAATATACAAGAAAGTGTCATTCATAGGTTACTACATCACGTCAAAATTGAGTTGGGAAATAAATATACATAATCAATAAAATTATGATAGAAATAGGATATTTACTTAACAGGAGTGTGATAAATGTTGTTTATATAGTAAAAATTTGGCGGAAATATATAATAGGTAAAGTATCCACAAGTACCAAACGATTACCGGGTACCGGTATGACATGAATTTTGGAGACCTATGCTTCAGAGACTTTAAAACAATACAGAGAGGACAGGATGAATCTGCTAGTTTTAAGTCAGAAGGTGAAAGGACAAATGATTATTTAGGCGCATCTATCTCTACTGCATTGGATTTTAGTGACATCGCTTTAGGAAGAAATCATAGTGTAGTTACTAATGGATATTTTTATTGAAATTTTGACATCAGATCTGCAGTCTGCTGATGTACCAGAAACAACAAAGGAAATTAATGACAGTGCAGAGAATGCTTGCAGCGACTCAATGTCTCTTTCAGCGTCAGGTATCAAGGATAGACCAAATTTAGAAGCAAATAAAGCAAAAGTTACATCTAAAGGGAAGAAGAAAAGAAAAGAGATTCTCCAGAAAGCAGATGCTGCCGGGTCAACTTATGATCTTTATAATGCATACAAAGGACCTGAGGAAAAGAAAGAAACTGTGTTAATTTCAGAGAGCACAGAAAATGAATCTACATCTGAAGGTTTAAAGCAGTTATCTCCAGATTCTGCTCAGTTAGATTCTCCTGCAAGTGAGAAATGTGGTCACAATAAAGCCGAACCTGATGACTGGGAGGATGCAGCTGACATGTCTACACCAAAACTTGGAGTTGATGTTAAATCTCAGCAGGTTATTGATGGAATTGGAAGTACCGCAAAAAAGTACTCACGCGATTTTCTTTTGAAATTCGCAGAGCAATGCATTACTCTTCCTGAAGGTTTTGAAATTACGGCAGACATTGCTGACCCTTTGATGAGTTTCAATAATTCTCGTGATTCACATCCTAGTCCTGGCAGAACTGACAGGTCAAGGATGGAACGCCGTGGGAATGTTGTGGCTGAGGAAGATAGATGGAATAAAGGTGCCAATGCTTTTCATTCTGGGCGTGGTTTGGATGGTATTGGTAGTAATAGCGGTCGGCACGGTCAAGGAAGAAATTTTGGTGTTTTAAGAAATCCAGGTGGACAGGTATCCCCTCAGATGGCTGGGGGTATCCTTTCTGGACCAATGCAATCTGGGGGAAATCAGGGTGGAATGCAAAGAAATAGCCCTGACGGGGAGAGGTGGCAGCGTTCTACTAGCTTCCAGCAGAGGGGTTTAATTCCCTCACCTCAGTCTCCCTTACAGATGATGCACAGGGCCGAGAAAAAGTATGAAGTAGGTAAAGTCTCAGATGCGGAAGAGGCAAAGCAGAGGCAGCTGAAGGCTATCTTGAACAAACTAACTCCTCAGAATTTTGATAGACTTTTTGAACAGGTAAAAGCAGTTAATATTGACAATGCAGTCACTCTCACTGGTGTCATCTCACAAATCTTCGAGAAGGCTCTGATGGAGCCTACCTTCTGTGAAATGTATGCCAACTTCTGCTCCCATCTGGCTACTGAGTTGCCTGATTTGAGTGTGGACAATGAAAAGATAACTTTCAAAAGGTTATTATTAAACAAATGCCAGGAGGAATTTGAGAGGGGTGAAAGAGAACAAGAAGAGGCAAATAAGGCTGATGAGGGTGAGGTGAAGCTATCAAATGAAGAAAGGGAGCTGAGAAGAACCAAGGCAAGAAGGCGCATGTTAGGAAACATAAGATTGATTGGAGAACTATATAAGAAGAAAATGTTGACAGAGAGGATAATGCACGAGTGTATCAAGAAGTTACTAGGTCAGTGTCAGGATCCCGACGAGGAAGATGTTGAAGCTTTGTGCAAGCTCATGAGTACTATTGGGGAGATGATTGATCATCCCAAAGCGAAGGAACATATGGATGTATATTTTGAAAGGCTGAGAGTATTATCAAACAACATGAATTTATCTTCTAGGGTGAGGTTTATGTTGAAGGATGTAATTGATTTGAGAAGGAATAGATGGCAGCAAAGGAGAAAAGTCGATGGTCCAAAGAAGATTGAGGAGGTACACAGGGATGCTGTGCAAGAGAGGCAGGCTCAAGCTCAAGTTGGTAGGATGGGTCGTGGTATGGGAAACAATCAATCTGCAAGAAGGATGGATTTTGGTGCTAGAGGATCATCTATGTTGTCTCCTCCTGCTCAGATGGGTGGACCGCGTGGGCTGCCTACACAAGCACGGGGATATGGTTTACAGGATGCTCGTTTTGAAGAAAGGCAATCTTATGAGCCTAGGCCCTTGTCAGTTAATTTCCCTCAAAGACCCTTGGGTAATGATTCTATAACATTGGTACCCCAAGGTGGTCTTGCTAGGGGAATGTCCATTAGAGGATCAACAGCTTCTCATTTGTCAATACCTGATGTGCATTCTAGCCACGGAGACCCTCACAGAATGGCAGGAGGTATTAATGGTTATAGTAATTCATCTGAGCGCACACCGTACGGCTCAAGGGAGGATCTTGCATCAAGATATATTTCAGACAGATCTTCAAGTCTAGCTGGATATGATCATTCAAGTGCTCCAGGGCATAATATAAACTATGGTAACAGAGACTTAAGGAATGATGATCGGAATCTCGACAGGCCTGTTACAACTCCACCTCACACTCAGTTGCAAGGGCCAATTGTCTCCCAAAATGCTTCTTCAGAGAATGCTTGGCCAGAGGAACAACTACGGAACATGTCCTTGTCAACAATCAGAGAATACTACAGGTACCATTCTGTCTTTGTGGTGTGTATATCTTTCCGGTTACAGCTTTTGTTTATTACATTTAATTTAATCTCATGACAGTTGAGAGACACAAATGTTTATTACAGTTTATTTAGCCATTTAATTGCATTTAGGATTAGGATTTTATCATTATTTTGATACAGCTTTATACCATCTCATTAGTGAGTCTGCTGGTGCCAATTATAATAATCTTCCATTCTTTTATCAATCTTTCTTTTAGAATAAATCATCAATTTAGTCCGTAAACTATCATCGTCTCTTGAATTTAGTCCATAAACTATATAAATATGATAAATAATCCTTAGTATATGAAATCGGTCAACTTAATCCCTAAAGTATATATGAAAATCCATCAATTTAGTCTTTAACATCTTGACAGATTTTATATACTGTAGGGAATACTTATTATATTATATAGTTTATGGACTAAATTGATGGATTATTCTTTCTTTTAATTGTTTATACTACAAGTTGTAGTTGTTTGATTTCGGGGAACAAACTTGCCGCTTTATTTTTGTAACCCTATAGTTTAAACAAAAATAGCTCATGATTTGATTAAGTTCAATTCTTCATAGCTTTTAATATTATGATTAATTCCCAAACCACTCCAAACGCCTAATTTCCAGCCATGATGTTCAACACAAAATGATATCCTGTGAGAATGGGATTTTAGAGTGATCAGGGTCTGCAACATCAGTCGTTTGCGTGATATATCTTTTTTTAGAAAACAGCAAGCAAATTTTAAAGAGTTAAATGGAGTTTTCTCCTGGTCTGTTTTTTTCTTCCCTGTTCTTTGGAGTACTGAATTTCGCTTTCTTAACTTATGAACATCATAGTAATGGCCGGAAACTGTAAAATGTCCACACATTTTGAATAGGGAAAGGAGATATACAGGATGTTCTTGCTCTTTGCACTGTATTTATTGACACCGACTGACACATATACTGCATACACACATAAAAGTCTTTAGTATTTACATAGTTGTATACTTGTATTACTATTTAGAATGTACATAGTTGTATACTTGTATTAGTTGAGATCGTCAAGGAGTTAATCTTCTTCACCATGCATGTACTATTCTGCTGTCAAAATTTAACTTCTATAAATACACATGCATGTGTGGGATACAAGAATTAACAGATGAAGCAGTGGCACATTCTTTAATGTAGCGTGCTAGAGGGAGACCTTTTTTTTTGCTTTTAACTTCCTTTGAGTGGCACGTGCATTAAAGAATGTGCTACTGTTTCATCTGTTAATTCTTTAATTCTTTTAACATACTCGGTATCATTCTTTAAGTTGATTTTGCTGAATTTCATTCTAAAACAATGATACCGAGTATGTTGTTCTTCAACTGCCAAGGCTTATTTGAGTGTCAGCCAAGTGCCAAGCCTTGTCTAGTGCATGTCCATGCAAATAATAAATAGTATTAATAGAATTCCTGTTTGATACAAGTCTAACGAGTGTCATACATACGGCATTGGAAAACTGTTTGACATTGACTCCGATACCTCAGAAAATAGACATACATGTGCTTCATGGGACTGGTTATTGATGAGAACCAAGTTAAGTTCCATAAGTATGCTGATGCCAGCAGATGTGTTTTCTGTTTCTTTGTTAAGTTTTTAGGTTGAATTGTCTTTTGCTTCCGTAGTGTTGCATGGCAGCCTTATTTCCCAGTTTATCTTGTGTGTAATATTATCTGACTGAAATTTATGTAATTTTCAGTGCTAGAGATGTAAATGAAGTTGCTCAATGCATCAGAGATTTGAACTCTCCAGCCTTTCACCCTTCCATGGTTTCTGTATGGGTCTTGGACTCATATGAGAGAAAGGACACTGAAAGAGATCTTTTAGCCAAACTGCTTGTCAAACTTGGGAAATCTCAGGATGGCCTATTAAGTCAAACTCAGCTTAACGAAGGGTAAGATTTATTTCACGATATAATAACTAGATGGAGAATACTTTGAGTTTAATGGTGATGCACTGTGGCTGCAAATTAATTTTACTCCGACATCCAATAAAATCATCTCGCCACATAAGCCCACTTTGTAACCACTATAACTTCTGCATACTTGATTTTCATTGGATGTCAGTGTAAACTATGCCCCTTTACTCAGTACTTTGATTGTGAAAACACTTATCATGTTGTTTTTGTCTTTTCCATATATGTTGGCCAGGTTCGTGAAAGTTCTCAGTAATTTGGAGGATGATGTTAATGATGCCCCTAAGGCACCAGAGTTTCTTGGCCGTATTTTTGCAGAACTTATAATAGAGAGTATAGTCAGTTTGAATGAGATTGGCCAAGTAATACATGATGGTGGAGACCCGCCAGGCAGTCTCTTAGAAGTTGGACTTGCAGCTGACGTCCTCGGAAGCACCTTGGAGGCAATAAAACATGAGAAAGGCGACACTGTTCTAAGTGAG
Source organism: Trifolium pratense (assembly GCF_020283565.1). NCBI lineage: Eukaryota > Viridiplantae > Streptophyta > Magnoliopsida > Fabales > Fabaceae > Trifolium > Trifolium pratense. Next base: position 55,478,941 of record NC_060063.1, read on the forward strand.
ATTCAAACAGGCTCAAACTTGCGGTTGGAGACTTTCCGACCACCTAATACTTCTACTACATCAAGGAAGTTGGAGAAGTTTATTTAGATGATAGTTATGCTCAATGTATGCTTTTTACATACATATAAGGGGAAATGATTTTGGGTTAGACTCAACTTGCGGAGATGATTTTCTCAGTGAGATGGGTGGGTAGAATGATATATATTATGGTATCTTTTGTCTTAATTGTTATTTCTCCTATATCTTCACTGCAATTGTAAAAGGCTCAATTAATCGTCAGAATTTTTTAGGCTCAAGTTACTATGTTTGGTTGATTATGGCCTTCTATTTATTTCTTTGTAGATAGATATAATGGTTCAAATAGAAATTGTATGAATCTGTTCCAATAAAACACATCACTGAGTGAAAACAATAGTTGAAGTGTGTTAACTGAATTATTCAAGGCCTAACATAAGTGCTTATAACCACTTTGAAAATTATTAGAATTTAATATTGACTGGGTGTATATAGTCAAAGTTCTCCACGTTCTTAAGTTAACCTTTTCAGTTGAATACTTCCAAAAGTGCTTATAAAAAGAGACTGAATTAAAATGTCTATTTTAAATCTTTTCTAAATTCCTTCATTGATAGAAGGCATTGACTTTTAAGGACATGCTCACACTTTCAATAAACTAATCCATCCCTGGACTAACAAAATATACTTCTTGTAGTTTCTTTCTGTTTTATAGGGTAAACGAAGGAAACAATTTTCTTGCTGTAAATGCATCAACACAGTTATAGCATCAGCTATTTGATTTCAATCAATAGTCAAAATTATTTTAGTGCATGTGTAATCTAAACCGTCCGATGTAAAATTAATGACCGAGATTGATTACAACGTGTAACCACATTCTTTTGTTACTATAGCAAATCCGGATCCCAAAACGAATTATACCATCAATATAAAATAAGCCAACAATAATAATTAGCTCATAACCTGTACATATATATAAAGGAAAAGGGTTTTACTAGGCCATGTACATAATTTACAAGATGATGAAAAGTGAGATACACTTTGTGCACATTCTTTTGTTATTAATTCTTTCTCCATTAATTTGTGTTAATAGTGCAAACTTTGTGCTGATTCATGGTGGAAGCCATGGAGCATGGTGTTGGTATAAGGTTGCAACTATGCTTAAATCAACTGGTCATAATGTTACAACTATTGAATTAGCTGCTTCTGGTATCAATCAAATACAAGTTCAAGATATTCATTCAATTTCAAAATATTATAAACCTTTGATGGTATTTATGGAATCTCTTCCTCCAAATGAAAAAGTGATTCTTGTTGGTCATAGTCTTGGTGGGGTTTCTACATCTGTTGCTATGGAAAAATTCCCACAAAAAATTTCAGTTGCAGTTTTTGTTACAGCATATGTGCTTAGTCAAAATCTAACATACCCTGCTCTTCTTCAAGAGGTAGTTTCCTTAACTTATTTTATTTTTTTAAAACAATCTATAGTCCAACTTACCTGTGATCACAATGTTATTTCAGCGAGTTAAATAGGACAGGCCTACTAGAGGTACAGGGTTAATTTTTTTTTTTTGACTCTTTTCATCTAAAGTTACATTTTAAACGGTTTAATTCTGTAGTCTCAACCCAATGTCGTACCCGTAAATATATTTACCGTTACGCATTATGCATAAGTCAATGTCTTATTATTATATGTAAAATCAACTTCTTTGTAAATAGATTTAATTTAAATTAGTTACTACATCTTGTAGCAAGCTGGAAGGAATGGTTCTTTAATGGACACAAATTTTTTCTTTTTTGATGGACCAAATAAACCTGCAACTGCTAGACTAATTGGACCTAAATTCATGGCATCCAAGATGTATCAATTATCACCACCTAAGGTATATATAAAAAATTTCATATGATTTTGCAAGTTAATGAAAGTAACACCAAATTAAAATGTGTAGGATTTGACCCTTGCATTGTCCCTAGTGAGACCTGTACCAATTTATAAAGATGTTGAACTATTGTTGAAGGAAACAAAAGTAACCAATCATAGAAATGGAAGAGTACCTAAAGTTTTTTTTTTTTTTTGGTAGAGAGTACCTAAAGTTTTTATCATAAGCAAAAGTGATAATTTAATAACAGAGGATTTACAAATGTGGATGATTAAGAGAAGTGGTCCATTTGCCAAGCTGATAGTGATTAAGGATTCTGATCATATGGTCATGTTCTCCAAACCAAAGAAGCTTAGTTCTGCCCTTCTAAAGACTATTAATACTTGATCATATGGTCTATGTTCTCCAAATCATATAGTCATGTTCTCCAAACCAAACAACCTGAATCCCCAACCACAAAAAGATCTTATACCAAACCGAAGAGATAATGTCACAAGTAATGAACAAATGAACCGAGTCCGCTAACTCCCCAGTCCCCACACTGCACACATAGGGTATCCCTCTCAATTAAGTTATTACTTGATTAGCTTGAATGAGTTATATTAGTGAATCAGAATCTTCCATTTTGGCACTGCATTGTAAATCAGAGATGTATTTGGACAGGTTAATTACCAGTAGTGCACCAGAGGCTCAGTGTTTGACTTGCAGGCCTAAAAAATAGTCTAGTTGAATCCTATGGAAACCAAACCACTATATCCCATCAAGGTAACAAACTCTGAAGTAAAAATTCCATTCAGGATGGCCTGAAGAATTCAAATTAAATGCTGGTATCCCAAAACCATTGTTCTTCACATAAGACTGAACATCTTCAGCTTCAGCAACTCCTTTCAAGTAGTCACACAATTCACCATTTGGATCTATACACTTGTGCAGAAGACCAAATCCCAACTTCAAATCTCTCTAAGCAGAATTTCATAAACTCTTCACTAAATGGCCTCTTAAAAACTAAATCACAATTTACAGTATAAACAACATCATTAAGTATATGATAAAAAGAAATCCTCAAATATCAGGAATGTATAATGTGTTTGAATTGAAATAATGAATAAAGATTACTTACTGAGAAAGTTATAAGATCTGTAATGATCGGTTCGAGATTTGGGAAGTGCTTCCTTATCATGAACATAAACTTTGTGAAGTAGAAAGCCTTTAAGGTTCATAACAAGCAACTTCTTCTTCTTTGGTACAAGATTCAATTTCTCAACAGAAAGCTCCAATTCAATGAGGATATTGAGTAATACCTCACACCGGAAATCATTAAACTACAACTCATACCAAGTTATCAACAATATAGACAGTCTATACTCACTTGAATATCATGTAATTGAGGTCTACTCACTTTTGTATAATTATGCAGAAAATATTTGTATACGGGCGCGAGGAGTAAAAATATGAAGGTATGATGAGTCTTGAATTTCTAAGGCATCTTGCATCTATGGTTTTCTAAACTAATTGTCCATATAGTATACTTGTATGCAGGAATATACCAATTAGGCATAAAAAATGTTTGATACACATAAAAAAAGCATGTGAAACTCAATAACATGTTCATCATTCACACATCAGACCTGTTGAATTTAGTCCTTTCAATGTTCCTCCATGTTTAATACACCAAACTCATCTTTTTGGTAAACATATCTACCACATTGGAACAAAACCAAGTGGATATCCTCATACTCAATTTTATAAAGAGTGATGTGAGTTGTAAAATTCACATGAGTTTCACCCGATTAGAAAGTGTTAAAAAGAATGCTAAGGAATGCTACAATGGTAAGGAATGCTAATAAAGGTGTGTTGATATTATTCATCAAGAATTTTTTGTTTGATTAAACTTGTATAATGAATTATAAAGAGTGCTAATAAACTTCTGTTCAAGAATTAATGTAAATGTTCATATATATATATCAATCATCGATGTGTTCGGGTTTTCTTGATGTCCACCTTCAAGGAAAAGGAGTTTTAAGTCTGACTTTTGTATAATTATGCAGAAAATATTTGTATATGCGAGGAGTACAAATATGAAGGTATGACGAGTCTTGAATTTCTAAGGCATCTTGCAGGAATATACTTCTGTTCAAGAATGTAAATGTTCATATATATATATATATATATATATATATATATATATATATATATATATATATATATATATATATATATATATATATATATATATAGATCATGCTATTTGAAAATAAGAAATATAAAGAGATAAGTTTGCTAATTTTGGTTCTCTTTGCCATTGTTGTACCCCTCCAAGTTTAGATTCATCTTACATGTTTTGTTGTAACCGCTTCTTATACATCAAATCATATTTGCAAAACCGTTTCATGACGAGGCATTTTAGCATACCATGGAAAGTATTGATATACCAATAATAAGCAAGAAACGAGGCACTAGAAATAGCGCCACATCGGCCAAAAGATGTTGTTTGTTGGTGTTTATAAACTACAAAATGCTATATTAAAAAGTGATGATGTTGGGAATGTGAAAATATTAAATTGTTTGACGTTCCCTGCATAGTTTTTTTGTTTCACTTTATAACAAAGCTAGTTTCTTAATCTATCTTGAAACTATTAAATCATAATGATATATGGTGTTTACTTCCACACAAATGTTGAAAAATGATTATCCATTTCTTTCTTAAAATTATGAAAATGTTGAGTTCACATTTCAAAGATAAATAAACTTGAAGATTAGAGCATATAAACCATTAAGACTGATATATTGTAGAAAACTTCAAAACAAAATAAAACTAGTTTGAGAATCTTAATAGATCAATCATCGATATGTTTGGGTTTTCTCGATGACTAACTTCAAGGAAAAGGACTTTTAAGTATGACTTTTGTATAATTATGCAGAAAATATTTGTATATGCGAGGATTAAAAATATGAAGGTATGATTAGTCTTGAATTTCTAAGGCATCTGGCATCATCTATATATGGTTTTCTAAACTAATTGTCCATATATAGTATACTTGCATGCAGGAATATACCAATTATGCATACTTATAAATCTCAATAATATGTTCATCATTCACACATCAGACCTTTAACTCGCGAAATCCCCCTACTATACTTCATACTTGAATTTAGCCCTTTGTCCTATGCTGGTGCTACTACATAGACTTACCACCTTAGTTTATCTCCAATCAATCCGTTCTGCACAAAGGTTGATGAGACTCATTTTTAAGCATGACTTTTGTATAGTTATGCAGAAAATATTTGTATACACGAGGAGAAAATATTGAAGGTATATAAGTCTTGAATTTCTAAGCCATCTTGTATCATCTATACTTCTATGCAGTAATATACCAATTATGCATACTTTTGCAGACATAAATCTTTGTAAATCTCAATAACATGTTGAACATGAAATCTCCCTGATATCATACATTTAACAATGTCTAACTTATAACCTTCCTAGGAAAAGTTGTCAAACTACAGAGTCTGAGTAAACTCGTGATCGAGGCTTTTAAATTTGTAGACTTGACTTGTAAATTCGCTAGTAAAACTGCAAGTTCGTTGATTTTATTGTTTACTTGACCTCCTTTTTATAATCTATAGTTGAACACGTAAGAGTTTAATCATGCTCCATGTTATCCAAAGTGAGAAAAAAAAAAGAGCTTATATATTCGTCATGATCCTGATCCTTTTGGTAAAACCTAGACCAAATCTAGTGGCTTAACGAGGATCAAACTTAAAACATTATGCATACTACCAAAATTCCTCATCTTGCATCATCTATGGTTTTCTAAACTAATTGTTCATGTACTTGTATGCAGGAATATACCAATTATGCATATTTGTAGACATAACAAAGGTTTGATACACAGAAACAAAGCATGTAAATCTCAATAACATACTGATTGTTCTTTCTTTTAATTAGATTAACAAAACATAGTCTTTTCTGTTACACAAGAACTAGAAAGAATACACCAAGAAAGCATAACAACGTAACTAATTAAGCATAGCATAACACATTAATAACACACATGATTCCAACCTATAATTATCACAAGTACTTCAGTAACTGCTTCTCTTTCCCTTTCTCCCAACCCTCTCATACTCATTCTTCTTGTTCCCTCTTTCTTTCAACAGCTCTTGTCCTGGGCCTATATATCAGTAGCCACGGCCTTATCAATATTAGTCTCACAATTTAGATTCGCCCATTAAGCTGACACCTCGTCTAGAATGTCTCGATATTCATCAATAACTTCAGCAATTACTTTGTCATGGTGCTCGATATTAAAGAATTAAAATATGCACATACCAACTAAATTTGTGTAACTTGTGTCAAAAGCAATGCTAAAGGCTTGATTTTCAATTGCATTGTTTATTTATTTATTTTAAAACGGTCAATATATTAGTAATCTGTATTGATAGTTTTGCTATAAGTGTGAGAACCAAAATTTAACCTCTCTAAATCCCACAAAAAAAATAAAAAAATCTAACCTCTCTATTAAAACCCTAAAATTAAATAGTAAGACACATATACCAACAAAATCTCAATCACATCAACCAAAATCTACACTAAATTTGATCACAATGGCCTTCTTTTGCCACTTCCCCGGCTTCCTCGCACAACCTTCATGACCTCTGTGGCGTGCCACACCTTACCGGACCATAGACACTGCTCATTAGCTTCACCCGGTTAGCATTCGGTATTCATACTTATCTTAAGTATCTTTTAACAAAAATTAGAGTGTAATTTAGATCTAGGCTCAAGATGAACCCAAACCAACCTTATGCATCAAAGGTTAAATTAAAACTACCTACACCTAAACTTATTGTATACATTTTTCCTTCGAACATAATTCAGAATTATGCAGTCTGAATGAATTATGCAGCATGTAGAGATGGATAGTGTGATTTGATGGTCTTGATAATTTAACAACAGAGGATTTACAAATGTGGATGATTAAGAGAAGTGGTCCATTTGTTAAGCTGAAAGTGATTAAGGATTCTGATTACATGATCATGTTCTTCTCTATTCAAAACGAAAATATGAATACTTACCTTAGCACTATAGAATCATTATCCATTTCTTAATATATTTGTTAAAATTATGAAAATGTCAAAACAAATGTTGACTTCATATTTCAAATATAAATAAGCTTGAAGGATTAGAGCATATAAACCATGACTGATATATTGTACAAAACTTCAAAACAAAATACAACTCGTTTGAGAAGCTTAATAGATCGATCATCGATGTGTTCGGGTTTTCTCGATGGCCAACTTCAAGGAAAGGGACTTTGTATAGTTATGCAGAAAATATTTGTATACACGAGGAGAAAAAATATGAAGGTATTTCTATGCCATCTTGTATCATCTATGGTTTTCTAAACTAATTGTCCAATCTAGTATACTTGTATGCATGAATATACCAATTATGCATACTTGTAGGCATAAATAATCTTTGATTCACACATCAGACCTTTCAATGTCCTCCTGGCTTGATTGCTTAGTAACTAAAATTATAGAACAATCTTGTAGGCTCAACAAGAACAGTTTTTTCAACCATTATTCAAAAAGATTAAACAACTTACTCAAGAGTCCAAGTAAACTCGTGGAGCTTTTGTAGACTCGACTAGTAAACATTCTAGCAAAATTGAGAGTTCACTGATTTTATTTGTTTACTTGAATCGTTTTTATAATCCAAAATTAAACTCGTACGAGTTTAGTTAAGAGTTTAATTAAGATTTCACTGATTTCACTGATTTTATCCTCAGATATTTACTTCATACCTGCCATCATGGTTTGCTGCTTCAACCTTCTACTGCAGTAAGCAAGTTCCCCATCCGGGCCAATAGTGATTCTGACTGGGTCAGTGACATGGATGATAGGCATTCTACCATTGGGTCTTGTGTATTTTTTGGCCCAAATCTCGTCTCTTGGAGTGCTAAGAAATAAATATTGGTTGCTCGCTCTAGTGCAGAAGCTGAGTATCGTGGACTAGCTCACACTACCTTGAGCTCATGTGGATCCAATCTTTTCTTCTGGACCTCAAGATTCCCATTCACATTCCAGTTCTCCTATGTCACAATGTTAGTGCTGTTCTCATCGCTCACAATCCTGTGTTACATGCGCGTACTAAGCACCTTGATCTTGACATCCACTTTGTACGAGAGAAGGTTGTAGCTAAGGATCTTCTCATCCAGCATGAAGTTCAACACAAAATGATTTCCTGCTTGTTGCACTGTATTCGTGGATACCGACACATGCACACATAAAAGTATGCAGTATGTACAAGTTGTATTAGTTGAGATTGTCAAGGAGTTAATCTTCTTGACCATGCATGTATGATTCTGCTGTCAAATGTTAACTTTTATAAATACACACATGCCAGTGTGGGATACAAGAATTAACAGATGAAACAGTGGCATTCTTTTAATGTAGCATACTAGAGGGCGACCTTTCTTTGGGTTTTAACTTCCTTTAATGTTTTAAGTTGATTTTTCTGAATTTTATTCTAAAACAAAATGATATCATTATCGAGTGCATGCCAATTGCCAAGGCTTATTTTAGTGTCAGCCAAGTCTAATAAATAGTTTCAATAGAATTCCTGTCTGATACAAGTCTAACGAGTGTCATACTTATGGTGTTGGAAAACTGTTTGACATACATGTGCTTCATGGGACTGGTTACTGATGAGAACCTATGTTGCACGGCTACTCCGTTTTAGACAGAGTACCGGTACCGAGTACCGGTACGCGTATGGTACTCTTATGGTACGTACCCTCAAAGTATCGAGTTTTTTTTTTGGTTTTTCCATGCGGGTACACGTGTGGTACTTCCGGGGTACGCGCGTGGTACTCTCAGGTACACATGTGGTACATATTTCATCAAAAACTATTCTCATTTTTCTTTTTTTTTGCAACACTTTCCAATCCTATTCATTTTTTATATGTTTATTTTTTTTAATAAAGATTCACTTTAATTTAAAATTAGAATCGATTCAGTCTCCTAATTTCCTAAACGTGTAAACCACAATATAACTACTTTTAAAGTTTCCTATTTTTTATGTTTAATTATTTGTTTTAGGAATATAATTTTATTATTTTAACTATATAATTATATTAAAAAAAATTATACGAGTGTACCCTACCTTAGTTTTTTTAAAAATGTTGTACCACATACCGGTACCAGTATACCGGATACCGGTACCGTACCCGCACCTATGCAACATAAACTGACTTGAGCGTCGGAGTGTCTGCAGGTACAAAATCCCCTCTGTTTCACCGAGGGCATCAACGGATTAACGCCGGCGCAGTCGTCCTTTTTTATCAGGTAAGATCAGTAAGTGATATTGATGATCATTTTTTTTTTTGGTATAACATTGATGATCATTTTACTATAGTTTTATAGTGTATTTTAACTATATCATATTATGCATTCAAGTCACATTGATGGTCATTTTACAAATGTCCATCAAGGTATTTAAAGTGTAACTAAAATCACGCTGAGATTCAAACTATTGCTAACCAAATGAATTATCAAGACGTTACTTATTACACAAATTAATTATCATCATTGTGTTATTTTACACATTTGTCCTTTATTACGTTCATGCTTCGGATGGTCCTTCGTCAATCTCTGTGAAACTGGTTCTTAATCACTCCAATTATCAAGCTTGGGCGCGATCTATGAAACGTGCCCTTCGCGGTAAGAATAAATTCGATCTCTGCAAGGAAAGATTGCTGCAGTTTTTATTGAACCTATCCAAGGAGAAGGTGTAATTTACAGTGCTACGAAAGAATTTCTACGGTCTCTTTGTAATGCTTCTGATGAAGCTGGGACACTTCTCGTGTTTGATGAGCTAGGTATCCACGAGCAAATATTTGTGATTTTTTCAAACATAAAATTTTGCTTACGTAACTTGCAAATAAATAAATCCGGTTTTCATTTTAAATATTCTTTTAGTCTCGGTATGATGGATGAGAAAAGATTGTCCAATATCTGGATAACATCATCACTTGTAACTTTCAGTTCATTTGATTATTATTGTTCATTGAACAATTGTGAGGATGAAACTGTGTAGCTCCGACACTTTAGATTGAGGGCGTGTTTAGTGTCCAACCAATACGATATTGGCACAATTAGTTACATTCAATTACTTCATCTTTTTCAAAATATTATTAGTGTTGATGTGTCGGTGTTGGTATCGTATTTAGTGTATGTGCTCGTTCTTCGCAGGGATGAAATATATTGTCTAGTATCATGATTCGTGACAAATTGCAGCAGTCATTTTTTGAAGCGTGTTTATTTATAACTTGTATTTAGTTATTCCTTTTGGTTGTTAATATTATTCTATCAATTCAACTAGCATACGCTTTTTGTGATTCTGTAGGTTCAATGCGGTTTAGGACGATCAGGGTTTCTTTGGGCTCACGAGGCATACGGTGTCTTTCCAGACATGATGACCCTTGCGAAGCCTCTTGCTGGAGGCCTACCTATTGGGGCAGTACTAGTGACAGAGAGAGTTGCTTCTTCCATAAACTACGGCGACCACGGAAGCACTTTTGCTGGAAATCCTCTTGTTTGTAATGTTGCTATCAAAACCAGCTTTCATGTCTGCGGTATCTAACAAAGGACTCTACTTCAAAGAATTACTTAAGAAGAAGCTAGGTAGCAACCGACACATGAAAGAAATCCGCGGTCTTGGACTAATTATAGGAATTGATTTAGATGTACCTGCTTCACCGCTCGTAGATGTGTGTCGAAATTCTGGCCTTTTAGTATTAACCGCCGAGAAGGGAAACGTCGTCAGGCTTGTTCCCCCGTTGATCATAACGGAGAAGGAGCTTGAACAAGCTGCTGAAATTCTGTGCCAAAATTTACCAGCTCTTAGATTAGAGTAATCAAAAGTAGGTAAGAATATTGTAGTGTATCTTGAGCAAATTCTGTATCTTTGTTTCTTGAATAATAATGCATGGCAGATCATAGTGTGGCGTTTTTGGTCATATCTTAACAATGAATTTATGTAAGTTCTCTTCTTTTTGTAGATTTAGTTGTTCAGAGGCTTGTCTTACTATTTCTATTTTTTGACATCTTATATTACTATGAAGACTTATTTAGTGTAGTTTCCCTCTTGACTATCTCCATTAGGCCTGGCAATAGGGTGGGCGACGACGTGTTTTCCATTCTGCGTCCTCAAACTTGATGGAGTTCGGGTTTCTCCGTATCCGTTTCCAATCTTCGAAAGGGGTAAAAAATAGAACCCCACCCCATATTTGATGGGGTTCAAATATCCCTGCCCCGCCTCATCCGGTATAAACTTGTATTGTTATTGTTGTACTCTTTTATGTTCAAAACTACGTCGTTTCAATAATTTGATTTTTTTTTTAAAACAAAACAATAAATGAAATGATTTATTTAAGGCTCAACTTAAAATTAAAATAAATAAACATGGGTGGGAATGTTTATTTTTTAGGTACCCACAACTAACTTGTAACAAACTTTTGAATTTGCATATATGGATTTGCATATGACTTATTCTTGTCGGTTGATGGATAAATACCCTTAAATCATAAAAGGGTAGATTAGAAAAAACCTTATTTTATTTTCATGGTGCAGTGACTTATTTACTATAGTTTTCGTCGTAAATAAAAATGGATTATTTTTTTGTCAATAGACAGAATGATGCTTAATAACCACAGAAAATGTTCAAATAACTCTTATCAAGGTAGAAGAACTTTGAAGATTACCTAAAAAACAATCAACAAACACCATAACAAAGTTACATGACCTCATTAATTCATGTATACAAGATATTATAAAAAAAATTCACTGTGGAATTTATACTGCAAAGTAGGGAAATGACACAAATAAATGCTATAAATTTCCAAAATCTTTTCGAGTCTTCTTCATCAACACTACTAATCACTTGCCAGTTATGGTCCACCGTGAAACCAATCATATGCACCCATAAGATCAAAATGATGATAGCAGCCGTCGGCGAAACAAGGCCCGATGCTATAACCGATACCACACTCGTAAACAACAGCATGTATAAGACATAAAAGATGCTATTGTTAACAGGGTGGTTTAATGTAGAACCACCTATCGCTAATTGAAAAAATAAAACATAAACGAAGAGCAAAACTGTCAAGCCGGGGTAATGTTCTTCATCAACAACTGATGTTGCCTTTACTGTAGGGAACATAATCACTGTCACACATAAAACCATTGAGAGCAAGCCTACTTCCCCGATCCTGTCTTTGTCGCTTCGATACATAATTATAATTAAGAGAATATTAACGAAATTCTAGCCACTGAACTATTTAAAAAAAGTGGTTAAAGAAATTAAAAGCTCAAAAGAATTGTAGAATTGCAGAGGGTAAATTGATGAGTACCTTTTTGGTTTAATTGGATGAGAGGTATTAGGTTTTTCAATCATAATCACTTTATCTTCCATCCTTTTTTCACCATTGCTACAACAAATGAGTTATAACCATGAGATACATAATAAAAACAACACAAAATAAAGTAGCATAAGTGAGGGTAAATTAAATTAATTAAAGATATAAAATACCTTTGATTGATTGGATTAGAGGACTTTGGATTAGAGGACTTAGCTTCTACCATTATAGTGTTACAGAGCTTTCAGAACATTAAAATATACTACTATAATAATACTATTAGTATTAACAAGTCTTATATTAACAAGGATTCACAAAAATTGGAGTATCTGTCCTCAAATTACCAAAATTGAAGAATTCAAGGCACACATGGCATATGTGATCCTTAAATGAAGGAAATGAGAAGACAAAATGTGCTAACAGAATTTTTCCTCATCATCTTATAAGAGGCAATGTAAATAAAAAAAGATTATATTCTAGTAGGACTCTACAAAAAATATGAAAAGGTTAATTTTAAAAAAATAAAATAAAAAGGGCAAAAAAAAAATTCTAGTGTCTTTGTTAAAAAACAGTTTGAAAGGTTCAATATAAAGTGCCTAAGCTTAAGAAAAAAATATAAAGTGAACAAAAAATAATATGATCAATATGAAGACTTGATTATTATGAAAAAAAATATAAGACTTGATTGATGAGTTTGCTTTAAAAAAAAATACTAGAATGGAGATTTTTTTAAGTAGGTAAAAATTATTTTAATATTATTAATTAGGCATAATATGAATATTATGTTAGTTACATTGATGAGATGACTAGGTAAAAATTATTTTAATATTATTAATTATAATATTAATTATTTTAATATTATTAATTATTTCATAAACTCTTCACTAAATGGCCACTTAAAAACTAAATCACAATTTACAATATAAACAACATCATTAAGTATATGATAAAAAGAAATCCTCAAATATCAGAAATGTATAATATGTCTGAGTTGAAATAAAGAATAAAGATTACTTACTGAGAAAGTTATAAGATTTGTAATGATCGGTTCGATATTTGGGAAGTGCTTCCTTATCATGAACATAAACTTTGTGAAGTAGAAAGCCATTAAGGTTCATAACAAGCAACTTCTTCTTCTTTGGTACAAGATTCAGCTTCTCAACAGAAAGCTCCAATTCTGGTTTCATATATGAGTCTTTGTGATCATCATGGTCATCATGATCATCTTTGGTGATTATGATGACTAGTTTGAGAAGCTTAATAGATCAATCATCGATGTGTTCGGGTTTTCTTGATGGCCACCTTCAAGGAAAAGGACTTTTGTATAATTATGCAGAAAATATTTGTATATGCGAGGAATACAAATATGAAGGTATGACGAGTCTTGAATTTCTTAGGCATCTTGCAGGAATATACCAATTATGCATACATGTAAATCTCAATAACATGTTGATCATTTACACATCAAACCTTTAACTCGCGAAATTCCCCCGCTATCCGTCATACTTTAATTTATCCCTTCGTCCTATGCTGGTGCTACTACATAGACTTACCACCTTAGTTCATCTCCAATCGATCCGTTCTGTACCATGGTTGATGAGACTCATATTTAAGCATGACTTTTGTATAGTTATGCAGAAAATATTTATATACGCGAGGAGAAAATATTAAAGGTATATAAGTCTTGAAAGAGTTCAAAGTGTCTTGCATATCAATGTGGTGTCTCCTAAATCTCTAGATATAGTTTTAAGAGGATTGATTTTGCCATCCAAAAAGGGTTAGCGGCGCAACTTGTTGCCCGTTTGTCTTCCATTCAAGTATAATTATCTTAGATATATGTATTGTGTAGAAAATATGAGTTTAGTTTTGTATGATCTTTAATTTATAGTAGTAAAAGTGCTAAAAGACAGGTAAGATTGATGTATTGTAGAAAAATTCAAAATAAAATACAACTAGTTTAAGAAATTTTAACTATAATTATCACAAGTAATTCAGTAACTGCTTCTCTTTCCCTTTCTCCCAACCCTCTCATACACATTCTTCTTGTTCCCTCTTTCTTTCAACAGCTCCTGTCCTCGGCCCATATCAGTAGCCACGGCCTTATCAATATTAGTCTCACAATTTAGATTCGCCCATGAAGCTGAAACCTCGTCTAGAAAGTCTCGATATTCAGCAAAGACTTTGTCATGGTGCTCGATTGATGCCTGCAGATTAAGAGACATTGATATTAAAGAATTAAAATATGCACATACAAACTAAATTGTTTAACTTGTGTCAAAATTTAACCTCATTCCTAAACTCTTCCACTCTGATTACTTAGTCGCCCTTATACATGTTATTTATCTCGCATAAAGGTCAAATTTGTAACACAATATCAATTTGTCAATAATTTAATAATACTAATAAAAATTTTCTGGAAGCTTAGATTTCCAAAGCCAAGTCCAACAATATCAATTTGTCAATAGAAATTTTGGTGTTTTAAGAAATCCAGGTGGACAGGTATCCCCTCAATTTGCCGGGGGTATCCTTTCTGGACCAATGCAATCTGTGGGAAATTAGGGTGGAATGCAAAGAAATAGCCCTGACAGGGAGAGGTGGCAGCGTTCTACTAGCTTCCAGCAGAGGGGTTTAATTCCTTCACCTCAGTCTCCCTTACAGATGATGCACAGGGCCGAGAAAAAGTATGAAGTAGGTAAAGTCTCAGATGCGGAAGAGGCAATGCAGAGGCAGCTGAAGGCTATCTTGAACAAATTAACTCCTCAGAATTTTGATAGACTTTTTGAACAGGTAAAAGCAGTTAATATTGACAATGCAGTCATCTCACAAATCTTCGAGAAGGCTCTGATGCAGCCTACCTTCTGTGAAATGTATGCTAATTTCTGCTCCCATCTGGCTACTGAGTTGCCTGATTTGAGTGTGGACAATGAAGAAACACCAAATATGTAACTTGACTAACCTGAATAGGAAAAGTTGTCAAACTCAAGAGTCCAAGTAAACTTGTGGAGCTTTTGTAGACTCGACTAGCAAAATTGAGAGTTCGCTGATTTTATTTGTTTACTTGAACTCCGTTTTTATAATCCAAAATTGAACTCGTACGAGTTTAACAGTTAAAAACAACCATGTATATGTTCTTAGGTGTAACGAGGCCTTCGCTTTCAGCATCTTTAATCATGATCCATGTTATCCAAAGTGATCAGAAAAAAAGAAAGAAAAAAAAAAGCTTATATTAGTCATTATCCATGTTTGTTATGCCTTCTCCTATGCTCCTCAGCCACAGGAACCTATCATCCATGGCCCAAACACATGAAATTCCTTCTCCAGTGCCAATTTATTCAAGTTTCCAAGTTTTAGTTCAAAGGTTTATGATTCAATGTTCCTCCTGGTTTATACCTATCTACCACATTGGAAGAAAACCAAGTGGATATCCTCATACTCAATTTTATCAGGTGGTAAAGTTCACATGAGGAATCACTATCCATTTCTTTCTTTTTTTGACTAGATCACTATCCATTTCTTAAAACTATGAAAATGTCATGAACAAATTTTGAGTTCAGATTTCAAAGATAAATAAACTTGAAAGATTAGAGCATATAAACCTTTAAAAGATAGGTAAGACTGAAATATTGTAGAAAACTTCATAACAAAATACAACTAGTTTAAGAATCTTAGTAGATTGATCAACGATGTGTTCGGGTTTTCTCCATGAACAACTTCAAGGAAAGGGACTTTTAAGTATGACTTTTGTATACTTGTAGGCATAAAAAATGTTTGATATACACATATAGTACAAAGCATGTAAATATCAATAACATGTTCACCATTCACACATCAGACTCGCGAAATCCCCCCCACTATCCGTCATACTTGAAGTTAGCCCTTCGTCCTACATACACTTACCACCTTAGTTCATCTCCAATCGATCCGTTCTGTACCAAGGTTGATGACACTCATATTTAAGCATGACTTTTGTAGTTATGCAGAAAATATTGAAGGTATATAAGTCTTGAATTTCAAGCCATCTTGTATCATCTATACTTCTATGCAGTAATATACCAATTATGCATACTTTTGCAGACATAAATCTTTGTAAATCTCAATAACATGTTGATCATGAAATCCCCCTGATATCATACATTTAACAATGTCTAACTTATAACCTTCCTAGGAAAAATTGTCAAACTACAGAGTCTGAGTAAACTCGTGAGGCTTTTAAATTTGTAGACTTGACTTGTAAACTCGCTAGTAAAACTGCGAGTTCGTTGATTTTATTTGTTTACTTGAACTCGCTATAATTGAGCAAAAAAAGAAGCTTATTCGTCATGATCCCGTTAGTCATGCAAACACATGTTTTAGTGCAAAGATTTATGAATCAATGTTCCTCCTTGTTTAATACACCAAACTGATCCTTTTGGTAAACATATCTACCACATTGGAACAAAACCAAGTGGATATCCTCATATACTCAATTTTATAAAGTGATGAAACCCACGAGTTTCACCAAATAGAGAGTGAGTGTTGAAAAGAGAGTATTGTTAGCATTCCTCGATCCTCATATCCATCTCTTAGCAGAGTTGTGCAAGTTTACCGGGGAATAATTACTTCGTATATGTGGCTTAAAAAGAAAATTACTTGTGTACATGAAATTCATTTTTGGTAAATTAAAAAGATAATTAGTTCATTCTAAGATATGGCTTGTTCTCCAAACCAAAGAAGCTTGCCCTTCTAAAGATTGCACAAAAATACTAATCCATAATTTTAAATTACAATGATATATGGTGTTTTTATGTCTGTCACTTCTCAAATATAAATGTATTTGGGCTGGAATTATATTTTTCGAATTATAAATTATGATAGAAATTCCAAATGTATACCATATCCGCTCTCAAATATAAGACTTTTTTAAAATTTTCTACTGCATTATTTATTTATGGTTAGTAATTAGTATTGTTAATTTTATTAAAGGTGAGAATCAAAATTTAAACTCTATCATTACATTTTACATATGTTATTTATCTCTTATAAGGACAAATTTGTAAAATAATATCAACGCAATGAAGATAATTTGTGTAACAAGTAATATCCTGATAATTTATTTGGTTAGCCAATAACAACTCTCGATGAATAGTGTGAAGTTTGGCGTGGTTTTAGTTACATTGTAAGAAAAGGTAAATAGTTTTAAATGGAGAAGAAAAATCCAATCCTGATAATGCATGTTTGGATTAGTGACAAGAGTAACAAAATCATTAGTAATTTTGAAAAAAGCAACACTTTGCCTATATTTGGCTGAACACGGCGTACATATTCTTATGTTCCACCACACCGCAATTTCTAAAGTTTTTAGTAGCTTCACAAAATTATGATGACCCGCCGTAAATTTTCAATCACCTTAGTCATTCAAACGTGTACTTAAATAAAAATGTAATGACTACAAAATGTTTGAATCTTATAATTGTAACTGTTACGTCTTTATCGTGGGTTCTATCTACACTTTCATTGTAAGTCTGGGGATTCCACATCATTTCATTGACCAAGCTATAGCGAAGGAGACTCTCTCCTCTTTATGTTTAGCGGTATGTTTCAAGCCGTTAAAGCTACTTAACAATATCCCTATACGGAATGGTAACAATCGTGCGGGTACCGCTTTCACTTCTGTCCATACACATGATATGTATTCATACAAATAACATGGTTGATGAATGGCAATGCTATGTGTCCGATTTTGTCTATGCCGCAATAAGAGAGGATTAGAAAAATCACATTCAAGTTTTGAAAGAAATTAACAACCAAAATTAACTAATTAACGAAAATTAACTAAGTTTTGAAAAATCACATTCAATTAGAGAAGAGAATGATCTAAGTTCACACTTCACACACCAATGTCACAGACTTGGAACAATTTGCTATTGTCGGTAGCTACACATAACAAAATTAGAATCTACATATTTCATTAGAGAATTGGCACCATTATATTAGAACCAACAGACAAAAAAATTAGAATGAGAAAAATTATGAAATTATAAAAAGTTTATAAGCAGAAGAAATTATACATAGTGGTTTTTATATTCTAGTCATGTGAAGAAGAACTCCATGACCAGGTTCTATGAGCATGTGGAAGGAAGGTGAATGGCAATAACTTGATGATAGACAGAATTGAAAGTTGAACAAAATGAGAGACAAAATAATCTTCAATTCAATCATTGCTAAATGTTGTCCTAAACACACACGAGGTCCCATTCCAAATGGCATATAAACTTGTGGAATCTTGCATGCTCCATGCAATCCATTTGCAAATCTTTGTGGATTGAATTTATGTGCATCATCCCCCCAAAGCATTGGGTCTTGATGCAATATTGTCATTGGAATTTGAATATTCATTCCTTTTGGAACTAAGATACCTTTCAAGTTAATGTCTTTTAAAGCACATCTATTAATCGATGATGATGGTGGATAAAGCCTCAATGTCTCTTGAATCACCATGGTTAACTGCAAGTACACATTTTAATACTATATCTAATTACTAATTAAACCAAAAGATAATAGAGTTTAATGGAGACACACTGACAGTGTAAAATAGTTTTACGCGCGATCGTCCAATAAAAAACTATCAATATGTCATGTCTCAAGAAAGTGAGGTGAAGTGGTGTGTGTGACAGTGTAAAATTATTTTACATGCGTATTCTTTTTTCTCAAGATAACATGTATTGAAACATATGATTGTGTAATTAAACATACCGTTTTCATGTTTTTAAGTACACTTGCATCAAGATTACCATCATTTCCACAAATTTGAAGCAACTCAGCACGAACACGATCTTGCCAATCTTGATGCATAGCTAACAACATTAAGCACCATGATAATGTAATTGCAGTTGGTTCATGACCAGCAAAGAATATATTTTTGCAATTATCTATCATGAATCTGTCTCGTGAGTTGGAATTTGGTAAGAAACTATCACCACTACTCTCACATTTCTTTGCACTATCAAGTATCATTTGCAAGAGATCTTGTTCATCATTAGCATAATTTTGGCGTTGTTTTATGAGCTTTGATATCTTTGAGTTTATCTCTTTCTCTAATCTCCACATTTGTCTATTGCTTTTGTTTGGCAAGTATCTAAAACAAATTATGATCCATTTTGCACATTAGTATATATATATCATCAATAACAATAGGCACAACAAAATATTATAAGAAGGATTCAACTCTTATCCACCATTTGGTGTAAAAAAAAAAAAATTACACTGTCGATCGATCAAAATCGTGATATCATTTAAAACATTTTATTTTAGAGTTTAATTTCTATGCAATGCATCAAACAATGTGTTGTCAAATCATTTAATGGATGTGACACGTTATGTGTTTTAAAATTTTAATTTATATACTGTTAGTGTAAAACTATTTTACACATGCATCCAATAATATATTGACACATCATGTAATGTGTTTTAAAACACGTGATGTGTCATATTCATTAAATAATATGGCAACACATTATTGGATACATGTGTAAAATAACTTTACACTGGCAACACATGATGTGTCATATGATTCATACCTATAACCTGGAATTCCAGGCAAAATCTTGCAAAGGAGGCTTTGAAGTTCTCTAAGCTTTGTGAATATTTCTCTTCCTTCAACATAATTGCTCCCAAAACAAGCTCTTGCAATTATATCAGCTGATAAGTTTCGCAAGTCTTCATCAACATTTATCTCTAAAACTTCTCCATCTTTTTCCAATTTGCTCATCCATGATCTTAGCATTACATTTGTTGACTCAACTATCATATTCACCTTTGCCTTCAACACATGATTTTAAAAATAAAAAAAAATTACTAGATTGCTATTCAAAATCAACATTAATCAATAATTTACAAGTAATAGATACGAAATTTCCACCACTGTTAGTGGTGACTAATCTTCGTCAGAAAATTTGTGGAACACACAATGTCAGTTCTCCTCTCTTATTCGAATTTTTTCCATACACAAAAGCAGTAAAAAATCAAACTCTTTACTATTTACTTAAAGAATCCTAGACTTTTACTACTTAAACCAGTTTATTGTTGGTTACGACAACATTTTTATTTATTTATTATGCAATATATATTTAATTTCTCTAGAGCAGAATATCATATGAAGTATTATACACTTACCTTCATTTTATCTTGGTACAATTCAGGAGAAATTATCTTCCTTTGATGAGCCCAAAATTGGCCACTTGATGACAATATACCTTGTCCAACTAGTGGCCTAATATCTTTGGCTAAAAAAGAAGGCTTCCCTAGAATTAAAGAAGTATTCAAAACAATTTCTTTTACCATATCTTTATCTGATACCATTAACCATTGTATACTCCCTGAAGAAAACAAGTATATGGGACCTGTATGTATAAATTAAGATTCAGATTATAATTTTTCTGATTTTAGTAACAATATCAACATTTTCAATTTGGTATTTGGCAATAAAGTAGAGTTATATGAAATTTGATATATAGAGTTAACTTGTAAATCATAAAAAAGTCTGAAATGAGATTTGATATGTTGGAATACGAGTAGCTCTATAAAATAAAAAATAAAAACTAGTATATAGTATGCATATAGCTATATATACTAGTAGGAACTCCGTGGAAAACATGTTGGGTATATAATATGGGTTATCTAAATCCAACCGAATTTTCTTTCATATATATATATAGAGAGAGAAAATAAATATAAAGATAACTTGAAATAAACACGCTGAATATTTGATATAAATAAAATATATGAGAAAGGATAAAGTAGTTGACCATATTTATTTTTCCACTCAAGAATGTGAGGGAAGAGAGTGGAAAGCCAATTATGAGAAATTGATGATGTTTGAGTTGTTGATGTTAATTGAGTTTGGAGTAAAAGGGATTTCATTTCTGGGATGTTACCAAAGTAAAAGTGAGGTGAAGGCCCATCAATGCCTTGCCTTTGAAGCTTTGCTCTAAGTGATTTAGGTCTTAACACTAAAATATGCAAAATATGAGCCAAAACTACTAAAATTGCTCCCAAAATAACCTTCATTGTGCTTATCTCAACAATTTCCATTATGCTCATCTCAACACTTCACACTAACCTCTTCAAAGAAATATTGTTGACCAAAATAAAATTTGCCTCTTCCAATTTCTGCTACCTCACTTTGTTTTTTAGTCATAAGAATATATAAAGGTTATGATGTTTAATGTATTCTTAATTTATTTATTTTTGGTACAATGTATTCTTACTTTTAATTAGTTACCAAATGTATTTTTGGTACAATGTATTCTTAATTTATTTAAAAAAAGAAACTATTAACTTTAATCAATTAGTTAGTTTTTAATACGATGAATGAAATCTTTTTGGTACATGAAAATAATTCAGTTGAAAAAGTTACCAAATGATTCGTGTCCAAATTCAACTTGTTTGAATTTTTGTTGTTAAAAACTTGAATTTCCTAAAACATGGATCAATATAAAAAAATTTACTTAATTACTATCCACCACTGTGTGTAAAAAAAATATGGATCAATATAAAAAATTTACTTAAAAAATATTGTCTATAATATTATATTTTTTATAGCGCACGTATCAAATTATATTTCTTTTTGTTACTTTGTTATACAAAAATTTTAAAATATCTTCACAAGTATCCAGCTATTGTTGTGAAATATATAATTGGATGCATATAAGTTTAAAACTTTTTATAAAGGAAACTAAGAGCGTAAGTGGAGAATTTCACGTTTGATCAGTCCTACAAACTTTGTTATGCTCACGAAAATACATACACATAAATCTATATTTGTTAGATATCAAAGTGAATGTTTTGCCCTATTAAAAATTTATATAATGAAGGAAGTTATAAAGATGGCTTAGTGGCTGGGGTGGATGAGATGAAGACTGGAGTAATATTAAAATTGTGTAATAACAATACGATAAGTGATAATACCTAAATTCGAACCCTAATCTCTACATATTACATGTAATATTCCTGCCAACTAAATTATATTCACGGAGACAACAATACTATAGTTTTTTTTTTTAATGCTAATGGAAATATTCCACAAATTGCGTCACCTTATCTCCCCTCACCTCTAATGGTTATTAACAATATTATGTGATTATCATTATTATATTTTATTTATTAAGGTTTTAATATATAATATTATAATATTTAATATAATATTTGTCAGAAAAATAGTTAACATAATCAACAGGTCAGCAATTATCTTTCAGTTATGAGCTCTGTGATAAGCAATGGGTCAGCAATAGTGGCATTTTCAATGCCAAATTGCTTACACGATAGACACTTTGGTAATATACGACCAAGCATAAGAACTAAAAGGTGTGACATCAATTACTAAATAAAATTTTAAGATATAAGAATACACCTAGTTTTGTACTATAGTAATATAGTTTTTGACACAAGGCATTCAATCATGATTCTACTGGTTCATATAATATTAATTTATCTTCAAGCTTTGTGAGGCCAACACCAAATATGGATAGCTTTGTGAGGAACATACAAAATCTTAAAGAATCTCGGTTAGGAAAACTATCTTATACGAGAAGCATTGAACACTAAACGTAGATAGTTTCCTAACCGAGATTCAAACTTTTGTTTGTCAATTCAGTTTTATTACATGACTAAATGTTTGACTACCAAATGTTTGAAAATTGAACTATGAGCTGTTCAACAATTGAGAACATGCTTCCAACCATTAAACCGAGCAAAAATTATTCAAAAAATAAAATAAACACTAACTCATAACATTCCATTATACAATATTTAGTGTTGTATCTGACTAATCAACAACTTAATAATAGGTAGAGTATAAAACACTTCATTCCCAAGTCAGATAAAGCAAAGATCAAATTGGGAAAATAGAACTAAAATCTTATGTTATGAATGATAGTTTTCCTCTTGTTATTTTTTCAATGCGATCTTACAACAGTAGCTAGGTTGAGGTTTCAGCAGCATACCGACATATACAGCTACATAAATTTACAAAAATGTTGGCAAAATTTAAAAAGAAATGAAATGCATATAGTTTATCATATGAACGTCGTCATCACTCATTAGTCATCACCCTTTCTTCCTCTATACAAGACTCAGCAGATAGATAATAAATCTGCTTGCTTTTAGCTAACAACCGATGGAGATGATGACAGTTTAGTCCAGAATAGCTAGCTACCAATCTCTTCAACATGCTTCTCTACTAAAACAAAAAGTTGTAGTTGATACTGTCATAAAATGGGAATTCGGATGCTTTCATTGTTAAGATGGATTTCATTTTGCACAGCCTTGGCAGCAGCTGCTCTAGCTGCATTTGCTGCTCTATTAGCTGCTGATACTGCTCTATTAACTCTTTCATCTACCTTCGCTACATCATAGGCTTTCTCAGCTGCTCTTCTAGCTTCCTGTTTGTTCACAAAGAAACTCAATTAATAACCAAAGCTCATCATGATACTGCAAAATATCTATCTGTT
Organism: Trifolium pratense; assembly: GCF_020283565.1. NCBI lineage: Eukaryota > Viridiplantae > Streptophyta > Magnoliopsida > Fabales > Fabaceae > Trifolium > Trifolium pratense. Next base: position 55,502,743 of record NC_060063.1, read on the forward strand.
TGCAGTTTTTTGTCTTGTCTTTCCTTTTTTTATACAAATACACTAATGTCGAAGTATCTGTCCTAGCCTTCTAAAATATTTGACAGCAAGGAATTTAGACAGAATGAGATGGCATGCCTATTGATTATCGGATGATCAAGTGACTCATACCCTTTATGTTTCAAACAAGAACCTTAGGTTTTATTTGAAATTTTAAAAAAAAAAATTGAAAGAAAAGCGTCCTTACTTCTTAATACTTCAATCACACTTAATAATTCATTTTTAAAAACATTTTATAGTGTCCTTAATTTCAAAAAGAAAAGTTTGCCCTCCCCCCTCCCCCTTCAAAACCCAACTCGCAAACAAATCCTCATAGTCTAGCAGAATTCAAACAAAAACCTGGCCAATTTTTCTGTGATGCATAGCATTGTTATGTTTTTCCCCCCTCATGGATTCAGTAAAGAATGATTCACATGCAGTGACAACAAGCAACCTTTGAACATATCTACCTCATATGAAACTTAAGACAGATGGAAACCAGTATATGAATTATTTTCAAATTTCCCAGTAAAAAATTACACTAAAACACAACAGATACCAATCAGAATTTTGAACAAGTCAAATGTTAAACAGAGAAAAGATTGACACATCATTCTGATTATTCTAGGCCAATGTGCAGATACATAAGAGAAAATATTCAAAATCATTCATCTTTTTTCTTTTAGTGTTAGCTAGGGAAAGAACATTTAAGAATAGATTGAGGTAAATATTATAAATAAACAAAGTACGTACCTGCACTACATTAAGTACTCTGGAGTGATTGACACCAACAGGGGAAACAGGAAATGTGGCATTCTGTGTGCTTGGAACATCAAGGACTCCATTTTGCCAGTGACCAGATTGGGTTTCTCCATTTCTAAACGTATACATTCCAAGACCTTGTCTTTTCCCCTCATGCCAGGTTCCTTCATAACGATGACCATTTGCAAAACAATATACCCCAAATCCATGCATCTTGTCTGCGCAATATTCACCGGCATATGTATCTCCATTTCTAAAGATATGGAAAATGAAAATAGTCAGTTCCCACAAAATAGAGTTATATGAATGCCCTACAGAAATCAATTCAACAATAATGCACTAATGGTGATTCCTTAGAAGAGACGAATCCTACATTTGAGACAAATAAGAAGGATGCATTATGCATAATAGGATTAGGAACCATTATTCACTAAAAGCACGCCCAGAATCATACCCATTGAAACAATTGCAATAAAAAAAAATAAAAAAAAAAAAAACAGAATTGGTGGCAGTGGCATTAGTGTTGCTTTGCTTATGGTCAACAAACAAGGTATCCATCAAAACATATGATTGGGGTAACTTTTCTTTTTTTTTATTTCTTCGCACAGTTGATGTTAATCCACTAATATATCAGTTCAAAATTAATGCACTAATTACAATTCCTTAGAAGAGAGGCAACCTATATTCGAGAAAAATCAGAAGAATGCAGCATAATAGGATTAAGCACCACAATTCATTAAAAGCATACACAGAATTTATCAGCCTATATTCTTATCAAAAAAAATTATCAGCCATAAAGGTGTCAAAACCCATCAGTCTGCTAGGAATTGGAGAAACCTATAAATCCAATTACAAACCAAAGAATGGTGAGAGACAGATTAACATGACCTACTCCCTCCGGTCTTAATTATAAGCAAATATTCACTTTTCAGATTCATTGAATAACTAATGTATCTGAAAAGTGAATATTTGCTTATAATTAAGGCCAGAGGGAGTATTTATTTATTATGCCGGTGTCATGTATGATTCCCCGAGTTCATGCTTATCTTTTCCTGCTTCACTATTCCTTAAAACCAAAATCTATTTGACCTAATATTAGGGCCAAGCTGCTGAGCAAACTACTCATATCAACAAACAAACATAGCTGAAACTAAAGAAAATAACCGAAACAACGAAAACAGCACAACAAATAAATGTAATGAACTAAAAGCAAATATCTTAACTAGAAATGAATAGAGATATTTATATACCTAAAATGATAGTGACCAAGACCATGTTTAACACCCCATTTAAACTGACCAACAAATCTACCACCATCATCAGAAGTATGAATACCAGAACCATGACAGTGACCATTAAACCACTGACCAGCATAAACATCAGCAGTATAAAATCTATAAACACCAAAACCATTTCTGAAACCATCTCTATACATACCCTTATATCTACTTCCTTTTGACCAAATCTCAACACCAAATCCATCATATTTACCATCAATCCAATCACCTTCATATCTTCCACTCATATTATAGTAATAAACACCACTCCCATTACATTTCCCTCCTTTCATTTCACCTTCATATACGTCACCGTTCGAATAAACTCTAACTTCCAAAACCACCACCGTGCTTGCTTCTTTCCGTTCCCTCCTCCTCCGCTTCCACCGCTGGAGTGTCAAAACAATAGGAAGCGAGGGAGTTGATTTGAACTTGAATTTGAGTGAGAGAGAGAAGAAAAGTGCGGCGGAGAAAGCGAAAGCGGAGAGGAAGTTGAAGATGAAGGAGTGAGTAGGAGGAGAGAGTAGAAAGTAGAAGAAAGGGAGTGATAAGAGGAGGATGAGACGGAGACGGTGGCGGAGACGGCGGAGTGCGGCGAGGGAGATGGAGTGTAAATAAGAAGGTTTGGGAAATTGGGGGAAATAGTTTGATTTGGAATGTTTGAGTTTGTTGATTTTAGGATTATGATTATGATTATGAATTGGTGGATTTGAGTGATTTTGTTGTTTGTGATGAATTGAAATGGAATTGAATTTAGGGTTGAAATCGGAAGAGATTCCGGTACTTTCTTTTCCGATCTGAATTTCTGATTTCTTTTGATGCATTACATCAATCAATTACTTCATCTATCAACTTTTACTTTCTTCTTCTGAACTTTCTCTTTATATTTGTTTCTCTTTTTGTTTGGTTATGACTTATGAATGAATAGAAATGAATATGATGATGATGTTTTATGTTGCGTTGCGTTTTGTGTTTGAAATGCGGCGCCTGCTCGTCGTTTTAATTAAGGTACCCCATTATTTTCTTGATTAACAAGGAATAATTAAAACTTTTTTAAAAAATAAAGGAATAATTAATACTAGTACTATACTTCTTTTATATTATCCTTTTTTTTTTGGTAAGTTTTATATATTCCATTTGCGTTCTTGCTTAATGTGCTAAAAAATTACGGAATAATTTTTGTTGTACTCTACTTAGTTTATGGGACAACCAGCTATACTAAATTATTATTTCCTCTGGTCATTAATATAAGAAAAAGTTACTAACTTTTTAGATTTATGGAATGATCGATGTATTTGGTCTAAAAAATAGAGCACGTACATTAAACATTCTATAAATCTAAAAAACAAACTCTCTCTTATATTAAGGACCAAAGAGAATAGTTGGTTTTCTTGGGAATGTTGCATATAGGAATAATTAGGGATGCAACTGAAAAATATTGCATTAAAAAATGAAAATGACATTTTAAAACAAAATTTTATTTCTAAAGTATCACTTATTTTTGAGACAAATGGATTATTAGTTAATAAACTATTGATATTTTTATAAATAAAAAAAATCATTTAGAATATAGTACTATAATATGTAAACTTTTGTAAAAAAAATATATATGATTAAAATATAAAACTTCAAATTTATAGACTAAAGTATATAGTTGAAATATTGTATTTTATATATAAGGTCGGAATTTGAATACAAGTTTTTTTTTGTGTGTAAAAAAAAAATCTTAAAATGTGAATTTATAGTCACTAAATTACTTGACATAAAAAATATTTAACCATTTTTATTTACTATTTTACTTTCCGCCCACTTTATTTCTTTTCCAATTCAAACAGAGCATTCAACAATTGCTTTCTCTCTCACTCTCAGTCTACGGGTCAAAGAACACACTTTAGTTCCGGTTTCAGAACTTCAACATTGGATTTCACCGTCAAAGGTACTGTTGTTTATGTTGCTTCCACTTATTCAATGTCGTGATCCTTTTTTCTTTTCTTTTTTGGGTAAATGAATTGTTAATAGTATTAGTGGAAGATGGTGAGCAATCAAATAGTATGATATGATGCAATTGGTTTCTTTCTGCTGTTTCTCAATTATCAAAAGTTTATATTTTTTTTCCATTTTGTGAAGCATCTTGTTGACATGCAATGTTGTTTTCTTCTCTTTTTTCTACCTTTTTAGTTTTTAGTTTTTGCATGAACCAAATTTCCATTTTTGTTAAACATATATGACCTATGAAGCACGGACACGACATAGATACTGATACGTCAGACAATAATATTTTGAGAAAATGACATAATTCAATGAAATCATAAGTGTCGCTGTCGTGTCGGTCGTGTCTGACACCATGACACGCCTAATTTGAGGAGTATACGTTCTTCATAGTATATGAATGCTTCGGTAGCTTAGCTGGCAAAACCAATCCTCTTAAATTGGATTATAAGCTGATTTTTGTGTTCATGATTTTCTGTTTTAGAATAATTGAAAAGGAGGAGAATCAAATCAATCCTATTTGTTGAACAACAATGAGTGCAGTTCAGATTTGTCTAAACCATTCAATTTCTCAATCACCTTACAAACTAAGTCAATTTTTCAATTTGGAGAGAGAGAACAATTTGGTTAGAGGAAGATCAGTTATTCGGACTAATTTCCGGAGGGATGTTGTGACTGCATGTCTTAATGTGGATGTTAGTGCAGCTAAAGCTGGGAAGATAGCATCGGAGAAGACGAAGGAACTGATTGAGATGGAAGGGAAGTTTTTGGTGGGGACATATGCAAGAGTACCAGTAGTGCTCGAGAGAGGGAAAGGTTGTAAGGTGTATGATGTTGAAGGGAGAGAATATTTAGATTTCAGTGCCGGCATTGCTGTCAATGCACTAGGACATGGTGATGCCGATTGGTTGAAAGCTGTTGTAGATCAAGCTAGTACTCTTACTCATACCAGCAATGTTTTCTACTCAATACCTCAGGTTGGCATCAATCAATTTTCTATTTGTATCTGAGTTATTATTAGGGTCTGTTTGGATCAACTTATTTGAGCTTATCTACTAACATAAGTAGTACTTGTGAGACTGTTTGAGAGAGATTATGAATACAATTTATGAAATGTCTTTAAGCTGTTTTAAGCTTATTTTCATAAGCTCTCACGGATAGCTTATGATAACAACTTATAGCTTATATGAAAAGTGTAGTTGTTTACAATGAATAATCCATACTTCCATACTTCTATATAGTTTTGGATTTCTTTAATATGTGCAACACATGCATTGCATAACATAGCCTTATAAATGCTTTTTAGAGAATTCGTTCATTTTTCAATATCTGTGTTGGATCACTCGAGGTTGGAATGGTGATGATATTATGTGCTATTATACTGTTCCCTTAATCTGGTATGTCAGCTATTATTTTGGCATTGATGCAGGTAGAACTTGCAAAGCGTCTAGTGGCTTCTTCTTTTGCGGATCGTGTATTTTTTGCAAATTCTGGAACTGAAGCAAATGAGGCAGCTATTAAATTTGCAAGAAAGTATCAGAGACACACAACAGCTAATAAAAAATTACCAGCAACAGAGTTCATAGCTTTTAGTAATTGTTTCCATGGTAGAACCTTGGGTGCACTTGCTTTGACGAGTAAAGAGCAATACAGAATACCTTTCGAACCTGTTATGCCTGGAGTAAACTTTATAGAGTATGGAAATGTGCAGGCTTCTATAGAATTGATTAAGCAAGGAAAGATTGCTGCAGTTTTTGTTGAACCTATCCAAGGAGAAGGTGGAATTTACAGTGCTACGAAAGAATTTCTACAATCTCTTCGTAATGCTTGTGATGAAGCTGGGACACTTCTCGTGTTTGATGAGGTATCCACTAGCTAATATTTTTTATTTTTTCAAACAGAAAATTTTGCTTACGTAACTAGCAAATAAATAAATCCGGTTTTCACTTTTAAATATTATTTTTGTCTCTGTATGATGCATGAGAAAATATTGTCCAATATCTGGATAATAACATCATCACTTGAAATGGTTTGTTGGTTGATCTTTGCAACTTTCAGTTCATTTGATTATTATTGTTCATTGAACGATTGTGAGGATGAAACTAAGTAGCTCCGACACTTTAGATTGATGGCGTGTTCAGTGTCCAACCAATACAATACCGGCACAAGTAGTTATGTTCAATTACTTCATGTTTATCAAATTATTATTAGTGTTGGCGTGTCGGTGTCAGTATCGTATTTTGTGTATGTGATCGTTCTTCATAGGGATGAAATTGTCTAGTATCACGATTCATGATATCCTTCCAGTAAATCTGCAGAAATTTGTTAATATTATTCTGTCAATTCAACTAGCATATGCTTTTTGTGAATCTGTAGGTTCAATGCGGTTTAGGACGATCAGGGTTTCTTTGGGCTCACGAGGCATACGGTGTCTTCCCAGATATGATGACACTTGCGAAGCCTCTTGCTGGAGGCCTACCTATTGGGGCAGTACTAGTGACAGAGAGAGTTGCTTCTTCCATAAACTACGGAGACCACGGAAGCACTTTTGCAGGAAATCCTCTTGTTTGTAATGCTGCTCTCGCTGTTTTGGATAAAATATCAAAACCTGATTTCCTGTCTTCAGTATCTAACAAAGGACTCTACTTCAAAGAATTACTTAAGCAGAAGCTTGGTCGAAACCGACACGTGAAAGAAATCCGCGGTCTTGGACTAATTATAGGAATTGATTTAGATGTACCTGCTTCACCGCTCGTAGATGCGTGTCGAAATTCCGGTCTTTTAGTATTAACTGCCGGGAAGGGAAATGTCGTCAGGCTTGTTCCACCGTTGATCATAACGGAGAAGGAGCTTGAACAAGCTGCCGAAATTCTGTGCCAAAATTTACCAGCTCTTGATGAGAGTAATCAAAACTAGGTAAGAATATTGTAGTGTATCTTGAGCAACTTCTGTATCTTGTTTCTTGAATAATAATGCATGGCAGATCATAGTGTATTCACTTTGTCACAGTTATCTGTGGCGTTTTGGTCATATCTTAACAATGAATTTGTGTTCTATTGTGACATTATCAGTATAATTTATTTAAGTTCTCTTCTTTTTGTAGATTTAGTTGTTCACAGGCTTGTCTTTCTCAATCACAAAAGCCTCTAATAGCTGCTATAACACGCCTTATATTAGATTTACTATTTCTATTTTTTTGACATATTATATTACTATGATGACTTATTTAGTGTAGTTTTCCTCTTGACTTTCGACATTAGGCCTGGCAATAGGGCCGGGCGACGACGTGTTTTCCATTCTGCGTCCTCAAACTTGATGGAGTTCAGGTATCTCCGTATCCATTCCAATCTTCGAAAGGGGTAAAAAATAGAACCCCAACCCATATCTGATCGGGTTCAAATATCCCCGCCCCACCTCATCCCAGTATAAACTTGTCCTGCATTTTTCTCTTTTTGTATGTTGTGATACAATTGTGTACATTTGATCCAATCATTAGATACCTATTAAGGGTGTATATGTATTGACCATATCTGAGTAAAATAAAGCAAATTTAGAGTTAAGACGATTACAATCAACAAACACCATACCAAAATTACATTGACCTCATTAATTCATGTATACAAGATATTATAAAAATAATTCACTGTGGAATTAATATTGCAAAGTAGGGAAATAACACAAATAAATGCTATAAACTTCCAAAAACTTTTCGAGTCTTCTTCATCAACACTACTAATCCCTTGCCAGTTATGATTGACCGCGCTGCCAATTATATGCACCCATAAGATCAAAATGATGATAGCAGCTGTCTGCGAAACAAGGCCCGATGCTATAACCGATACAACACTCGTAAACAACAGCATGTATAAGACATCAAGCATGCTATTGTTAACAGGGTGGTTTAATGTATAACCATTGAGAGGAAGCCTACTTCCCAGATCCCGTCTTCGTCGCTTCTGTACATAATTATAATTAAGAGAATATTAACGATCGAGGGTCCTAAAGATATTGTGATTAAAAAAATTGATGCATAGTCCTATGAGTACTTGGATATTAAAATTTGTATACTAATAGTCAGGGATGAAATTATATGTTCCCCATAGACCACAAGAATCACAGAAACGGCCCTTGTTAGTGGTAAAAAAGAAGTAACTCATCAAATCCGCCACCATAAATGGACGGATGGATGGATATATGAAGCATAAATTATAAGTGTCCGGGAAGGTAATGTCGTCAGGCTTGTTCCACCGTTGATCATAACGGAGAAGGAGCTTGAACAAGCTGCCGATGAGAGTACTCAAAAGTCGGGGTTGAGATACCAGCTTTCTCATGCAACAATTGGACTCTTTACTTTTGTAGTTTCTTATTTAATAAAAAAAGTAAAAGGGAAGAAAAACTAACTTGTGCCCTTAAGTCACTTGGTAGTGCCCTATAGATAGTAATTTTGTATGGAAAGTTGTGCATTTTATCTTTTTAAAAGTTAAACATATTAATTCTTTTGTTCAAGACATAATTGTTATTTGAAGTATACTTAACATGCGCTCTTAGGGCATATGTTAGCATCACCCAAAGTAAAAAGTTCAAATGTTGTTGAACTTTTGAAAATAGTTTTAAGTGCATAGCAATGCGTGTATGGTGTCATAGATGTAATTTTCAATTTGTTGTTCATTTGTCTTTCATTCATAAATTTACAAATTAATTTTAATTATAAAAATGATGAAAACACAAATAATATAACGTTGAGTTTTAAAAAAACTCAATATTAAATAAAAGGTTTTTCTATCATGTGCAACTTTGCACATGTTAAAAAATTCAATATAGTAAGTTTGCATCAGAACTTGTGCATTTCATATTAAATGTTTGATTTTATAATAAATAATAATTATTTTTCATTAAATAGTTACTATTTTTGGTTACTTTAACATCTGCAATATTGCACATGTTAGACAAACCCTTAAATAAAAATATACAATTAATTTTCTATCATTTTCATGTATAAAATACAACTCCAAGGGTATGCATCTCAATCACCAAGAATACTACCAACCAACTGCACCACCAATATATTATGAAATTTAAATTAAAAAATAAATAAATTTTAAATATTAATATATCATATACAATATATTTTTCTCATTTTCATATATTAAATATGACTTTTGTACTTGACTCTTGTAATCATGCAAACCAATCACCAAGAATACCACCAACCACAAATATATTTTTGAAGAAATTCATTCTCTCTAATTCTTCATATATTAAATGACTCATAAATTCATACGTTATTATAATTCATACATGCTCTGTCAAAATAAATAAATTCATACATGTTCTTCATACATGTCCTAGAAATAGAAAATTATATTGTAATTCTCAATCCCAACCCTTATTACGTTATGTATTTTCTCTAATTCTTAAGTCTGTAAATTTATTTAAGGGACCAAACTATTACTCTCTTTTCAATTTGGTCTTAAACTTACTCTCTCTTCAATTCAGTTTTCAAACTATCAAAATATAGTAATTAGTCCTTAAACTAATATTAACCCATTAATTTAGTCCTCCGATTCTTTTAAAAAAACATGAGAAATAATGATATTTTAAGGACGTTGTTGATGGATTATTAATATTTTAGGGACTATTTAGTATATTTTTATAGTTTAAAGATCAAATTGAAAAGAGGTCGATGGTTCAGGGATCGAATTAAAGGTTTTATTTTTCCTTTCTCAAATGCAATTTATGTATCTTCTCAATTTTCAACATTTGTTCATCTAGAAATATTTTTCACGTAATTAATTTTGAAGAATGGTGCAAATTACGGGTTATAAATTATTTTTTTTTATAAAATTTACAGATTATAAACTAGATAAAAGTAAAACTTCATTTTGTTCACCTAAAACTCTATTTGGTAGTTTTTGGAAGATTTGGATTCATTTTGAATAGACATTTCATAAGAAAACTTTGATAATATCAGAAGAATGATTCAATTTGGAAAAAATTGGTTTGAATAAAAAAACGTGTTGAATTAATTTAACTCGGTATAAGAGAAGGACTAACATGTCACCTATATGTTAACTTTAATTTGACAACTAATTTAGTATTAGATTTTGATATGCTATGAAAAAATTATCAAAAAATTGTGTGGGAACACCATATTGAAAACATGTTTTTAATAAAATCAAATATTACAAATGTTATGGGATGAGTTTATAAGTTAAAATTTTGACATTTCTAATAATTGATGATACAAACATTAGAGAAATTTGTTAAATTTTGTTTGAAAGAGATAAAGTTGTTAAGTAAACTTAGTAATTTTAAAATTAATATTTGTCAGCTTTAGGAATAATTATGTAGGAGTTTTTAATAAAACAAAATAATTAAGATGTGATTTTTTTTTTCTAGAGACGAGTGGTTAGTAATGTCTAAAAACTCGCATTTTCTTCATCAACATTCAACAACACTAATCTTGAGAACAAGACGAAAAAATCTTCAACAACACCAATCTTCATCAACAATACATAAATAACAACGTTTTGTTCACTTAAAACTCTTAGTAGTTACTTCCAAAAAAAATAAAATATCATTTAATACCACTACATTCAATCTTATATCAATACAAATTAGACACAAAAGTAAAAGTCATTGATATCAAAACATCGAACTTCGTGAGGAGGGTCTTGGTAAACCACAATGACCCCATATGCATTCGCTCTGTAGTCGGCATTCGCCTCGTTGTTGGCATTCGCTTCATTGTTGGCCCATAAATTGAAGTCGGTGCAAGGAAACCAAATAAATAGCAGCGCTCCAATGTTGATGGCCCATAAACAATCCTCGTTGTTGGCATGCGCTCAAATGTGAGGAGGGTCTTGGTAAACCACAATGATCCCATATGCATCCGCTCTGTAGTCGGCATTCGCCTCGTTGTTGGCATTCACTTCATTGTTGGCCCATAAATTGAAGTCGGTGCAAGGAAACCAAATAAATAGCAGCGCTCCAATGTTGATGGCCCATAAACAATCCTACTTTGGCAGCATTGATATCGTCTAGGAAAATTTTTATCAACATTTGTTTAAGACGTTCATTGTAAACTTCCCAATGGGCCCCTGCCCATGTGACGAAAATACCCATCCTCAAAAGCCTAAATGAGAATGGTTAATAGCATCTGCCAAATGTCCCACAATAAAATTCCAAAAGTATTTCATCCTATGTTTTGTTTCTACAATGATTTGTACTCTTCAAGTGAAACAATTAGAATGAACAACGCAAAAACCATCCACATTATGAGTATTCTAGTAGCATATTCTAATTCCTAAGGCCTTATATTTAGTTACGTAAAAATAGGAGGGGATGCCATTAAAAAGCATTATGAGGAAAGTTTGAATTTTTCCACCCGTGTTGGGGGATGGTTCAACGAGATGAGATGAAGAATAAGTATCACTCGTCGTGACCAGCATCGTCGTGACCAGCCTCAACGAGATGAACAAGACTGCATAGAGTAAAATTCCATGAGAGGAGAATCATCATTGCAACGGTTTGATAAATTATATTCACAATGAAGGAAAATTTGAATTTTTCCACCCGTGTTGGGTAGTGGTTCCATGACAGAGGCTAAAACAGAACAAACAACAAAAACTTCTATTATTATAATTATAAGAAACCTATGGTGAAAAGTTTCAATCTCACCTAGCTACATATGAATCTCCCTTATTACAAATTTCAGCAATGATAAATGTTCCCACAACACATGAAGGAAGCTAAGTTAGATTGATTATATTGTCGAACTTTTCACGGTTAACAACAAAGGCGTGTTCTTGAAAATCACTTTTCAGGGTTGACAGAGATGATGAGTGAAAGGAATTAGTAGGTGCATTGTACTTTGAATCTTGATTATACTAGTATTGAGTTTTAATTTTTAAAAATAAAATGTTTAACACGTGGCAAAATCTGGCGCATCAAATCAATCAAATGACTGAGATTGTTTGAAAGTTATGTAACTTTCCCACAAAAAAGTTAGAGAATATTGTCCCTTTCGTTAGTTTGTTCCGTTAAATGTGATGACATGGCTAATAAAGGGAGAAATGACATGATGATGTGTACAGAGTATTGATGCCACATCACAAGGGGCAATTTGACTGAAATTAGAAAGATTATAATACAAACCTTGAGAACAAGACACAACAATCTTCATCATCATTCAACAACACTAATCTTCATCAACAACACATAAACAAGAACACCATCAATCTTCATCAACAACACATAAATAACATCAACAAAGCATTTCAATCCGACAACAACAACAACAACAACAATGACTACAACTTCATAGTTTCTTCATCAATTCAACACAACAACAACAAATCCTTAAATCCCTAATCTTTTTTTGAACAAGCCTTAAATCCCTAATCTTGTTTGATTCTCCCAAATCCTTCAAATTGTATGGGTGATCTAAAAAACAAAATCAAACTAGATTTTTTTAAAAAATGAAACAACAATTAACAAAATCATAAATCGTAAATAAGAATGAAAATAAATGGAGGAACCAAATTGGATAAAAATGGGTAAAATGAAATTGGGTAAAAATATAGGAAAACAAAAATTAGGGTTTTATATCAAAGAATTAAGAATAAGAATAACATATATTAGTTTTGAAGAAGCAGTTTCACCACCGATCATGCTAGAAAGAAGAATAATGTAGAAGAAAACACCATTAAAGCGATGAACAAAACTCTTATATATAGAAGATGAAAATGTGATTGTTGTAATGTTATACGTGTTACCAATTTCGGTCAAATACCTCATATGACGTGACAACATGCTCAAATCAGTCTCAGTGACATTGAGTTTGACTAGCAGTTGCGACATATTTTGTCAACGTTCACGTCGTCAAAACAGACGGAGTTAATGTATTATGTTAACGGAGTTAACAGACAGAGTCTCAGTGTTGTAACTTTTTTCTATCAAAATCCTTTTACAATACAAAGTCAATAGATGTCCAAAATCGGTGCATACAATTACCCTTTCATTCTACTTCCTTTTGTTCACAATATCTCCAAGCCTATACACATTTTTTTTTTGTACTGTTATAAACTTACATCAAAATACACATTATAATATTAAATTATTGAAGAAAAATCAACCTGTGTGATTTCTTTGCGCAAGTTTTAGGAAAAAAAAATCAAATAATGCAGAGAAGTGTAAACATAACAGAAACAACACATACAGAGCCGAATTCACCACAAAAGCCACGCCATGTCAAGTTCTTTCAAAAATAAAATTCGTACATTGTTAATGTAGTGGTATTAATGTAGTGGTATTAACAATGTATGATTTTATTTTCATATTGTCATACATAAAAAGTAAGACTCCATTGACCATTCATTACTAATTTTACATTTGTGTCGGAGGACATTCATGACTCAGTTTCTAAAGAAAACATTGAATACAATGAGATCCCAACCAATTCCAAATAACTTGATAAATTTTTGACACACATTTATTTTTTTTTTACAATTTTTGACACATATTTAAGATATTGAATAAATTTTATTTTATACTATATTATATTTAGTGAAAAAATTATTTTAGTATTTTATATTGTAGTTTAATGAAATACAAAAAATGTTGTTCTAGTAGATAAACGCACCCAAAAAATTATTTGTAGGAGGCCAGACACATGTTATTATAATGTAAAAAAAGTAAAGTAATGTAAAAAAAAAAAAGTAAAGGTAAGATAAGAAATATAAAAAATGAACAAATAAAAAAGATACAACACGTTTTGTTCGAAACAGAATAACAGTGAAAATCAATTATCAAAATATAGCGTTGAATTTTCCATTTTTGACAAACATATAAATCTCTCTCTCTCTCTCTCTCTCTCTGACTCCCACAACCGCTTCTCTCCCACGCGATTAGGGTTCGTCCGATCTCTCCCTACTCAATTTTGTTTATTTCGTTAACTTTTACCAAATTGCTATTACTATATCATTCTAATTTCATTCATATATGTTTAGGATTTGCATAATGATTTTACTGTTAATTTCATTTTTTTGTTAATAATTTTTAGGGTGTTTGATATGATTGTTTTTGCTGTGTTTTGATTCTTATAGATGCTAAACAACATTGAGGATTTTTGAAATTTTTGTGGTGATTTTTTGGATTGTTGAATTGAAACTGTGTGAAAGAGAGTGATATTGGTGGTGGTGGTGGTAGTGATGGCATGGTTTAGGGCTGGTGCTAGTATAGCAAAACATGCTATTAAGAGGAAACTTTCTCAAGGTGGTGGATCATCATATCTTGTTTCTAGGTCTAGAGTGCTTCCTTCAACACATGGTAGAAAGTTTCATACCACTGTTTTTAAGAACCAAGCTGCACCTGTGCCTCGTGCTGTTCCGCTTTCGAGGTTGACTGATAGTTTCTTAGATGGGACAAGTAGTGTTTATTTAGAGGAGCTTCAGAGGGCTTGGGAGGCTGATCCGAATAGTGTTGATGAGTCGTGGGATAATTTCTTTAGGAATTTTGTTGGTCAGGCTTCGACTTCGCCTGGGATTTCGGGTCAAACGATTCAGGAGAGTATGAGGTTGTTGTTGATGGTGAGGGCTTATCAAGTTAATGGTCATATGAAGGCTAAGTTGGATCCGTTGAATTTGGAAGCTAGGCAGATACCAGATGATTTGGATCCTGCACTTTATGGGTTTTCTGAGGCTGATCTTGATAGGGAATTCTTTTTGGGTGTTTGGAGAATGGCTGGTTTTTTGTCTGAGAATCGTCCTGTTCAAACACTTAGATCCATATTGACGCGGCTTGAGCAGGCTTATTGTGGGAGCATTGGATTTGAATATATGCACATTTCGGATCGTGAGAAGTGTAATTGGCTTAGGGACAAAATTGAGACTCCTACACCAGTGCAATTTAACAGGGAGCGTCGTGAGGCTATATTTGATAGGCTTGCTTGGAGTTCGCTGTTTGAGAACTTCTTGGCCACCAAGTGGACTTCTGCTAAGAGGTTTGGTCTTGAAGGGGGGGAGACTCTTATTCCTGGCATGAAAGAAATGTTTGATAGAGCATCTGATCTTGGGGTTGAGAGCATAGTTATTGGAATGGCACACAGGGGAAGATTGAATGTTTTGGGTAATGTAGTCCGGAAGCCGCTACGCCAGATCTTTTGTGAGTTCAGTGGTGGTCTCTCGCCTGAGGATGAAGTTGGGCTTTACACTGGAACTGGTGATGTTAAGTATCACTTGGGAACGTCTTATGATCGTCCTACTAGGGGTGGCAAGAGGATACATTTGTCTTTGGTGGCAAATCCTAGTCACTTGGAAGCTGTCGATCCTGTTGTTGTTGGGAAAACTCGAGCTAAGCAGTATTACTCAAATGACGAGGACAGGACAAAAAACATGGGTGTTTTGCTTCATGGAGATGGTAGTTTTGCTGGACAGGGTGTGGTCTATGAAACCCTTCATTTAAGTGCTCTTCCAAATTACACTACGGGTGGGACTATTCACATTGTGTTAAACAATCAAGTTGCATTTACGACTGATCCAATGTCTGGCAGGTCCTCACAGTATTGCACAGATGTTGCTAAAGCTTTAGATGCTCCCATCTTTCATGTTAATGGTGATGATGTGGAAGCAGTTGTTCATGCCTGTGAACTTGCTGCTGAGTGGCGTCAAACTTTCCATTCAGATGTGGTTGTGGACTTGGTGTGTTATCGTCGATTTGGCCACAATGAGATTGACGAGCCATCTTTCACACAGCCCAAAATGTACAAGGTTAGACCTGTTGTTTATTATGCTGTTCTTCTTTTTGTATGCATTTTGCTTTTGGGCAATTCAATTAAATTTTCAACTTTGCTGGCTTAATATAGGTCATCAGAAACCATCCTTCAACTCTTGAAATCTATCAGAAGAAACTTTTGGAAACAGGGGAACTGACACAAGGCGACATTGATAAGATACACACGAAGGTCACATCAATTCTAAATGAAGAATTTCAAGCTAGCAAAGATTACATTCCAAAAAGAAGAGATTGGCTTTCAGCATACTGGCTTGGTTTCAAGTCACCTGAACAGCTTTCCCGTGTCCGAAACACTGGGTATAGTAAATTTAATATTCTTTTTTGCTCAAGCCTTTATTATTATTTGCACCACATTCCTGAAATACTTGAACTTCCCCATTCAGTGTGAAACCAGAGATCTTGAAAACTGTTGGGAAAGCAATCACAACTATCCCTGAGAATTTCACACCTCATAAAGCAGTGAAGAGGATTTATGAACAGCGTGCACAAATGATTGAGACTGGGGAAGATATTGACTGGGGATTTGGAGAAGCACTTGCTTTTGCTACCTTGCTTGTTGAAGGTAACCACGTTCGATTGAGTGGTCAGGATGTTGAAAGAGGAACTTTTAGTCACCGTCACTCTGTAGTTCATGATCAGACAACTGGGGAGAAATATTGCCCCCTTGACCATGTTATAATGAACCAAAATGAAGAGATGTTTACTGTTAGCAACAGGTCAACTTTCTTCTATTCATACATATCTATCTTGTCTATTTCTCTATTTTCTGCTATCCTGGTTTCCATAGATATAAACTCTTTGTATCCTGTCTTTGCTTGTCTTTGGGTCTGACTTCATCAAGCTACAAACATATATCACAAATTTGCAACTATATTGTTTGTTGCACCAAGCAATTATTATGCATTCCCTTATTTTTAATTATACTTTCTTTTTTGAAAAAAGAATCATGGTTATTTATACTTGTTTCATACTTTGAAATCTCTTTGTTTTGCCATATTTTCATGCTTTTTGTTGAATATTTAATGCTTCCATTTTTCTCCAATTACTTTTTTTAGTTTTTGTTTGTGATATATTTTGTTTGTAATTCTTTGCTAAAACTTTATTTGTGATTTACAATATTTTAGTGAAATTTTAAGAGTTTAGAAAAATATTGGGTTACATATAATAATATTAGTTGGGAAATTGGAATAATATGGCAACAGTAAGACACTTGGACTGTGTGTTTGCAATGAAAGCTAATTTTATAGGAATTAGTATGTTTTGCACTTGGGATGGGTCATTTTGTTCATTGCACTTAATTGAAAATGTGAGGTCATTTTGTCTAAAGATTTAGTAATGGTAAAAATTAATAGGAACACAACTTTATTTTGGCCTTTTCTCGTCTTTCTCTGTTGAACCTTTTTGTATACCATCAACAATTGTTATTGGGTATGTGTTTCTTTATCAAGATAATTCATGTTCTATGCTTCCAGCGTCCACTTATTTGTACATGTTCATGGCTTTGTTCTTTAAGTGTTACAAGGTCTTGTTATGTCATGTGCCTTCTGCATATCAAGATTAATCTTAAATATTATAAGATTTGAAGAGTAATCCACTTGATACTACACTTATGACAACAAAATTCTTGATACTTGTATTAAAACTATGTATTTTTTTCTATTTAGTCTCTTCTCTGATAAGTTTTTGAAACAATATGCAGCTCACTTTCAGAATTTGCTGTTCTTGGATTT
The DNA here is from genome assembly GCF_020283565.1 of Trifolium pratense. NCBI lineage: Eukaryota > Viridiplantae > Streptophyta > Magnoliopsida > Fabales > Fabaceae > Trifolium > Trifolium pratense. The sequence continues at coordinate 55,520,312 of NC_060063.1, forward strand.
GAATTGGGTTACTCAATGGAAAACCCCAACTCCTTGATAATATGGGAAGCACAATTTGGAGATTTTGCTAATGGGGCTCATGTGATATTTGACAATTTCTTGGCTTCTGGTGAATCTAAGTGGCTCCGTCAGACTGGGCTAGTTGTGTTGCTTCCTCATGGTTATGATGGCCAGGGCCCTGAACATTCAAGTGCAAGATTGGAACGCTTTCTTCAGGTTCTCTTGTGAATTGATGTTATAATTTCTTGAAATTGCTTTTTACCTTTTTTTTTAACTTTCCGGTTGAATCAGTTTGAAATTTGTATAAATAATAAATGTTAAATTAATTTTTTTGCATTTAGTTAGTGGTCAAATAACATATTCTCTCTAATTCCATGGCAGATGGCTGATGACAATCCTTATATTATCCCTGAGATGGATCCAACTCTTCGGAAACAGATTCAGGAGTGTAATTTGCAGATTGTGAATGTCACAACTCCTGCCAACTTTTTCCATGTTCTAAGGAGGCAGGTCGGTACAATTAATGGGTTTTATGTTGGTTTTTTAATTAATGTTCCTTATTTATTATCTTATCCTTTTGTTTTTGTTCTTGCAGATACATAGAGAATTCCGAAAACCTCTCATTGTAATGTCCCCTAAGAACCTGCTTCGCAGCAAGGCTTGCAGATCCAATCTATCAGAGTTTGATGATGTCCAAGGGCACCCAGGTTTTGACAAACAGGGAACCAGATTTAAGCGACTCATAAAAGATCGACATGACCACTCCAATCTTGAGGAGGGTATTAGACGTTTAGTACTATGCTCTGGAAAGGTGTGTGGTGTCCATATTAGAACCAGCTGTCTTCATATTAATTTGTTTTTATGTTATTTCATCTTTTGGATATTATAACAATGTTTTTGAACTATATATCTAATCCCTCAGTTTAATATACCGCTAGAGTTTCAACATTTTCCAAGTATGCTGTTTCTGACTATTAAAACCAACTTTCTCCTGCAGGTTTACTATGAACTTGATGATCACCGATCTAAGGTTGATGCATCAGATGTTGCAATATGTAGGGTGGAACAGCTTTGTCCTTTCCCATATGATCTTGTCCAACGAGAGCTTAAACGATATCCAAGTATGTATTTCTAGTTTTTGAAGATAACCAAGTATGTGTAATTTTTAGATGTTGTCAAGATTTGTTCATCTTTTGCTGTTAAGCAGGACTGACTAGGAAGATAATTGTCTAATGTTATTTGCCAAGAGTTTGTGTTATTTGAATAGAGACACCGCATGTGACACCATTATCTCTATCTCTTGCTTTATATCTTCTAGTTCTACAACTTACACATATTTCGAAAATACACAAAAACCAAAGATATTAAGATTCTTGATGTGGAAATATCATTTTTCTATTTGCAAATCTGTTTTTCATTCCATTTCTTATTTTCAATCAAGTGTTATAATTTTTTTAACCGCATGGCTATTTATCTTACATTTTGTTTCTGTTTTGTTTCTTATAGATGCAGAGGTTGTCTGGTGTCAAGAAGAGCCAATGAACATGGGTGGATACACTTACGTTTTACCCAGACTTGTATCTTCCCTGAAAGCTGTAGGTAGGGGTGGTTTTGATGATGTCAAATATGTTGGCCGTGCTCCATCTGCCGCAACAGCCACTGGTTTCCTCAAAGTTCACCAGAAAGAGCAAGCTGAGATTGCCGAGAAAGCCCTTCAACGCGAGCCAGTCAACTTCCCATATTAAAAGGCTTTACAAATGCATCCTTTTTGGGGATTATATAGTTCACTTGATTTGTTTACATTTACATAAAGAAATAATTAGTAGCCGGAAGGTGGATTAAATATATTTGCTCGAGTTTTGACCTTTCTCATGCAAATCTGAGAAGTTCATGCATACTCTTGCTGAGATAGTTTTTGTTTTGTTGCTGAGAGGTAAACACGGAAAGGCGTGTGAACCGATGATGTTTTCACATTTTTGTTTTCATTATACTATATATATGTAATAATTTTGAAATGCATAAGTGTTTATTCAGTAAATCATTTTTCCCTCAAGATTGAATTATTCTGTTGCCAATTTCTACAAACTGTTGTGGACCAAATAATTATGATCAAGAGATGAAAGTTTGATGGGAAGTTTCGTTTGATTTGTTGGTTCATTCATTTTTGCAAGTCACAACAAAGGGCTTAGTCAACTCAATTCCAATAACAGACAAATTGGAAACGAAGCTTCGAACAAGGCACACAAAATTTACCATAAATACAAAACAGGCTACTTTTGTTTCTTTCTCTTTTGTTCTTTTCTTCTTCGCATCTAAAGTGTACTTGTTTCATAATATCAATGAAAAACTAATTATTTTATTCTATTAACATTTATTTATTGTGTCTCATCTAATTACTCCATTAACTACAATCAATTATCTTCAACACTACTCATAATTTAAAAACTCAAATCCCTTATAAAATGATATTTTTGATTGTTATTCTTAAAAGTTCAAATCATTTTTATAAGATCCAATTGGCTTATTTAGTAGTAATTCTTATTATAAAAGTATAAAAGTCAATTGGCTTTTTAAATTCATTAGATATATAGATCAAATCATTTTTTTTCCTCATGAACTTACATTTCATGCTTATAACTTATCATTTTTCACTTAAATTTTACTCATTGTGTTACCTTTTTATAAATCAAAAGTATCACACTGTCACACTATATTATTTTTTTTTCCAATCTTTTTCTGATTGCAGTTGCGGGATAGTATCAAAGTCATTTCTATTAAGTGCAGCGTCAATCACCACTACCACGTGACCAACTAACAATTGCTATTTGTGTCACACTATATTGATTAAATAAATATATTCTTTTATATCAATATTTCCTCCGGTCCTTAATATAAGATAAATTTTGCTTTTTACATTTATTGATAATCTAATAAATTTGATTCATATTATAGACTACATACATTGTTAATTAATCTATAAAAAGTAAAGTTTATCTCATATTAATTACAGGATGTATTAATTTTATCAAATATTTTAAATTCAATAAGCTAAGTTATTTATAAAATACTATGGTATCTTATAAATTTATGAAGAAGTGAAGAAACAGAAAGAGAAAGTGAAGTTGAGTTATTGCAAAAAAGAAAGAAAAGGAAAGTGAGTTTGAAAAGAATTGAGAAGTTGATCGATGAAGTAATGCATCAGAAGAAATCGGAAATTCAGATCGGAAAAGAAAGCACCGGAATCTCTTCCGATTTCAACCCTAAATTCAATTCCAATTCAATTCATCACAAACAACAAAATCACTCAAATCCACCAATTCATAATCATAATCATAATCATAATCCTAAAATCAACAAACTCAAACATTCCAAATCAAACTATTTCCCCCAATTTCCCAAACCTTCTTATTTACACTCCATCTCCCTCGCCGCACTCCGCCGTCTCCGCCACCGTCTCCGTCTCATCCTCCTCTTATCACTCCCTTTCTTCTACTTTCTCCTCTCTCCTCCTACTCACTCTTTCATCTTCAACTTCCTCTCCGCTTTCGCTTTCTCCGCCGCACTTTTCTTCTCTCTCTCGCTCAAATTCAAATTCAAATTCAAATCAACTCCCTCGCTTCCTATAGTTTTGACAGTCCAGCGGTGGCAGAGGAGGAGGAGAGAAAGGAAAGAAGCCAGCACAGTGGTGGTTTTGGAAGTTAGAGTTTATTCGAACGGTGACGTATATGAAGGTGAAATGAAAGGAGGGAAATGTAATGGGAGTGGTGTTTATTACTATAATATGAGTGGAAGATATGAAGGTGGTTGGATTGATGGTAAATATGATGGATTTGGTGTTGAGATTTGGTCAAAAGGAAGTAGATATAAGGGTATGTATAGAGATGGTTTCAGAAATGGTTTTGGTGTTTATAGATTTTATACTGCTGATGTTTATGCTGGTCAGTGGTTTAATGGTCAGTGTCATGGTTCTGGTATTCATACTTCTGATGATGGTGGTAGATTTGTTGGTCAGTTTAAGTGGGGTGTTAAACATGGTCTTGGTCACTATCATTTTAGGTATATTATTATGTGCTTTCATTTAATTACATTTATTTGTTGTGTAGTTTTCGTAGTTTTGTCTGAATCGATGGTTGGAATTTGGCTTCTATGTTTTGTTGATATGAGTAGTTGGCTCTAATATTAGGTGGAATAGGTTTGGGTTTCACATGATAGGTTTTAAGGATTAATGAAGTAGGAAAAGATAAGCATATGATGAACTCAGGGAATCATACATGAGACCGGGTTACTGAATAAGACATGTTAATCTGTCTCTGATTATTCTTTGGATTGTAATTGGATTTTGTTAAGAAGTCCCACATCTGATGTGAGTTGGCCTGTACATGAGTTTATTAGTAAGAGACAATCTTCACCTTACAAGCTGCTTTTGTAGGGTTGAGTTAGGCCCAACTCCCAATTCTAAGAGGTTTGTAGGTTTCTCCGATTCCTAGCTTACCGATGGGTTTTGACACTTGTTTATGACTGATAAATTTTATTTGATAAGAATATAGTAGGATTCTGTGTATGCTTTTAATGAGTAGTGGTGGTTACTCCTATTAAGCATAATGCATGCATCCTTTTGATTTTTATCAAATATAGGTTGCCTTTCTTGTAAGGAATTGCAATTAGTGCATTATTGTTGAACTGATTTATTAGGCATTTTGTGTCACCTTTTTAATCTCTCACACTAATAATAGTATAACATTAATTTTGTGGGAAGTGACTATTTTCATTTTTCATATATTTAGAAATGGAGATACATATGCCGGTGAATATTGTGCAGACAAGATGCACGGATTTGGGGTATATTGTTTTGCAAATGGTCATCGTTATGAAGGAACCTGGCATGAGGGGAAAAGACAAGGTCTTGGGATGTATACGTTTAGAAATGGAGAAACCCAATCTGGTCACTGGCAAAATGGAGTCCTTGATGTTCCAAGCACACAGAATGCCACATTTCCTGTTTCCCCTGTTGGTGTCAATCACTCCAGAGTACTTAATGTAGTGCAGGTACATACTTTGTTTATTTATAATATTTACCTCAAACTATTCTTAAAGAAAAAAGATGAATGATTTTGAATATTCTCTTATGTGTCTGCGCATTGGCTTAGAATAATCAGAATGATGTGCCAATCTTTTCTGTGTTTAACATTTGCATGAATAATTCTTATGATTTGACAGGAGTTGCTTTAATTGTCCTTTTTCGTGATTTGACTTGGTCAAAATTACTATTGGTATCTGTTGTGTTTTAGTGTAATTTTTTACTGGGAAATTTAAAAATAATTCATATACTGGTTTCCATCTGCCTCAAGTTTCATATGAAGTAGCTATGTTCAAAGGTTGCTTTCTGACACTGCATGGGAAAACATGAGGGGGGAAGACAGAACAAAGCTATGCATCACTGAAAAATCGGCCAGATTTTTGTTTGAATTCTGCTAGACTATGAGGCTTTGTTTGCAAGTTGGGTTTTGAAGGGGAGGGGAGAGGGCAAACTTTTCTTTTTGAAATTAAGGACACTATCAAATGTTTTTAAAAATGAATTATTAATTGTGATTGAAGTATTATATGGTCATTTATCATGTTCTTTCAATTTTTTAAATTTTTTTATAATATGTACTTACCCTCCCCTCCAAAACTCAGTTCGCAAACAAAACCTAAGGGTTCTTGTTTGAAAAATAACGGATAGGAGTCACTTGATCATCCAATAGTCAATAGGCATGCCATCTCATACTGTCTAAATTCCTTGCTGTCAAGTAATTTCCTTTTTGTAGAAGGCTAGGACAGATACTTCGTTATTTTCTTCTTTATGGTCCAAATCAGCACATTTGTATAATAAAAGGAAAGACAAGACAAAAAAAACTGCAAACAGATAGATATTTTGCAGTATCATGATGAGCTTTGGTTATTAACTGAGTTTCTTTGTGAACAAACAGGAAGCTAGAAGAGCAGCTGAGAAAGCCTATGATGTAGCGAAGGTGGATGAAAGAGTTAATAGAGCAGTATCAGCAGCTAATAGAGCAGCAAATGCAGCTAGAGCAGCTGCTGCCAAGGCTGTGCAAAATGAAATCCATCTTAACAATGAAAGCATCCGAATTCCCATTTTGTGACAGCATCAACTACAACGTTTGTTTTAGTAGAGAGGCGTGTTGAAGAGATTGGTAGCTAGCTATTCTGAACTATAATCTCCACCTGTTGTTAGCTGAAAGCAAGCAGCTTTATTATCTATCTGCTGAGTCTTGTATAGAGGAAGAAAGGGTGATGACTAATGAGTGATGACGACGTTCATATGATAAAACTATATGCATTTCTTTTTCTTCTTAAATTTTGCCAACATTTTTGTAAATTTATGTAGCCGAATATGTTGGTGTGCTGGTAAAAACCTCAACCCAGCTACTGTTGTAAGATCGCATGGTAAAAATAACAAGAGAAAAACTATCATTCATAACATAAGATGTTGGTTCTATTTTGTCAATTTGATATTTGCTTTATCTGACTTGGAAATGAGGTGTATAATTGAATGTTAGATATGACGGTTTATATATTTTTCCAAATTATTTTTGCTTGCAAGCTCTATCTGACATGGCTATCATCATCATCATCATGCTCCCTCCATATATATAAATGTTAGCTTCAGCTTAACAATATGATATTATCAGCTTTGTCTTTAAATTCTTGCTTCAGCATCACGTCTTTAAAACTTGTATCTTATGGACTTAATTGAGAAGTGTAGCTAAATCATTTTGTCGTGGCTGTAGTTGTAATTGAGTTTGAGTAATAATCGTGTTGGATAAGCATCAGGGACACATCTAATTGAATCACCACTCTAAAAGGAATGATATTGACATAACATGTTCCATGAAAAAAAATATTATATCAACAACTAGACAATAAAAATAAAAGAGATTTCTTCTTATTTAATTATTATCTCCATTATTTTTATTTTATTTTATTTATAGACGAAGTACACGTAGAACTGTAAAGTTAAATTTAACAATATGTCAATATCAGCATTGCCAACACTTGATCTTGACCTTGCAAACTCTCCATATTTTTTATTATTATTACTATATTATTAATTAATATTTGCTTTTTTCATGCTCCATGCACTTAATTTCTTGATTTTAACATCAACTGTTCCATTATTGAACGCATGAAGGTGTGCCTTATCATTGATTGCCAACGTTGGATAAACTCTCGCCGTGATGCATGTTTTTCCTTGTCCCCCAAAACTCTCCACTACAGAGTGATCTATCTGCAAAAAACAGAGGACACAAAAAAGTGTTAGTAGATTTTAACAAGAATTTCACATGCATTAATAACTTCTTTATAAAAAGTCTCTATTTAATTTACCATTTAAAAATGTAAATATGTTACGCTAGCCGAGACCCAGCAAGTCTGGACAGTTACCTGGACTCTGGCTAAAATTTTGGTATTTTTACTGGTTAATTTAGGGTAAAACTGAAATTTTTAGGGTTAGTTTGAGACAAAATTGAGATTTTTTTTTTGTCTAAAACTGAAAAATTTTAAGGGTTAGTTTAGAGCAAAAATAAGATTTTTTGTTGGACTATTTATATATTATGTCACATGTGAAATTTTGTTTAAATTCTATAATTTTTCTGACTCGACCACTGACTGACTTACCAAGCTCTGACTTACCAAGCTCCTTATTGACAACTCCTCATGTACAAGGTCCACATCTACAAAAGCTCCATATGTGGTCAAATCATTCTTGTGATTCAAAGAAGATCTATGGAAGATACATGATACATATAAAGTTAGTTAAAATTGACACTTTGGTTTGGTGAGAATTTGATGGATAATGAAAGAGGAGGGACACACGTACCTACTTTGGTCACTACACATGAGCACAACATGTTTTTTGTTTGCTCTAAATACCTTAAAGAAGATTCTTGTGTATTCTTGCATGTCTTTTGAAGCTAAAACTAGTAAACCAAATGGTCCCAATCCAACACCATTCATTTTTGCACCATTTTCATTACATAGATGTTGAGGGTCCATTTTCCAACTAAGGTCTAATTCTTGTGCTTTTTCAAGCTCATTCACTTCAAATGATATTTCAACATCAGCCTGCAAAGGAAATGACAAATTAATGGGATATATAATTTGCATGCTTATAATCACTTCTTCAATAGTGATGCCACATTTATGTTGTGGTCACATGTGTTGTGGTGGCTTCCACTATATTATCATGATTCATGGTTTCAGTTGTGAGATTTAACAACTCCAAAATGAGTATTTCAATTTAGAGGATAAAATTATTTCAATGGTTAATTTTGTGTTACTTGAATGATAACCTATAAATGAATTGAAAAATCAACTATTATTCCCGTAATTTGAGTGAGATTGTCATGGCGCAAAAGCATATATGTTCCGGCATTCCATTGTTTCTTGTATTGGTTATGTTCTTCATTTCTCGCCTAGCAGAAACTAATCGAGCTCCGTTTGATCTCACACTCACGAATTTGAACATGCAATATTCTATTTTCTACGTGAGTTTTACTATCAAGGCCGGCTCAATGGCCAAACGGCTCTAACTAAGGCTTTAAGCCTCAAAGTCTATAAATTTATTTCTTTTTTGTCGTCTTCTTGTTAATGTATTTGCACCAGACCCCAACAAATGTTCTCACATATATTACTAACTTAAATTATTACTAACTAAATTTTAAAAAATGAAGATCATATGCATATTTCACCTGTGCTGCTGTCACACCAGAAATCTCAAGCAGTGTTCCTCCCTTTAACACTTTGGAGTGCAAGTTAACATGGTTTGTACGTAGTTTTTCAATTTCAACTATAGGCCACTGGATCAATTGATTCCCAGATTTATCAAGCCAGAGAGTCCTAGGAATTCCCTGCAAATTCATGTCCATGTGTTTTGTCAATAATTAAACACCGACTAAGCTATAGGTCGTTTTTATAATCTATCTTATATAACTTATACGGAAATAATAAGCTATTCTGAAAAGTTTATAGAAATAAATTTAATACAACTTATGAATATATGTCATAAACCATACTTCTATAAACTCTCTTAAAACAAGTTTACAAATATTTCTTTTTCTTAACTCTCTGGTTCCAAGAGGAAGAGAGTCTAGTAATTTAGAGTTCGGTCATGAGGTAAGTAAAATCTGACCAATAAATTGTTTCATTTAGAAATTAAACTCGAGTTCTCCTGAATGATTCGTCTTTTAATGAAGCTCATTAACCATTCTTAATCACAAGTTTACAAATATTAATAATATAAAAGCAAAAAAAATTATTACCTGAATTCCAGACCATCCTTTTTGAACATCATCCTCTTGAGTTGAAGATTCATTAATCCAACCCCATAAGACCCTTCTCTTTTTTACATCATCATAAAATGTTTTAGATGCATAAAACTTTCCATAATCATATCTTAGAACCAAGGATAACTCATAATTGTTTTGCTCAAATCCCTTATTAGGAATAAACACATCCTTAATTATATCATAAGTACCAATCAAATAATAATCATGTGACACATCAATTAAACTAACCTTAAGCACATGCTTAATATTAACATGACCATAACTAGATGTATCAAGTCCAATTGAACCATTAATCAACACAGGAAAAAAATCAGGACACTCCATCATTCCAATTTTTTGGGCTGAATAAAAAGGATTTTTAGCTTGAACCCAATTAACAAAATCTTTACTTTTAAATAAAAGTGTAATTCCTTTATTGCCCTTTTGTTGACTTCCAACAAGTACCCTCCACAAACCATCATGATGACCAATCCAAGAAGTGGTAGGGTCTCTAAATGAAGTTGCATTAATTTTGTTACCAATAGTTGGCACCATTAAAGGGTTATTTGGTAATTTTATCCATTCCCTAAGAAATGGGTCAGAAACATTTTTGGGTATGGCCAAATTTTGAGTTTGGTGTTGATTAATGTCAATGCCAGTGTATAAGATAGTTGGTTTGTTATTTGAGAGAAGTGTGGATGAACCTGACCAACAACCATTGATATCATAGGATTTGGTTGGGGTAAGAGCATGTTGTAATGGAAACCAATTCACTAGATCCTTTGAAACAGAATGCCCCCAAACAATGCTATTGTTGCTCCATGTTGCACCTTTTGGATTGTGTTGGTAGAACATATGGTATAGTCCCTTGTATATCATAGGACCTAATTCACATGCAAAAAGAACATTTAGAATGGATCTTAGGTACATATATTTTTACTTTTAACAATATTCATTTAAATTAATATATACAGTAAGTTTATGTAGTACAAATTTAAAATTGTTAAAAAAAATAAATATATGGGAACAAACTCAAAATATTTATGTTAATAGAGAGAGTGTTCAAAAGAGTGTTGTTAGCATTTCTATTTTCTTGTATTTGGCTATTTGGACATTAGAGTTTAGCAATGTTCATTTGACCCCTTTTGGTAGACATTAGCAACTTAATTTCACAAGTTTTCCATAAAATATATAGCTAGATTATTCTTAATTAATAGTTATTAGGAATGGTCGAAATGCTATAAATTTAGGAGTAAAGATCCTCTCCATTTACATAGTTAATTTAAAAGTCATTTCAAATTAATATTTATTTATTTAATTTCATTTATATTGGTGAGTATTTATGTTATGCCTAATAAAAATATGACTCAGAGTGTTCCCGTGAGTAAAATTCTGTTTAAAGGGACACTACATGTAATATGTAAGGACCGAAGTTTGAATCATGATATTTAAAAGAGAAACATAATCGAGATTAGAACTAACCATTAGGATCTGCAACTCCATTCCAACATATCATGCCAAGAGTAAGAAAACAAGAAGCAAAAGAAAATCCATTAGAAAAACAAGTAAGTAATTAAGGAAATTAAGTGGATATTAATTGAATTAATTGAAACTAAGTTGAACGAAATACTATACCATTCATCCAATTCTTAGAAGGTTGGAAGTGAAAAGAAGGTTTATATGTTTGGTTCAAATTAAAGGTGAAAGAATGAGTATGATGGAAAGCTTCATTTTGGGCAACACCATAGAGAATAAGGATGAAACACGTAGCCATAAACCAAGAAGTTCCCATTTGTATGGATTTGTAGGAATGACAAGGGAAACCAATGCCTTGTGACCATCTATTTATATAAATAGAACCTTGTTACCAAACACTATTTATCCTAATAAACACACTATTGGTCCCTTTGAATGTAAGTACGAAACAATAAAAGACATCACAATACAGAACAAATTTTGAGGTATTGCATAAATTTTATCATATATACTGATGTTTAGTGGTCAAAAAATTATTTCGGTATATTAAACAACTTGTGCAAAGGATAAAAAGTTGTCGCATAATTCAATGAGGACAAAAATTTCTGTTTTTCTAATGTCCCATGTCCCCAGTTTGTCCAGTCCTAATAACAATTGTAAAATCAAACACAATATAGTTGAAATTATTCAGTTCAGTTCAATCCTTTAATTTTTAGCAAATCAAACACATCCAAGTGTATTTTTTTTAGTAATTTTATGATAAAAAATAAACAAAATACACACTCAATTAAATTACTCAATTAAATTGTCTTTTTTTTTTGGTTACTCAATTAAATTGTCAAAATCAAATAAATTGAATGCCTAAACAAGTCATAATTTAATAAATACTAATTAAATTATGGAAAATGCTAAACAGTGCCCCCGGGGCACTGTTTAAGGAACCAATTATAGTAATATCATATTGAAGTTTGTGCGGTCAACGCCTCGAAAGTCTAAAAAGTATTATTTTCAATTTTAAAATTTCCTTTTTTGGTTTCCTTAACCAGTGCCCCGGGGCACCGGTTAGCATGACCCTTAAATTATTTATCTACATAAGATAATGTCTCAAATAGTCCTTATGAATTTAACCCAATTGATAAGATGATACTATATAAGAATAATGCTAGCAACACACTCTTTAACAAACACACTCCAACACACTCTCTTTTATTGGTTGAAATTCACATGGGTTCCATAAAAAAATGTGGACCCATATAACTTTTATGGGACCCATATAAATTTTGACCAATAGAAGAGAGTGTGTTGAAGTATGTTTGTTAAAGAGTGTGTTGCTGGCACTCCTCTACTATATAATACTGTATAGTATGTTGAATTAGTTTATTTTAAGGTTTACTTTTGAAGGTTTAAGGTTTGTTAGGTAGGTTTACCAGAAAGAAATAAAAACAACTTTTTGGGTGTGTAGTTAGTAGAAAACGGGGTTGGTAATAGCAATTCGCGCGGGTTTATCGAAATACAGTGTCTGTAAATTTCATATACCCTAGCATCTTCTTTCTTCTTCAAATCGCGCGCGCTTCCTCCTTCTCCTTCGCCGGTAACTGCCGCATCGGCGAATTTCCTCATCGGAGTTTCATTCCTTCTCCTTTTCCATCTCTTTCTCATGAAACTATAGAGAGATTGAGAAATTTCCAAAACCCTAAAATTCAGAAGTAATTTATAAACCCTAATTCTCCTGTTGAGTTTATAGAGCTTTTACAGTCATGTACGGTGGTGGTGAGTGCGGAAAAAAGTTGTCTTTTCTTCTTATTACTCACTTATTCTTCTGATAATTCTCAACATTCTTCATTTTGTTGAATTTTGCAGATGAAGTTTCAGCTATAGTAATTGATTTGGGTTCACATACCTGTAAAGCTGGTTATGCCGGTGAAGATGCTCCCAAAGCTGTGTTTCCTTCCGTAAGTGTGTTATTTTTTGTTGAAAATTTTGAATTTTGCTGTATTTTCTGTTTCACTAGTATTATTAGCTGCTTTCAGCTTTATCGTTCTTTTTGGTTTTTGTTGATGTTAATTGATGGAGAGGGCATTGTCAACTTTTTTGGTCACAAGTTAGTACAGCTTGTATGTTTGATATATTATATAATCTTAGGCCATTGGCAATTTTTTGGGTACAAATTAGTACCGATTGTCTGCTTGATAGTGTAGCTAGGTTCATGTATGATTTATGGTTTGTTAGATTAAAATCTTTGGATGGTTAACGCATTTGAGGATGGATATATGATAATCTGATGACGGGGAGTTTTGTATTGACTCATGTGAAATTAGGTTGTTGGAGCAATTGATCAAATGGATGTTGATGAATCGGATGATGCTGAAAAGAACTCTGGCTCTGGCGAATCAAAGAACAATAGTAGAAATGTTGACGGTGATAAAGCCAAGGGAAAGAGGAAATTATATGTAGGATCTCAGTCCTTGGGCTACCGTAGAGATTTTATGGAGGTAAAGTTTTTGTAATGGTCTTCTTTATTACCATTTAATGTATACTTTTCAGTTTTTTTTTTTCTTTTATAATTAGTAGGTGTACTTATCTTTTTCTTTCATGATGTCAGGTGCTGTCTCCATTAAAGGATGGAATTGTTGCTGACTGGGATATTGTTGACAGCATTTGGGAACATGCCTTCAGGTTGATACTGATGATCTGCATCATAAGGATGTTGTTTTCACATTTCTTATTTTATGACATATGTGATTGGCATAGGGGTCACTTCATACCATAACTTGCACATTTTGTATATTTTCGATTGGTCTTAATAAATAAAGTTGATTGGATGAAACAAATAAATACTCCAGGTGTAGTTTGTGATCATTAGATTGCTAACAGACTCAACAGAAAATATTACTAGATAGTAGATAGTTATAACTCTAGGGATGCTCTATATGTATTGTTATTAGGAATATACAGTATACCTCTATCTTGTAATGAGAGATTGCGCTTTGACCCAATCCCTCTCCCTTCCCAGCCCAAAATTCTGTTAGAATTCAGTTATGCCAGCTGGCATTCTGTTACATTTAATTAGACCTAACTGTTCTATAAATAGATTCACGTATTCTCATTCCAGTCAGATTTGGAATTCACAAGTTTCAGGTAGAGATAACTCTCTAGGAGCTTTCCCACTCTTTCACGCTTTTTCCTTTACTTAGCTTATCTCTTTCTAATAGAAGAAACCATTTTATACTCCTTACACAAAATGAATTGATTGAAAATTTTGTTTTGGTCTAGTAGCCTAGTAGCTAGAATCACACACTTAAGTGTGGAGAAGTGGTGAATCCAGGGTTCGAGCCCCGTCCCCTCCAATAATTTTGTTTCTATAGAGCTAAATGTTGGAATAATGTAGCTGACCCCACTTAGTGGAATATTGCTTCTCGTGTTGTTGGTTGTTATTTTCCTAACATGGTTAAGTGGAATATTTTCATTGCGTGATTTTTTTTTTCTTTATGGTTTTCATGATTTTTCCTGTCTTTTCTTTTCATTAAGTGGAATTGTTTAATTCTTAAACTGGCATGTTTCTTTTTTAGTAGGGAGTGCTTATTGATTGACCCTAAAGAGCATCCCATGCTCCTTGCAGAGCCTTCTTCTAATGCTCAACAACAGAGAGAAAGGTGTTCTGGTTTTTATTTATCATCTAGATTTAATGTAGCTCTGTTTAAAACATCAATATGTATAATTTAGTTTGTTGTGATTATTGCAGGGCAGCAGAGCTCATGTTTGAGAAGTACAAAGCACCTGCGTTATTTTTGGCAAAAAATGCTGTTAGTGAATAGTCCTGCACTAACCTATATCTCTAACTAAAATAATAGTATATGTTATGGAGTGAGAATGTTAAAGAGGCTACTAAGTGAGTAGTCCTACACTAACCTATATCTAACTAAAATTTACTTTTGTTTGACATATAGGTTCTGACTTCTTTTGCATCAGGGCGTGCCACATCCTTAGTCGTTGATAGGTAAGAGATCATTAAGTTATTTGTTGACTAGCAGTTTCGATCTGGTTTTTTTTTTGTAATACGATTAATGATGTTTTTTTTTATCAATCATCATTTCCGCGTTTCAATCAATATCTCCTTAGCATATTATATAAGGAAGATTTTTTATATGGTTGTCTTGTTTCACTATGCCTTAGATGTCTTATACTAAATATAGTGTTAATTGATATCCACTTGATAGTCGATACTACCTTTGACCCTAATTCTATGACCCTCTTCTATATTTGTAGTCCCTTAATATAAGACTCTCTTCAAACTTTCACATGCATTAATGGCTTCTTTACAAAACTACCCCTATAAAATTTACAATTTGGAAACATTGATTTATTTTCTCTCCTATTATATTATTAATTGTAGTGGTAATTATGTAAGAATAACACACTTTACAAATTTATTGCTACAATCACTTTTCTTAATATCCGTGAAATTTGTAGGAAGTCTTAAAATAAGGTTGTATTAGGAAATAATGGGTCCAAAGCTCTGTTCACCTTAGTCTTTTATGCCTACCTCTCCCTGAACCTCCCCTCCCCTTATATTCATACTCCTAACGAACTCCCTCCATTCCCACATTCCCTGCCATGTAGCAGTATTGTTGATGGCAGAATACAGCGCTAGGCCAAAATCAGCCACACCATTGCGGCCTTCGGCGCCACCATGGTAGGTATCCGTTCACAAATTAGCTATGGTGGTTGGCAAAAACCCACCATGCCATTCTGCCATTTAACAACATTGCCATATAGTCAAGGTTGTACAACCTTTTACAGTCCAAACTCCAAATCCCTCTTTTGCCCCTTCCTCACGTCGTCTTCAAAGTAGTTGATGAAGCCTAACAAAAAAGCATTTGTTGTTGCTTTTGTAGCACGATAAAAAAAAGTTTGTAATCATACTAAAATGAGCCAAGAATGGCACAAAATAAATTCACTATTTTGATAACGGATCTGGAATATAATATTTTTACAATAATGATAAAGAGGATTTTACTTTCTTTGAAAGAAGTCTTCTCAAATAAACGTGTGAACTATGTACTTTTAGTTGCTGAATAAAAAGTCTGAAAGTTTAATCGCTATTTATCCGTTAACATGTCTTATATTTTCCTCATCCTGTTTGATTATTCTAAAGTAACCATGGTACTAATACTATGCTATGATTTAATCATCATAAGGGGTGTGGTTGATAATGACAAAAGTTATACTCCTACCCTGTGATTGTAACATGGCATATTAAGGGACCAAATTAAAATAATTATTAACATGAAAATTCAATTGAAAACATTGAAATAAGGGGGGTAATCGTCTAAGTCTGAAAGTTAAATATATCAGTTCATTTTCATGCTGCAATATAAGTTGCTAATGAGAGGTTTTCATTATTATTCCATTGCTCCCAGTGGCGGAGGATCAACTACAGTTGCACCGGTACACGATGGCTATGTTCTTCAGAAGGTATTTATTTTTAATGAATCAAATAGAATTCACTTGTCATGTAATTGAATTTATTCATATTTTCATTTGATTAAGCTATCTTTAGTTTGTTGTCCAATTTCATGAAAAATAATATGAAGTCTTCTAACTAATCGTATAATTACTATTTACGTGTCTTTTATCATATAGATCAAATGGAGGATAGTCCATTAGTTAAGATGTAGAGGAAGACCAAAGTCAAATGATTAAGAAAATTTAGTGTTCAAATGTCTATCTTTATATATGATTCATGGTAGGATGTTATATAGTGTTATTTGATCCATGTAGCTGACACACCTAGATGGGAAAGGTTTGAATTGTTGTTTTAATTAAATACGAAAAACAAATACAAATATATATCATCTCTGTTGTACCACTTAATCATTTATCATTATGATTTTGCAAAAAAAAAAAAAAAGAAGAAAGAATACAGATAATTACTAAAAATTTATAAACGAGTGGCCATGTATATGTGAGGTACTAATTATTGCCTCGGAATGAACAAACCAATGCTTCTTTATGTATGCTCTGCATATTCATAACATCTTTCATTCAGCTTTATATAATAAAATTAAGAATTCAAGATCTCATTCTACCCTGGCATTTATATTTTAGATTTGGCTAATACTAAGCCTTTCTGTCTGATCATATCTTCTATTTTTGCAACACAAGGCTGTGGCAACCTCTCCAATCGGAGGAGAATTTCTTACAGACTGCTTGATGAAAAGCTTGGAGAGCAAGGGTATTGCGGTGGGTTACAAAACTAGCTATTATATTTATCAGTGATCATCCGTGGTAAAGGTGCTGCGATTTTATCTGCCTGACATTTCCCCTTTTTTGCTGTACAGATGAAGCCTCGGTATTCCTTTAGGAGAAAGGAAATACGCCCTGGAGAGTTTCAGGTATTATGTGTTTTCATGTTGATGACCTGTTTAGTAACAATTTTTTCTTTCACTTTATTGCAATAATTGTAGTGTAAGTATGAAGCCCCCGCTTCCCACTCAAAAAAATGAACTTGGACAATATGGGATTCCAGTTAAAATTTCTTAAATCTTGCATCAATTTTAATTTTTTTTAATTTCTGAATCTGACAGACTGTAGATTTGGATTTTCCAAATACAACTGAAAGCTACAAACTCTACTCCCAGGTTTGTCATTGATCACGTTTTATTTTATTAAATGACATGTATTGTATATATGGTAACTGTTCCCTTGTGACAGAGGGTGATTGCTAGTGATATCAAGGAATGTGTGTGCCGTGCACCAGATACTCCATATGATGGTTTGTATACCTGTACTCGTCTCATATAATGTTTTGAATCTTGTTGGTCCTCTGCGTGTTCTTTTAAACACATTTGTTTGGAGACTGTCTAATTTGTATGGTGTCATTCACTATACCTTTTTTTGAATAAGAGGCCATGACTTGTCATCGCTTGTGATGTGCTTTGGGGTTGCTTGTTGTATGTGAGGCTTTTTCAATAATCTGTTTTGATGATATACATATTTTTCAGTCAAATCTTCGTAGCTTTAGAAGATACTTTTACCTTCTCTACTCCAATAGAATTTATCCAAGAAGTTCCCATATATGACATCCATTTTTTTTCTTTATTTGGCAGAGAGTGCATATTCAAACATCCCAACGACCTCATATGAGCTTCCTGATGGCCAGTAAGTTGCAGTTATTCTTGCTGATATAAATAGTGGGGGGGATAAATTGAGTTATGTTTCATCTTGATAACACATGTTTCTAGTATTACCTATTGGACATATTTCATAGTATAATTATTGTTTCTTGTTTAACCATAATCTATGGTGCAAGGTTGTCATGACAATTTTTTTTTTAAAATTTTTATACCACAGGACACTTGAAATTGGAGCTGACAGATTTAAGATTCCAGATGTTCTTTTCAATCCATCCCTGGCTCAGGTATGTGATCTGCATTAAAAATGTGGCCAGTTTATCCCATTGTTCATCTGACATGAAAAATTTATGATATTGCATTTCCTTTTAAATATTCTAAACTTCTGTCAAGGGAGTTCGAAGAAAAATTTGCCCTGACTCTTGAGGCAACTTTTAGAGGTGTCAAAAGGCACCCTCCTTATTGAAGCGAGGTGCTAATAATTAAAAGACAATAGAATAAAATTCTTACAACCTCCCATTGCCTTTTCCAATTATCTTACAACATTACTTACTGTTTCCAATAATTCCGTGAAGCAAAAAAGTAAACACTAGCATTTTTATCATTTGCAATTTTTGCGGTGAAAAAAGTGGCAATTTTGAGTATATTTTAATTTAGTTAAAATATGTAGAGTTTTAATTTCATGATGAATAATTGAACAAAGCATAATATATTTTAATATAGTAAAACATATCTATATATCTATATATTTGCATTTTTAAGTCAGATAAGTCACAGTATCGAAAGGTTCAGGAGAGAGGTTTCCAATTCCAAATAGATTTCAAAGAACTCAAATTCCAAATCTGTAAATATGTGAGAGATAGTGAAAATGTGAATTAGAGTATGAGATAAAGATGATAATTTTTGATAAATCAAGATTCATGTGTATTGTGTGTGTGTGTCTTGATTGTATTGGTTCATCCCCTCAATAAGAGGAAAAAGGTTGGAAATGGTTATTTCCTAAAATATAATACAATTATTATCATACCTAGCAAAGGACTATCTATATATGAGATTACTTTCATTATGTATGTACTGTATTAAAAAAGTTTAGCTTCTTCAAAGCATCTCTCTACAACCTTCTCCTGCTGCGCACTGCACAGCCTTGTTTGTTCATTTCTTTTTTGCCGTGCTTCTATTTTTTTTTTTGCTGTTCCATATATTACTTCAGAATCAATAATCCTGCTCTTTTAGTCTTATATTGTTTCAATGCAAATTGCAGTCAATTCCAGGCATGGAGAGCTTTGCAGAAATTGCTCCATCAGTTCGTGGGCTGCCTCAAATGGTATAGTAATTTAATGTGTTTGTTTAAAGTATCCCAAGACCCTAATTACTAACATTGGCCCTTATAATGGGAAATGGCTTTGGTTGCTGTTTTTTTAGTACTACCTTTGGCCCTAATAATAAGCCCCTTTTGAGAGAAAAAAACCGTCTCTAAATATCAGCACTACCCCAAATTACTAGATACATATTTTTCCTCTAACTATACCCTGATTAATAATACTGTCTTGAAAGATGAAAAGTCAAAATTAGAAGCATCCATCTATAAATAGGTATCTTAGGAACATTGATACACAAATTGAACACATTAAATACACTACCTGCTTTTATTAATATATGTGAAAAATGCAAAAGGGGTTTAGTTTAGTAAAAAGGACAGAGGGAGTATCTCAAATAGTACGTCATAATACAATAGCTTGGGGTAGAAGGGCATGATTGAGGAAATTATAGGCCAGGCCATTAGAGGGACTTGCATTTAGACATGATTCGTGATAAGACATTATGGCATAATTTGATTCATGTAGCTTCATCTAACCTAGTGGGAAAAAGCTTTGATTGTAGTGATATTGTTTTTGTTTAGGGTTTTGATTGCTGATTTTACATTCCTTTGAATATTTGCAGGTTATCGAAAGCATTAACAAGTGTGATGTAGACATTCGAAGAGAATTATTTAGTAGCATACTGGTACGTTATTTATGGTTTCCTTCTATCTCTGTTCCTTTGTGTATATATACTCTAGCCAGTTCCTATATAGAGCTTAAATACTTTTAGAATGGACATTTTTAGTCTATAATAAAAATGGATAAGCAGATAGTCTGCACACATATATCCACTCTCATAACCATTTTGATGAGAGCATTGCAGGAGCTTCATGCAGTTGACCATCCTTTTTTATTGAAAATTTGGAGATATACCCATAAATCACATGCATTGAAACTAAATTTTAATCTTGGTTGAAATGCTTTGAGTTGTATTTTTAGTGAACTGACATTTATCCATAAATTCAATCAATAAATATTTGCTGAAACCGTATGATGTACATATATAGGCCAAGTTATCTGTTTGATAGGTTTTGTCGTGTTGTACTGAATACTATGATGGAAGTATTTTGTGAAGAATCATATTCCTGTGATTTAATTTTGATTTCATTTCACTTTCAGCTTGCCGGCGGCACCGCTTCAATGCAACAGTTGAAGGAACGCCTTGAGAAAGACTTGCTAGAGGTATAATGTAACTAATAAGTCCTATTTTATTTTATTCACTGTGTGGCAATGAGTGGCAATTCGGAGGTTAATCACCTTGATGACTTTTGTTTACACTTGAATATTTTTCACCTATTATTGTTTTAAGGTGGTGATTTCACAGGCTGACATATTTTTTTCAAATGATTTTTCTGTGCCTGAATAATAGCGTTGTAAGACTTGGTTGTTAACATTGTTGTTTACGTTGTGTCTCATCCTATTTAGTCTACTTTTACTGTGTTGAGTTGGTGACATCCATTTAGAGCTGTAAAAAGGGCCTTAAGGGGTCGGCCCTTTAAGGGGCGGACCCACTTATTCCTGATTATTAATTTTATTTAAATTTTAAACAATTTTTCTAGTGTCGTGAACTTATTCTCTTTTTCTTCAATCAGCACTGTCCACGATCGGCACCCTAAAAAAACTGTGTTTAAAATTTAAATAAAATTAATAATCAGGAATAAGTGGGTCCGCCCCTTAAAGGGCCGGCCCCTTAAGGCCCTTTTTACAGCTCTACATCCATTAGTACAATTGATTGGGGACTTTGCCCGACTTTTTTCTTATACTTAGTTTTTGCATAGTCCTTTTTTATTTTTTATTTAAACTTGCTTTCTAAGTTTTGTGGCACTAAGGAGTGCTACATGTTATGCATAGGCTTATGGTATCTGTCCAATTTTCAATTCTTGAATTTTAGTGCAAGGTTTGTTTGTGTCTTGGCAGCTTTTGTAAGTTAGGACTCGAGGGTGTTTGGATAAACAACTTAATTGACTCTTATTTAGCAAGCACTTATCATATAAGAGCTTTTATGTTGGTTGTTTCTTCGATCTAAGAAGGAATGACACTTTGCTCCGCAGATATTGGGTATAAGCTGTGTCTATAAACTACATAAGTGAGTTTATGAAATGGTGCTTCCAAATGCTCATATATATACTTGGCTTCTCACTCTCAGCAAGGTTTTGGAGTATTTGCTGCTTTTGTTTTTCAGCATTGTGACTATCAAATGTAATTTTGAAGAGAATTATGTCCGTATGGTTTCCTTTCTTGTGTTTCTTTGATGCACTTGCAAAGAAAAGGAGCGTCTCTTTTGTGCTAATGTATTTTTTCCGTTGTGCACATTTAATAATGTTTTGCATGACCTTTGTTTGATTCTTTTTTAGTGAATTATCTCAATAAATTATAAAATTTATTCTGTGGCATAATGATTGAGAAGGTAAAAAGGTAATAGAATTGAAAAGCTTGGGAATGTTTAATTGAAATGCTCTCGTGTTATTAAGTGTTTGAAACATTTGGATGAATGTCTTTTAAGGTGAAATATTGTGTTTAACTGTAAAGCTTGATGCTGTGTAAGGTCATGCTACTACATTATATGCATGTAACAAGGCTTCTATGTTCTTCAGGCACTTTTAAAAGAAGATAACCCAATTGAAAACATTTATAAAAAATTGGATAAGACGTTGAGTTTATAAATATTATTACGCTATATTAAAACATTGGATCTTTTTGAAGTGTTGTCAAGTGCATGTGATTGCTTGTGTCCTCTATAAAGCTCGAAAGGTTAGCTGTTATAAAAATTTACTAAAATTTCATTTGTGATACAGGAATCCCCTCAGGCTGCTAGAGTGAAGGTATTGGCCAGTGGAAATGCTACTGAAAGGAGGTTCAGGTGTGCACACACTCTCTCTCTGCCAATACCATGATTTTATTAAGGATTGTTGATGCATTGTATAAACTGTTTTCTAACTCATGATGGTGAATTTATGGGCAGTGTCTGGATAGGAGGCAGTATATTGGCTTCTCTTGGTTCCTTCCAACAAATGTGGTTCTCTAAATCCGAGTAATTACCTGACCCAAACTTATGCTCGTTATAAGAAAATCATGGTTATGAAATTAAGTTTGAAATTCTTTAATAAAGGATAGTTTTGAACAGTAAATTGTTTTAATGCATTTCTTATAGGTATGAAGAGCATGGTGCTTCGTATATCCAAAGGAAGTGTCCTTGAGTTGATACTGGTTCGAGTATTCTTCCATTGATCTATCTCGTGTTCAGGAAGTTCTCGCAACGAACTTTGAAGCAGTGCTTGTTTTATCTTTAGCTGTTAATGACTATTGATTCCCATTAGATCTCAGTCTAACTACATTGTTGACCTCAAGATGGATCAAAATCCAACTATTATTGTAATCTATACTGATGTGGGACTGTGCTTAGAGTCTGTAATAGTGTCCTGTTTAACAAACTGGTTTCCCTTCTGTGTAAATTTAATTTATTCTGTCATGAGATTAGCCATTTAGATTATAACTATTTAATAGTTTTATTTGATTAATACTTTTGGTTTTCCTAAAAATTATATACTTTTAGATGTTGTGACTTGGCTTTTTGTTGGTTAAGTACACATTTTTGTCGTAACTTTTTCGAAAGTGATTTTCGCGTAACATTTTTACCTGGCTAGCTAAAGTTATTCAACTTTTAAACCAAAATTAATCCTCTAAATATATTTTTTTCAAGAAAATTTCTGAAAAGTTAGGATGGTGTGCCCACAAAAAAGTTTATTTACAAGAAGTTAGTAAGAATATTAAAAGACAGAAAATAATTACTTGATAATTTTTTTTCTTGTTTTGACACTTACACTGTATATATACATAGCAAATGTGGTTTTTGCAAATGTGGTTTGATTAAGTGATTTTTCTGGAATATAGTTCGATTATGTGATTGTTGTGTTTGATTGTTGTGTTTGAAAATTATGAAGTCATTGTTGTGTTTGATTAAGTGATTTTTGCAAATGTGGTTTGAGATATTAGTAAAAACTCGTAAGTCAAAGTTGTTTGATTAAGTCATTGTTGTGTTTGATTAAGTGATATTTGATTAAGTGATTTTTGCAAATATGGTTTGATTAAGTCATTGTTGTGTTTGATTAAGTAGGTATATCAGAGTTTCACTTTAATTTTCCAATACAAGTTTAAGTGATTTAGCTCAATTGGTTAATAAGACAGCAAAAATAAAGCATAGTAGTAGACCACCTGAAGGTTGAAGCTATCTCTTTCATCATCAGCTATTTCTTTCGTGTTTGCTTTCGCTCTCATACATATACATTCATTTATGTTTGTTCTACCCTTCAATTGTAACAAGTCTCCTGATCTGAGCACAATTCATAGCTCAATTTATCAAAATTACCAGCGAAATCCTAAGCCAATCGTACCTGCTATTGGACTCCCATCAAAATACTAGTAACAATCAAATTATTACTATAAAATTTAACAGCAACCGTGAACCAAAAAGAAATAATGAATTTTTAGATTTAACAGATGTATAAACGGTGTTAAGTTAAGGGGGAGGTTTTTATCTATTTTAACATGTCAGTGTCATTTAAAGACGGAGGTGAGTGTAATTTTTCCTTTATTTAAAAATCGAATAAAATCAAACCAATTGAACCAATTGAGAATGTGCGATATGATTTGAATTCTTCTTCAGCTAAGCTAGATTTAGCATGTGAACCTCTCTGTCTCTGATATGAAGTAGTAGGATAGGAGTACTAGAAAACATGACCTGCAGGTTGTTAATTTGTTGTTGAATGTAGAAGAGTAAAATTATCCTGCTACATGCTTATACTCTTTATCTATAGGCTCTTTTGTTTATTGCTTTTGTTACTCCAAAACTTGGAAAAGGATTAATGATGGATTATGTTAGCTTGTAGAAATTTCATGATGCAGTGCTTTATTCCATTTGTTTTATTTTCTTGTTGCTGTGATTTTCTAGACTTTTTATGTTAGCTTGTTTTTCTAGAGTTATTTTCTTTATTTCTTTATTGTGTAAATAAATAATGCATCAGCGATGGAAGTACCTGGAAATAGAAAGTGGATCAATAATAGAGTTGATTCACACAAGAATATCACCGAAGAATTTGAAATCGGAGTTGATGAGTTTATTAAGTTTGCTTTGGAACAAGATGTAAATAACATCGGAAGAGGGGATATTAGATGCCCGTGTAAGAAATGCAAATGTCTGAAATTTGAAAGTCCAATAACAGTGAAGACACATCTATGTAGGAAGGGATTCATGATTGATTATTATCATTTGACGAACCATGGTGAGGATATTCCCCCAATTCCCCCTGTGGTTGTCTGAAATTTGAATGTCCAATAACAGTTATGGTTGTTTTGAGTGTTTGGTCGTATACACTTAATTTCAAGAACAATGCTTTTTTGATAAAAAAAACAATGTTAGTAGTATTAGTTTCAAGAACAATGTTATATTAGTTATGGCTTCCATGTATTTTGGTGATTGTGTATAAATACTTATGAACACAATTTAAAAAGTATTTCTTATTAAATATTGTGTATTGATGATTTTAATTTTATTTATTTAATATAGTAAATGCAGTTGCTATATCATGAGTGAAATTAGGTAAGAAGTTTGCTATATTAACCATAAATTTAACATAACAGTTTCCTTCATAATTACTGAGGGAAACATAAACCTCACAAATGCAATATCAGTGACGGAAATGTATTCAGTCACAAATTTGTGATATAATGAATCTCTCATAATTAGAAAATATTCTCTCATTAATCAGTGATGGAAATAAAATTGGTCTAAGATTCCGTCATTAATCAGTGACGGAAAAATTGGTCCATGATTCCCTCATTAATCAGTGACGGAAATAAAATTGGTCATGTTTGTAATTTAGTGACGGAATTTAACTTTAGCAGCAGATATATTCCGTACCAGTTTGTGACGGAATTGAAATTCCCTCGCTAATAATTTGCGACGTTGAAATTGTTTACGGATTTAGGGCCGCAACAAATTCCGTCATTAAATTGCTTTGTGACGGAAATATAGTGTTTAGTGACGGAATACTTCCCTCGCTAATTAGAATTTTTCTAGTAGTGTAGACGTTAGTTGAAATCTCATTTTCTACTTCTGCTTTGTGAATTTTCAGTGTAATGATGTCTCATATATATGTGTGTGGATGATCATTTTGAGTTGTAACTTATAAGTAATGAATAATTTGTTTGGTTTTTATTCATGTGTTCCTTAATAATTTTATCAACTATTAATTATGAGAGCTTTATATCATTGTGTCGATCAATGGCCATATTAATTGCAGAAGCCATACTTCAGTTTTGGATTGTCTATGGTGGACTGGACAGTCATAAACTTTACATGGTGTTTAGGAGTGATACAAGTTTTAAACCGAAATTAATCCTCTAAAGATTTATTCTTTTTCAAGAAAATTTATAAAAAGTATGTAGGATGGTGTTTTCATCGGATATGATGTATTATTATACCAAACTACTATGCTTTAAAAATCAATAGCTGATTCAATGATGATTGTCGCAAAAAAACAAAATAAACATAATACTTTAGAAGTTTAACTATATTAAAATAAAATTTTTGTTAACGAATGAAATGTAGATTTTTTGTTTTTTTATTTATTTTCACCACAAGTTTAATCTGATTCGGGGGTCAGTTCTGGCATCAAGTGGTTCCAGCCCCCTCCCGATCGCAGTTGCGGGGATCAAACTGTGGTCATTCCTACCAAGTTCAGCGTCAATCACCACTAAACCAACTAACGATTGGTGAATGAAATGTAGATTTTAATATAAAGAGGGGAATGAAATTCAAACTTCTTTTAATGGAAGAAATAAAAGAGTGTAATTTTCTCTAATATATTTTATATAAAAGAAGATATAAGTGTATATTTTAACATAAAATGATGAATAATGTAATATTTACTTATATAGACACTTTATAAATGTATATTTTGACCATATATAGGAAAGGATCTGGACTCATTTTATATATGCATTTTGTGATTCATACTATACACACACACACACATATCTCTCAATCTTGATTTAATTTGTATATGTTTTCACAAGTCACAAAAGAATTAATGATGGATAGTCTTAGGAAAACACTAGGGAGTTTTGCAATGGTAGCATTAGTCTTTGTTGGTTTTATTTTCTCATCTTTCTCCACTCTATTACTTCTATCTCACAACCAATTACTCAGCCAACACCAATCAAACATGGTACGTTCAAATCACCTACCTATACGGTTAAAACTTCTATCTTTCTTTGTTTTTGCTTCAAAACAATGTACATATTTTCTTATATGATGATCATAAATTCACAATAATTATGTATTTTCTTCATGTCTTGATTGAATTTTTCAATAATTATATATATATATTTTCTTTATTATTAATGTAGAGTACCAATGTTAATGAAACATATGGGGATGATCTTGAAAAAGCTTTGGCCAAAGCTACAAAGGGAAAAAACAAAACCTTGATAATTGCTATAGTAAATAAGGCTTATGTAGAACAAGATGTAGAGGGTGATGCAATCACCATGTTTGATTTATTTTTAAGCAGTTTTTGGCTTGGAGAAAGAACAAGGTCTTTGATTGATAACCTTCTCATTGTAGCCGTTGATCAAACGGCCTACGATCGATGCGAATTTTTGCGGTTAAATTGTTATAGATTGGAAACAAATGGTGTTGATTTTGGAGGTGAGAAATTCTTCATGTCTCAAGATTTCATCAAGATGATGTGGAGAAGGACTTATTTTCTCTTGGAAGTTCTAAAACGTGGCTACAACTTCATTTTCACGGTAAGTTTTAGATGTTGAAGTGCCATCATATTTTGATTATATAAAGAAAAAAAAAATCCTATTTTCTTAAACATTAATTACATTAAATTAGAAAGGTTGGTCAAAACTTGAAAGAAATAAAACATTTATATACTTATTTTTTTTTCCTAATTTCTATCAATCAAAGCCATAAATTATAAATACTGTTTAATTATCCATAGTCAAAAAGTTGTTTATCAAAATGTTCTAGACTTCAAGTTATAAACCCAAGACATTGAGTTGTACTGGGTAATGAATTCCTTCATAAGACAGATTGTTCAGGAGAACTCGAGTCCGATTTCTAGTGTAAACAATTTTTGGCTAAATTTTCCTAATTTCGCGGCCAAACTCTTTATTACCGGGCGGTCATTTCCATAGAAACAAGAGAGTTAATAAAAATGTTCAAGTTGCATACTTTGTAGTACTATAGCAATCTAAAATGTTCAAGACTACAATTCAATTTCTTATACATAACACGTTTTTAGAGATTGGGAAAAAACCTTGCATGTTGCATGTGACTGAGCATTCAAGATGAGATAAATTTCCTAGCGTGTCAAAATAAATAATCAAAGTTTTTTGCCACACTAGGAAATTATTTTGACTAACTTATAAATGTCATCACATTTCATGTTTAAGAATTTGGTGAAGTAATTAAGATTTTTCTCACGTGTACCAAAGTAGACATAGGACCTGTTTGAAAAATACTTGAACTAGCTTACTTGGTTACGGTACTTTGAGATTTTAACTATATATATATATATATATATATATATAGATTATTAGCTATAGTTTAGGGTAAAATAAATTTTTTTTTTTTCCATGAGGATAAATTTTAATAGAGACGACGTGTAAAGTGGTCTAGCGTTGATCTTTATTTTAAAATGATTTAAATTTTTATCAATGGCATATATAATTGTACTTGGAAAGTATGTTAATAGACATTTTTATTTTTATGATTGAGATAATAACTTAATTGATTTTAATTCAATTAAAATAGCAAAAAATATAATTATGTAATTCGTGGGGAACTAATGTTAGTAATATCACTGTTTTAATTGTAAAGACGATGAGAATTGAGAATTTTGCATCTAAGTATTTTTTTTTGTCACATGCATCTAGTTATATCCACGGAAGTTTTCATCAACAAAATATTACACGGACGAAATGATGAAACCATTGTAAACTCATACATACAAGTAAGGAAGTCGGAGTTTAAAATCCGATCGTGGCGTTCAGCTTAACAATTTCGACAATTTTTTGTCGGTTAAACTAGGAATTCTATGGACTCTCTAGCTTGTAATTGCATTTTCACTATATATATTTACTTGCATAATCACTTCATTCTTTTGTAGGACATTGATGTAATGTGGTTAAGAAATCCATTCGAAAAGTTGAGCAAGAATGAGACTGAAGATCTTCAAATTAGCACAGACCGATACCTTGGCGATCCTTGGTTACAAAAACAACCAATCAATACTGGATTTTTCTTAGTAAGATCGAACAACAAGACCGTAACTTTGTTCGAAACATGGTATGGAAAAAAAGACAATTCAACTGAAAAAAAGGAGCAAGATGTGCTTGTTGACCTCATTAAAAGTGGTATAATTGGACATTTAGGACTCAAGGTTAGGTTTTTGGATACCCTCTATTTTAGTGGATTTTGTCAAGATAGTAAAGATTTTAGGGCAGTAACCACTGTTCATGCAAATTGTTGTCGAAGTATCACTGCAAAGATAGATGATTTAAAGATGACTCTTTATGATTGGAAGAAATTTAGAAGCTTAGAGGTTAATTCTACAACAAATTTTCATTGGACAAGTCATGAGTCGTGCATGGAGTCATGGAAATGACTTAATAGAAAAGAAAAATACTTATTATATGGTTATAAATATTATCATTATTATATATAGTTTATTTTAGTTGAATAATAATATTTACATATGTACTTTCATTTTGTGTACTATATATCTAAAATAGACATTTTGTGTACTCTTAATAAATTAAGAGTGGAACTGTTTTTTAGATTGGTTAGTTAATCCAATTAAAATTGTTGCATTGCCATTCAAAAAAATAAAATATTTGTTCAATTGGTTCCAATCTTAACCATATAACTGGTTTACTCAAGGTGTGGCTAAAAAATTGGGCAATGGAATGCATACAAGTTTTTGGAGGGACACTTGGGTTGGCGATTCGCCGAGATCGGTTCCCGTGACTTTTTTCTTTCTCTATGCAAAAGGATGCGTTGGTAGCAGAAGTTAGAAGTCCAAACAGTGATATAGAGAGATGGAGGCTGCTATGGCGTAGAAGATTTTTCGAGTGGGAAAATATTTTGCTCAATGAGAAGACCGATGGGACTGGCCGGCTGGGTGCCGGTTGGGGGAAAGGTTTTCACTGTAAAATCAACTTACCGGATTGTGTCGAATCTGTCAGTACATGATTTCGAGGTAGCACCGTCGCATGCTGGCATGTTTTTATTTAGCAGTCTGCATTTGTGTCTTCTGCTTTGGGTTGCTCCTTTGGTGCATCAAATGAATTGTACTATAAATTTAGCAGTTTAAAAAAAAAAAAAAAAAAAAAAATAGTTTTTTTTTTTTTTTTTTTATATTAATCCTCTAATTTATAGAGATGGGGACTACTAGTAATCCAAAGTTCATCTGCGAGGTTAGTAAAATCTGGTTAAGAATAAATAGAAATCTTTTAAAAAACAAAAACATTTGATTGTTATTTTTAATTTTAGATAAAAATCTTATTTAAACCTAATAATATTTGAAATAAAAAAAAAAAGCACTATATTTTTGAGATAGATAATTTAAATAGATGAATGAAATTCTTCTCATGCATATTATTCAAACCTCACTAGATCAAACCTAATGACTTACTGGCCAATAAAGTTTATAACCCTCATGGGTAGGGTAACTAATCGACACATTCGGCTATATATATACCTTTTGATTCAATTCAATTTTCAGTTTTCACCGTTGATTGTGCTGAAAGGTATTATTTTAATTCTTTTGGTTTTCTCTGCTGAAAGGTATTATTTTAATTCTTTTGATATTCTCTCCAATTAGGGTTTCAAACCTTTGATCAATGAATTAGGTCTTCTTTTTAATTTTAGAAGAGAACTTTTGTGAAATTCAATATTTTGTGATAATAATAGAATTAAGCTTGAGAAGAATTAGGGCTTCCTTGATAGGTTGGGCTTTCTGTTTTTTCCAATTTGAGAAGAATTAGGGATTCCTTGAGAAAAATAGAAATTTTCAATTCTGACTGATTTTCTTTCTTTATGGTATATATATACACACACTAGAAAAATATAAGAGAAAGTTCATAAAATCAAGGAGGAGGTATGAGAAGTACACTCCATCTGAACCCAATCATCTCAAAGGTAAGACAAGAAAACAAACAGAAAAAACTACAACAGACACACCGCCCAAACAAACTAGAACCCTTAAAAAACACCACCAGAAGAACACTTCTCATAAAGAGAGTGACAAGGAACAACCACAAGTAACAACCAATCAAGACCCAACACGACACTCAAACAAACTCTACGGGTAGCATAAAGTAGGGTGGATACCCCACTCCTAAAAGGAATAGGGAGAGTATATCCCTTCCGAAAAGGAGACTTAATTTCGAGATTTCCATCTGTCTTTCAAATAGCCTTTATAAACACCACCAAAACCACCTTGTCCAATCTTTTGTTTTTCTGCAAAGTTATTTGTTGCACTCACCAATTTAATAGGAAACTTTTTAGGTCCAGTGCCATTTTGGAATTCATCATCCATTTTCGGGTCAAAAATTGAATCTTCTTTCTTCCCTTTAGTCCTTTTCCAAATTAAATTACAAACCCCTCCTAAAATAAAGAAACTTGATGCAATAGCTACACCAACTCCTAGCCCTGCCCATATATTACCTCTTTTACTGTCTATTTTAGGGATAATTTAAACATTTGGAATTGGTGAAGACTAGGATTTATTGGGATTGGACTAGGATTCTCATCATGAATTTTTAAACCCGAATTGAATGACCATGATTTTAATGTATTCATCTCAAACAATAATCCTGTAGCAGCCCATTCAAAAAAATAATAACCCTGTAGCAGATGAGAAACCAACAAACCTTGTCAGGCACGTAATCTCTCAAATCAACATTGTATGAGATCGATGTAACTTTTTGAAGGCTTTCCATTCGTTATGTTTCCAGTGAAAGAAACATTCAAATTATGAGTACTTGAATTGTACTCAATTTTACAATCATAATAAGCTGTCTTACTCATAATATCAAATTATCAATGAACCATGGTTTCTAGTTATATTCGATATCATTGGTTTCTGTAATTTTCTTTCCTTCAAACCTTAGAGTTTTATTTAGTTTATTTTTTTGAAGGAAAGGGTTTTAGTTAGCATATTTTTTAGAAGGAAAGGGTTTTAGTTAGTTTTTTTTTTTGAAGGAAATAGTTATATTACTATCATTCTTTTTCATCTTCATCTTATTAAGTTAAATTTGTCTTACAATTGGTATTCCGCTTTTAATTAGTTGTGCTATATTTTTTTGGATTTTTAAAGGAACCTTGCCAGCCAGCCAGCCACCAATTGAATCTCTCTCTCCAATGGACGACATCTCACAAGCGCCGCAAGCAAGCACAAAGGGAGAGCTTCCTCATGGGAAGGAGCCAAAGCCATTTAAGGGTAACTCAACTAATAATCCTAGCTTCTGTTGCAGCTAACTCATGTGCTTTTTTTTTTTTTGACAAAGCTAACTCATGTGGTTAAACAAGTTTTTTTTGCTGTTTTGTCTGTCTTCTATTTCGTTCTGTTGTTGCTGTTTCATGTATTTATTTATTTTGGTCAAATAACCTCACCTGTTGTTGGTTTCTTATTTGATGATCAACACAATACACAGAAATTGCTAAGAATGAAAAAGTAGGTAGCACAAAGGAAAATGTTCGTCTTGGGAAGAAATTGTGTCTGATGCCCACACCTGCAGAGCTTCGTCAGATGCACACACCTTCAGAGCTTCGTCAGATGCACACACCTGCAGAGCTTCGTCATATGTTCACAACAGCTGAGCTTTGTCAGATGTTCACAATTTTTGAGCTTCGTGAGATGTTCACAACTGATGAAATTATTGAGCTTTCAAGAGAGCATCAGCGTCTTCGGAGGAGGTTTCGTCAGGTGCACACACCTGCAGAGCTTCGTTGGATGCACACACCCGAAGAGCTTCGTCAGATGTTCACACCTGATGTGCTTCGTCAGATTTTCACACCTAATGAGCTTAGCAACACGTTCACACCTGATGAGCTTCGTCAGATGTTCACACCTGCTGAGATTGATGAGCTGATAACAGAGGATATGCTTCTTCGGATGATATTTCCACATCTTGTTAGGAAAGTGACATTTACTAAGGTAAGTTTTTCTTTAAGTCTCAACAATGTTTTATCGGGCATTTAGAAATACTTTTGGCACAAGTTTCACAAATTTAGTTTCTATGTGTATATTTTAATTTTTTTAGTGTTAATGTCTCTTAACAAGCAGGCACAAAGGGAAGCCAGGGACAAAGTTATCCAAGATGTGTTTGGTGAAGAAAATCTTCGTCGTGGGAAGAAATTGCATGAAGAGCTTCGTCAGATGCACACACCTGCAGAGCTTCGTTGGATGCACACACATGCAGAGCTTCGTCAGATGCACACACCTGCTGAGCTTCGTGAGATGTTCACATCTGCTGAGCTTCGTGAGATGTTCACACCTAATGAGCTTAGTAAGATGTTCACACCTGATGAGCTTCATCAGATGTTCACACCTGCTGAGATTCATGAGCTGACAACAGAGGTTTCCAAAGCCGTCTAAGAAAGTGAAATTTTATTGGGCATTTAGAAATACTTTTGGCACAAGTTTCACAAACTTAGTTTCTATGTGTATAGTTTAATTTTTTAGTGTTAATATCTCTTAACAAGCAGGCACAAACAGAAGACATTGACAAAGTTACCCAATAAGTGTTTGGTGAAGTCGAAGACTGCGGCTCTCTCTGTTTTTTTGAACAGTGAAAGTATAATATATATTGGATGGATAAAAAAGTACAAATAGTACTTCACCCACAATTTGGGATTAAGTACAAGGGATACTAGACCCAAGCCACACAAAAAGCACCAAGAAAAAATTCCAAGAATTAACCTAGAATACCAGCCCTATCTAAATATACAATTCATTGGATTAATGTTCCATTCATAATAGATACAAGGCTCCCCCCCTTTTTTTTTCCACCAACCACTTCCAAGAATTCCTTTTTATGTTGTCAAAGCATTCTTCGAGGATCGGTACCATAGACGAGAATATGAGGTCATTCCTTGCCCTCCAATTTTGACATTACATTTGTAAGTAATGTTTATGCATGTGAATTTAGTTACCGGAGTTATAAAAGAAAAATACAATGATAACGCAATCCATTCAAAACAGTGAAGTACGTTATGATCATAGTGCATTTGTGATAATAAGCCAATCAATAGTTGCAACCTCATGTCATGAAAATATTTATCGCTATATTCAACATTTTTCTAAACAATATTGTAACTATACATTAGCATCATAACAAAATAAACATTAGTGTTTATTAACGAGAAATCA
The DNA here is from genome assembly GCF_020283565.1 of Trifolium pratense. NCBI lineage: Eukaryota > Viridiplantae > Streptophyta > Magnoliopsida > Fabales > Fabaceae > Trifolium > Trifolium pratense. The sequence goes on from NC_060063.1 coordinate 55,554,055, forward strand.
AAAAGAAAAAGAAAAAAATAATCTTTTAAGATGTTAGTGAGATGCGATAACGGTCGAGTAGTCATTATGTTTATTTTGTAAATAAAAATCAGTTTAAGTAGCCAACAAAAATGAATTAAACAATATTGGTTGATATGATTGGTTCTATTGCATTATCATCTTATGTCCAAGAAATTATGAATGAGGATCAAGTATTGAACATTCTAAAAAAAAAATGGTTCAAGAGTCTCAACAAGGAGACAAACTAGTGTTTATTTTTATTGGGCATTCGGTCAAGAAGGACGACGGAACTGTGTTAATTGATCTCGGAATTGACCGCATGGGCAACCCACGAGGATCTATAAGTGGTAACGATACTGTTTTCGATTTTAATTTGGGTAATGTTAATTTGTTTGCATCATCTCTGTCCTATAACAGTTTTATTATTTTTTTCATTTCAGGTACTGCCTTGGAAAAAGTTGATGAAAACTTACCCAATGATGTATCATTTCACCCAATGTTAGATTGTTGCTACTCATCTGCAATCCTAAAAGGATTGAAGCAACATCGTCCTCCGGCTACCTTTGGGAAAAGCACTCCCGGGATTTTTCTTAGTGCCGTCGACAATGACGATGCGCTTGCTTATCAATTTTGGAGTAAAACTTGGAATGGTCATTACTCCCACTTCTCCTACTGTCTAATGCGGAAACTTGACAGGGTTAATAAGAAGGGTAAAAAGATGCTGACGAATTATCATTTGATGAGATTGGTCGATAAAAAAATGATGAAGACAACAAAAATCATGGAGAGTAAAGTTGAAGGTATGAAACTACAACATCCGGAAATGATGAAGACAACAAAAATCTGGGAGAGTAAAGTTAAAGGTATGAAACTACAACATCCGGGCCTATTTTGCCATCCCATACAAAGTCGGGAAAAGTTTCTTTTATTAGAGTAGTTGGGTGTACATGTGAATAGTTTTAAATGTGCTAAGTGATCTATCCCATATTCAATTACCAAAAGATTTGGAGTTTTTAAACTCAATACTTTAAATAGTAGTATTTGAAATTTCAACAGATTTAGTGTTATTTGAAATTATGACTTGGCTTGAAGCAAAAGCGAAGTAGTTGAAAAATAATAAACTCCCCAATGCCTTCATTCGTTAAACTTCAAGCTTCCTTCTTTTTTTCAAAGTCGTCACCTCTCCTCACCTCTAAAACTATCAAAAACAACTTAAGTTATTTAATTAATTCAATTTTTTAAAAGTGTAGTGAAAAATTGAATAAGCAACTAAATTGCTAAAAAAAAAAGAATTATTTTTTCAAGATAAAATCAAGAGAGGTGAGAGAAGTAAATTTAATCATGATTGTAAATTTGTATACACATTATTTTGTGCAAATCTTTTAAATGCATTTTTAGTCCTCTGTTTTGAACAAATTATGTATTTAGGTTCTTAGTTTAATAGTCATACGATTATTAAGCGATCAGATAACATACAATTTTGACATTACATTTGTAAGTAATGTTTATGCATGTGAATTTAGTTACCGGAGTTATAAAAGAAAAATACAATGATAACGCAATCCATTCAAAACAGTGAAGTACGTTATGATCATAGTGCATTTCTGATAATAAGCCAATCAATAGTTGCAACCTCATGTCATGAAAATATTTATCGCTATATTCAGCATTTTTGTAAACAATATTGTAACTATACATAGCATCATAACAAAATAAACATTAGTGTTTATTAACGAGAAATCAAAAAGAAAAAGAAAAAAAAAAATGTTTTAAGATGTTAGTGAGATGAGATAACGGTCGAGTAGTCATTATGTTTATTTTGTAAATAAAAATCAGTTTAACTAGCCAACAAAAATGAATTAAACAATATTGTTTTTATATATGACCAATACATAGGTCTCATTTATTATTGACAATTATGCTATGTTAGAGAAAAAGCATAAGAGGTTGATGAGAGTAGACTGGTCGTATCGGTCTCTGCCTGGGAATGAGTTAACAAGCAGGCACAAATGGAAGCCATTGACAAAGTTACCTAAGATGTGTTTGGTGAAGTCGAAGAATTGGATAAACATTGTTACTCTTTGTTGATAAAAAAAAAGTGGCGTTAAGTTTCCATATCAAATATAGGGTTCATCTTTACTCTAGTGTTTTCTCTTATTAATTGCTTGTTCTTCTAAGGTCTTGAAATCCAAATTTATCAAATTTATATTTAGTTATCAGGTGCGATAGTTGTCACGTCATTTGTCGCATACAAAAATGTATGCCGTGTGATTAGTGAAGTTATAAATGAACACTTGAAAGTTGAAAAGTATATAATCGGTCACAAAGATATATTAGAGGAATAATTAATGAAATCTAATTCCAATAACATTATGACTTTATTGTTTTCTTTTGTATTTATATGTTTTATCTAATTTATGTACAAACAAACGAATTCATCCATTTACTTACAACCATATTAATAATTGAAAGACAATAGTATCGTACGAGTCTTTGTGAATACGATGATTCAAAATATGTACTTTTAAACCGTAAAAATACATCTCTCAACTTCACATCGAGATCAAGACTTCAAATCTCACCATTGCTACTATTCATTCTTCCACATGACCAAACCCATAGTAACAAAGTAATGCATCACATTTTAGACACTAAACTAAATTCAACAACACTATTAGATTATTCCTTCGAACAATGGCTACCCAACCGTAAAAATATCATCATGGACAAAAATTCTTCCAAGAACTAACTATGGTTAATTCGTCTAAAATATCACAACAATGAAAACTTGATGTGTAAAACAAATAGAATCAAGCAACCAAATATAAAGCGGATAGAGATTATAATAATTAAAGCAATCCAAGTGAAAATAACCACGCAGGGAGAAAGATAAAAGAACAAGAACGCAATAGTTTGTTTACCCAGTTCGGTAAAAATAACCTACTTTGGGGAGAGAGCGGCTCTCCATTCAACTGTAATCAAACGAGTAACTTTACACAAGAAATCCCAATTGGGTTACAAAAATTAGCCTTTAATCCTAATTCTACCCAAATTAACACTACCAAAGACAACTTATATTTTAAAATATAGTTAAATAAATTTTTCACCCCTATAAATATAACAAATTTTTATTTTAGTGCTTAAAAATAAAAACATGTTGTTTTCATCCTCCCAAAATTTTATGTTTTGTTTTTTGTCCCTAATGGATTTTGATATGTCCAATTTTGACATGTCCAGAAAAATTCGGTCCGCGAAACCGAATTTTTTCTAGTGCAAATTCAGAGTAAATTTTAATTTTTAGAAATCGAAAAAAAAATTCAAGGCAAAAAAAAATTCGGTTTTTAGAGCTTATGCATAATTAAGCAAAAAAAAATTTTGTTACTGTTTCATATATTTATTTATTTGTTCAAGGGCTCGTTTGGTCCAGCTTTTTAGAGCTTATTCAAACAGCTTATGCAATTTTTACAATTAGGTTTAAATGCAGTTTTGTCCCCCCCTATTTTGATTGAATCAGAATTTAACCCCCTATTTTAAAATCCGGAATTTTAACCCTACCCTCCTATTTTATAATTCTTTGGATTTTGCCCCTCTATAATATTTAACTATATGACTCATATGCAGCAACACCCCTCAAAATTTGGGGTAAGGAATTTCAGTTTCACAATGTACTTGTTAATAGTTAATATGCATGGGATATATGCTAAACATGGATTAGACAGTTTCATTGATGTATCCCCACAGCCTTGAAACGAAATTGTTTGCTCATAATCATAATTAAGTATTAAGTAGAATTTTGTTTAGGCAAGATGAGTTGGTCTGCAAAGGAGGTGGGGAGGTGGGAGAGCAAATTAAGGTTGTATCATGGCAATGGTTTGTAGGAAGGATGGCGAAGGGTCCATGTATATGTTGTACAAATGGAAGTGGAGTCCGATTGATTGCATGAGCCGATGATTTATAGCTAATCACGCTTTTCACACCTTATACTATTAATATTAATTAATCTTATACTTTATGCTTTCAGTTCTCAAACCAAAGTTGACTCAAGTTCAACAACATGAATTTATCAAGGGTCACGCTTTTCCGGTCTCGGCAAAGACTCTGCTTTAATTGGTTGGCTGGTAAGTAAGTTTATTCCAATACTCATTTCTGTGTTCCTTCCATCATATTTCAACAGATGCATGCTTGCTCACCTTTTACAAAATCTAATATAAATGTGGTTCTATGATTGCATTAAGGCCAGCCTCATTCCATACATTTTTAATCACTTCACAACAAAAAAATATATGCCAGTCATCTTCATCACTTACCACCAAACATAGGACCGGTTTGTTATAGATTTTTTTAAAATAGATTCTTATAATGTTATTTTAGGTATTTGATCATTTTATTGAAAAAAAATTTGGATATCAAAATTTCGAAAATCACTTAATTTTGAAGCTATTTCAAATAGATTTTCATAAAATGTATTTCAAAAATCACTTAATTTTGATCATTTGTTTATAAAAAAAAAAAAAAAAGATTTTCATAAAAATCATTTTTGAAACATAACTTTTTGAAAAAATTGTGATTTTGACTATGTTTTGATCTTCCAAAAGTGGAATATTCATAAAGATTCCGGGAACAAGTATATACTCATAAGATATGATGGAATCGCTTGGAGGACAAATTTTATCATTACCTCTTTACCTGCTTTTGACAGTGCTCGTCCTCTCCAAGAATTGATCTTTCTCCGTACCCTATCTTTCACATAGCCAAATGTAGATTTTTTACTCCTCCCAACCATAGATGGCAAACCAATATACGTTCATGTACCCGACATATGGCGCACTCCCATATTACCGGACAAGTCCTCTTGAGTCGCCCGACTCATATTTTGAATGAAAAATACCTCCGATTTGGACAAATTAATTTCTTGTCCACTCGCTGCTCCATAGATATCAAGTAATGACATCAAGTGATTAACTTCCATAATATTTTCCTTACAGAAAAGAAAACAATCGTCAGCAAAAAGTAGATGGGACACCACAAGTGCCCCTCTACATATCTTCACTCCATGAATATCTCCTCTCCATATGGATTGTTTTATGAGAGCTATAAGACCTTCTGTTGCCAATATATATAAACAGATACGGCGACAACAAATCGCCTTATCTGAGTCCCCTATCCGGATGGATAGGTCCAACCTTGTCAAAATTCATCAGCATTGAGTAGTTGACTGAACAAATGCACATCATCGTCGATTGAATCCATTTGGCCGAGAATCACATTTGAGTTAACATACCCTTCAGAAAACTCCAATCAACCTTATCATAAGCTTTGTCGATATCAATTTTAAGGGCCAATCCCCCCCCCGCAAACCTCTTGTCACAAATTCAATGGTTCATTTTCTTGTTCATTCCAAGAAACTCCCAAAAGCATCACCCCGTTCTCTTGTAAATTATCAGAAAAAGATATGTTTTACCGTTGAAGCAATCAATTCACTTGTTGTGAGTTCCCATCAAAACGTAGCCATTTTTAATCTCTTTATGAAAACATAAGTTTAGGCTAGACAATTGAGAGAATGTTCTTAGGCAATTATAATTTTGAGAGAATAATGTTTTGTATGATTGAGTTAGTTTGTCATGGAATGTGTATGAGAATTTTGTTGGAATTAGTAATAAGGTTAATAAGTTGTTGTGTAAGAATGAGTAGTAGTGACTAGTAATGGTGACATCAGTAATATCGAAAAAGAAAGAGTTTAAATTTGAGATATGGGTTTGATGTGCAGTTTTCAATTTTAAAAAAAGTTGTCGTGAAATTTATTAGTTCTAACAAATTATTTTAATACTTTTTAATTTAAAAATGATAATATTCATGTCATTTTCAACAAGCATATAGACATCAACTAATATTTTAAAAAAACTTATAAGTTCCCGCCAGTGAAAATTATATTTTTATGAGTTATTTTATCTTAAACTAACTTATAAAAATTAGTGAAAATTTATGACTTAACATAAAAGTTTATTTATTTACGTAAATTATTTTTATAAACTCAAAAATAAGTAAAATTCAAATGAAATTTAAATCTAAAAACAACTTATTTTAAAAAAGCTTATTTATTTATTTTTTTATAAGCTCAAAAATTAGCTTATTGTTGAGAAAAAGAAATAAAAATATATATGAGTTCTGTAAAAAATAATATATTTGTTGAGTAAAAATAAAAAATTGAATTAATAATAAATAAATACTCGTGTTCAAACTTTTTTTTTTGGGTACATGTTCAAACTTTATTTATTTATTTTATTTTTTTGGTGAATATTTATATATCTCTTTATTTTTTTGGTGAATATTTATATAGTATCTTTTTATTTTTATTTATATATCTCTTTATTTTTTTGGGGACATGTTCAAACATTCTTCGATTCCCAATTTTTTCATAAAATTTTAGGGTTTCTCTTTCAACATCAATTTCAATCGAGACTCTCCCGTTTCGAATTTTCCGATCCGTGAATAAAGGTTGAACGATTTCAATCTAGGGTTTCGCTTCGTTCCGAGAATAATGCCTCCGAAGACGACGAAAAGAGGGGCGGCGGCCAGTGGTGCGAAGAGAGGTGGCAGAGCACCGAGAGGAACATCTAAGGCTGCACAGAATCAACAGCAGCAACCTGAACCTGTGGAGGAGAAATCGGTGATTGAGGAAGAACCTAAGGTAGAAGAAAATCCTGTTGTTGAGGAAAAACCTGTGGTGGAAGAGAATCCTGTTGAAAATAAAGCTATTGATATGAATGAAATTGCCCCTGAAGCTGCTGCAGAAGAAGCCAAAACGGTGAAAAGTAAGTTTTTTTTCTTCTAATTATTAAATTTTGGTTTGGAATTCTTTGATTTTTATATTTGAATCAATAGGGTTTGTGAATTTCAAGGTTTTGGATTTATTTGATTTTCTAAATAGAGGAAATAAATAGAAAGAAATCCTTTTTATAAGATAATGAATAGGTTACAATTGGGGGTTTGTGAAGATAGTTTGATTTATTTGTTAAGATTGTGTCTTTGTGTTATGTTTCAATTGGGGATAAGTTTTGTCAAATATAGGCCATGGTGGATTGGGGTGGCGGATTTTTTGACACTCGCCACAGTGTTTTATGGCGGGTTCAAAGGATGGATTTTTGGCTTTCTGTCATGGTCTACCCTTGATAACACTGATGTGGATTCATTATGGAATGGTTGAATTTGGATAACCCTAATTTAACACAATTGAAAGTTAAGATGATGGAAAGTTAAGTCTGTTTTTACTAAAAGTTAAGTCTGTTTTTGACAGAAGATGAAGAGGAGGTTAAGGAGTCAATAGATGAATATGAGAAAGATGAACGACTAGATTTGGAGGATCATGATCCTGAATATGAACCTGAAGAATATGGTGGGGTTGATTATGATGAGAAGGAAATTGAGCAGGAAGAGGGTCATGAGGTGGGGGATGAAGTTGAGGAAGAAGCTGAAGATAATGTTGGTGAAGAAGGTGATTCAGGTGAGGAAGAAGTAGAAGATGGTCATGATGAAATTGAGGGTGAAGAGGATGACGAGCATGCTGATGAGGAGCATGAGCATGCCGAGATGGCTGATGTGGAAGAAGAGGAACACCGTGAAGTTGTGAAGGAGAGGCGAAAGCGGAAAGAATTTGAAGTATTTGTTGGGGGCCTAGACAAAGATGCTACTGAAGATGATCTGAGGAAGGTTTTCGGTGAAGTTGGGGTTGTGACTGAGGTCAGGCTAATGATGAATCCTCAGACGAAAAAGAACAAGGGATTTGCATTCTTGCGGTTTGAAAATGTGGAACAAGCAAAACGAGCCGTAGAGGAGCTTAAAAATCCAGTGGTAATCTTTGACTTCTCAATAATAGAGTAGACTTAAAGTTAAAACTTCTATTGTATTAAATCACATGTTTTCATCACTGCAATTTCAGATTAATGGAAAACAATGTGGTGTTACTCCAAGTCAGGACAGTGATACCCTTTATTTGGGAAACATATGCAAGACATGGACAAAGGAAGCTGTAAGTCTAGTTATTTTGGTCCTGTTTATTACTCCTTCATTCTATGGCTGGGTTGTGTTTGTAGTTATTTTATCCTGAACTCTTCTGAATTTATGAATTTTATTGGAACTTCTGGTGCCAGTTAAAGGAGAAGTTGAAGCATTATGGAGTTACAAATGTTGAGGATATAACTTTGGTAGAAGATTCTAATGATAAAGGAACAAACCGTGGGTTTGCATTCTTGGAATTTTCCTCTCGTTCAGATGCAATGGACGCCTTTAAGAGACTCCAGAAGAGGGATGTTGTGTTTGGAGTTGATAAGCCTGCAAAGGTTTCATTTGCAGATTCTTTTATTGATCCGGGTGATGAAATTATGTCACAGGTATTCTTTTGAATACAAATCCCTTGGTTTTCTCAAAGGTTTTTTAAATGGAAGGTGTAGAATGGTTTCTTATTGAGATTGCATTTAGATTTCTAAAATATCTATCCTGAGTTCTAACACCATTAGTGGTTAAATTTGTTGGTAGTCTGTATTTAATTATCTTAATTTTATTCATTTATTTGATACATGGTTTGGAATCGTAATCATGTGGGCTCTATGTTCTCACAATTTTCCAGTTTTTACATTCACAATGCAACTGTATTATCAATCTACTATTTTCCAGTTTGTGGTTGATTGTTAAATTCAACATTATATTTATATTGAATTCACTTTTAAGGGTGGTCAGCAACACCCCGGTAGATTTTTGGACGAAAAAGCTATCGTTGTAGTGGTTGGTCTCTGTTGATTAGATGTTTTTTATACCTCATTTTGCTGAACAGGTTTGTTAAATTTCAGGTTAAAACTGTATTTATCGATGCACTTCCTCCTTCATGGGATGAAGATTATGTCAGGAGTCTTCTCAAGAAATATGGCGAAGTTGAAAAGATTGAGCTTGCCAGGAACATGCCAGCTGCTCGTAGGAAGGACTATGGATTTGTTACCTTTGGTTCACACGATGCTGCTATAAGATGTGCTGAGAGCATCACTGGTACAGAATTGGGTGAAGGTGACAAGAAGGTGTGTATGGCATTTAAAAGTAATATCTTCTCAGTGACGTAGGGTAGTTTATAATGATTTTGTCTTCTTTCAGGCAAAAGTGAGGGCTAGATTATCAAGGCCTCTTCAGAGAGGCCGTGGAAAACATGTTGGTCGTGGGGACTACCGCCCTGGTCGTGGACCTGCAATAATGTCGAGGCCTTCTTGGAGCCGACCTGCACCCCGTAGTTTTTCTTCGCGAGGGGTAAGAGGAATCGGAAGTCGTGCTCTGCCGCCAGTCAGGCCTATTAGTGCTAGAGATAGACGCCCTGTCATGTCTGTACCAGTTAGAAGTAGGCCAGTACCTCCTCCAGCTAGATCTTATGATAGAAGACCAGCTGGTATGTCGTATGAGTATCCAATTTATTTTGAAATTTCCAGTTAGACTTACTTTCATTTACCATTTATTTATAATTAATATATACAATCTTGTTGTCTTCTAGCTGCTGCATATTCAAAAAGTAGTGTGAAGAGAGACTATGGTCGGCGTGAGGATCTACCACCTCCAAGAAGTAGAGCTGCTGCAGATTATGGATCAAGGATGGCCTCTGAAAGACGCCCATCGTATAGGGATTATCCTCCCCGTGGATCTGACTACTCTGATCCCCCCAGAAGTACAGCTCGCGCTGCACCAAGGAGAGGTTATGTGGATGATGGTTACAGCCAAAGGTATGAGAGGCCTCCTCCTCCACCTGCTCCCCATTCAAGTTATCGTGAAGGGCGCCCTCGTGATTATGATGCTATTTCTGGCTCAAAACGTTCTTATGCTGCCATGGTTAGTATTATTTCTGCAACTTTATTTAACTGTATTCTGCATTGTTTTTTTTATCTCATTGTTGTTCACTTTTAGTAAATGAAATTCTTGACTTTTTATGTCTAACCAGGATGATGTTCCCCCGCGATACGCTGAATCTGGTGCTCGCCAATCAAGAGCTCGATTGGAATATGACTATGGTAGCAGTGCTTCACAGTATGGTGACACTTACGGTGATAGGTTAGTTTGTTCTAAAATTGACAATTTTGCAATTCTTCCACCGTAACCCTATTTTTGTCCTGTAATTCATACTTACATTTTAATTTGTAGAGTTGGAAGATCTAGTCTTGGATATGGTAGTGGCAGCCGAAGTTCTATTTCTGGTCAAGATTCACATGGGATGTATAGCAGCCGGCAAGGGATGAGTTATGGTGGAAGTGAGTGTTGTTTCAAATAGTCTGATATGTTATTTTCAACATCACAACTTTCTTTATTTACAATTATATTATGTGTTTCCTGTCAGGCTCTTATGGTGGTAGTGACGCTGGAGGCATGTACTCATCAAGTTACGGTGGCGATTATGTTTCTCGTGGAAGTGATGTAATCTTCCTGTCCTTTCCCAGTCTTAAGAGGAGTTAGAGTTTTTGTTATATTCTTACGTATTGTTCCGGTGATGTAGGTTGGCGGCAGCTCATATTCATCAATGTATTCTGGTAGGGGTGCGGGTGGCGGTAGCAGTTACATGGGCAGTGGTGGATCGGGGTCTTATTATTGAGGTAAGTAAACTGATAACTCTTTGGCATTGTGCTTTGCTTATTACATTAGGATGCATTCAGTATAAGTGGATGTATTTTTCTAGAGATTTTGCTATACTCGAAATGGCATCTCTTATCTTTTCGCAAGGGCTGGCGAAGGTTGCACATTGTGGTCACCCGTGAATTTGTCTATGAACAGATCCAATATAATAAAGTGGCTGCTATAGGATGACGGCCTTTGAAGCTTATGGATGTTATGAAGGCTACAATTTGGAGACAAAGAACATTGCTATTTATAGCATTATATTTGGGAATTTGTCACAAAAATTAGGTCATGTCAACTCAAGCTATCTCGGGTCTTCTCTTGATGGGATTGTATTATCAGTTCTCTAATTTGCTGTATGGACTCAAGTTAATTAGCGATGGAAAAAGAAATATTTATCAGTGATGTGTAATCAAACCTTGATTTATGAGATACAATGTGTGAGCGGATAATGTTAAAGATTTTTCACTGCTCCAGTATCCTTTCATTTGGACAGAGACCAGGACTAGAGATTCCACTTGTTTGGTTTAAGGATTAATGGAATTTTTATCTGCTGAATTTATCAAAAAGTTGGTTCTCTATTTTGAGTGATGTTTAGTTACTTTGGATTATTTGTTTTTACATTGCTGCTAGCAGGACAGAAGTGAACTAATCAACACCATGTTTAACAAGTAGTAATAAGAATACTACTTAAGGAATTAATAAAGTCATAAGATGGTTTCCTGGGATGTATTGGTGTTACAGGATTTGTGATAATGGTGTCATCCTAAGAAAGTAAAAAGATGATGAACTGGTAATTTTTGTTGCTGGAATGATTTGTTACTTCGAGTTTTTGTCCTGCGGGAAGACTGCAAGATAATGCTAAAGAAGCATTAATATTTTTACCATCTAGTTGACTTCTTAGTTTCCTGATTTTGCAAAGCATTTATTTGTATGCAAGATAATGCTAAAGAAGCATTATATTTACTGACATAGCCCACAGAACCATTTGCCTCTGCATTGTAGTTGGGAAACACAATCAATCAAGTGAATATGAATATAAACTAGGAGATAAGGATTGAATATACTTTATGAACCTGGTTTTACCCCCACCCTGCTCGACTTAGCAAAGCTCGATGCAAACATGAACCAACATAAATTGGTCACATTGCCAAAGAAATCACAAATGGATTTGATCAGTATTTTATTAAATCCAAGAGGCAGTTTCCAACTCCCAGACCACATTGTTGGTTGTTTTGAGAGGATTCTTCCAAGGAAATATTGCTCATTAGGATATTTGAGATGTTTTCTCTACCAGACAAACACCTTGTTTCTGTGCAATGCTAGAGTTTTGGCATTTTCACATGATTTTCCCATGCATGACACACATATTAAGTATCCATTTTTCTGCATCTTGTGGTAAACCTGCATTTAATTTTAGGAGACAACTTATGTACAGTTCCTTAGAAACTGTTTGTACTGCTCACCACTCAACATAACTGCTCAACTGCTTTTCAAGCGACTCACCATTTTTTTTTCTCGTTCAGAGCAGTACAAACGTTTTTAAGGCACCATATATAAGTTTTTTTCTTAAGTAATATTCACTGGGTGAGGGGTGTGAAAGTACTGACTTGTTAAGTTGTAGTTTCCATTTTGTTCTGTTTGCTGTACTGCAGGGTCTAAGTTCTCCTCAAGCTCTTGTTAGTAAGATAGTTAGATGTATGCAATGAATGTTTACTCTAGTTTTTTTCTTTTTCTTTTCAATTTGCCATAATTGATTTTTGTAGATCAATGTTAAGCTGATTGTTTCATGCATGACATTGTAAACATTTATGTGGTATTGCAATTGTCTACTCATTTCTTTAAAAAAAAGTTTCGATAGCAACATCATTTTGATGTTAGTGTCACCAAAATTAACTGTATAATGCTGAAAACTTAATTTACTTGTTTATGATTACATGTGCAAATTAATGTTTAAAAAAGTATCACATGATGCAGTTGATTGATATTGTAATCTTCTTGAAAAGCACTAGGATAATGAATGGATTGCTGATTTAAAAGTTCATAAATATAGATTTATAATAATCAAAATTGGTTAAGCGACATTGATACTAAAGAATTAGAATATGCACATATAGAAAGTAAAATTTGTGTCAAATGCATTGCTAACGGTCCATAAACTTTGTTGAGATTTCATTTCAAGAATACCTTGCCGGGTCAAATTTAAGAAACCAATTGTGTGTTTTACAATTGCAACGATGCCTTAAACAACTTTGGCTTCTTCTCTCTCTCTTAGGAACTTGCTTCCAAGCGAAACCTGTTTATTTATGTATTGTGTTGATCAAATAAGAAACCAACAATGGGTGAGGTTATTTGACCAATGAGGTTATTTCACCAAATAAATACATACAAACATACATGAAACAACAACAAACTAAATAGAAGACGGATAAAACAACAACAAAAAATGACTTGTTGCAACCTATGAAGCACATACACTCCTTGTGTCTTGGTGTCGGGCACTCACCAGTGTCTAACACCAACATATATGATTACACTGAATTATGTCATTTTCTTAAATTATTATCTGTGTTGACATGTCCCGTATCCGTACTTCATAGGCTGCAACAGAAAATTGGTTGAGTTACCCATTGTGATTTCTTGCAGCGCTTGTGAGATGTCGTCCATTGGAGAGAGACTCAATTGGTGACCGGCTGGCTAGTTGCTTTAAAATGCAATAAAAACAAAGCACAACTAAATTAAAAGCGGAAAACCGATAGAAAGACAAATTTAATTTAACGATGATGATTAATAATAGTAATAAAATGAGGAACATGTAGTTCCCATGAGTTTAACTTAATTGGTAGAGACATCGCACTATATGTTTAGTAGGGGAGTTCGAACCCTGAACACTCTATTTATTCACCCTTAAGGTGAAATTACGCCACTGAACTATTTAACCGAAAAAAAAGGAACATGTATGTATGTATATAAAAAAGCATAAGTTAGAAATCTAAAAACAAACAGTTTGGTTATTTATATTAGCCGGTCAACTAAAACCCTAAAAATAAAATAAAAAATCACTTTGAATTAGAAAATTAGGCAAAATTATACTGCATGTCATTTATCTTATTTATCTGTAATACATTGGTCCTTTGTCTTTTTTTTTTTCTTTTCTTCATATAGATCATTTATCTTCATATTTGTGTTACACCCTCATTTTTGTTTGTTTTGTGTTTGGAAATCCTAACCTAATTCCTTTTGTACCTAGTTTTGATTTTTTTAGAGAAAATATATTTGGTTATGCTTTGATTTTAACCAATTTTCTTGTTAAATTTTCTACTTAAGAAATTATATTGTGACGAAACTTTACAATTAAATAAAAGGATATTTTGTCTTTTTTTTTAATAGATTGTATTAAAAAAAACTTTGTAAACATTAATGTTGAATATGTTGTTGTGTTGTTGGAGATTGTTTGAAGTCCCACATTGCTTAGGTTCCCGGGATGTGAAGTGTATAAATATGTGAGGGCAACCTCACCCTTTGAGCTAGCTTTTGGGGTTGAGATCCAAGCATATTTAACATGGTATCAGAGCCGGGTTAAGGACTGCAATGTGGGTATTTGACCCAGGACCACGCTAGGCGTGAGGGTGGGTGTTGAATATGTTGTTGTGTTGTTGGAGATTGTTTGAAGTCCCACATTGCTTAGGTTCCCGGGATGTGAAGTGTATAAATATGTGAGGGCAACCTCACCCTTTGAGCTAGCTTTTGGGGTTGAGATCCAAGCATATTTAACAATTAAAACTTTAAAACAAGATAAATATGAAGGGGAGCTTGCAAAGTCATTTTTGTGTATTGCAAACAGATCGTATCCTCTAAACGTAAATTGCAAACTTTAATGCCGTTGCATATCCAAACCAAAAAAATAAATAAGTCGAACATAAACATCTTCATATTAAATTTTGAACTCGTATTCTCCCAAATCTGAGTTTACAAAAGTACAATCACTCCAACAACTCAATCGTGTTGTCCATTATTGCACATGTTCATATATGAAAAATTGATAATACAATAATACAACTGTCAATTATTTGTCACAAAATGTTAGTCATATGCAAAACATTGACCACATCAAAATATATAGTAGTAGTAGATTCAAGAGTACTACATTCTTTATTTCATTTATCTCTTATTATTATATATATATACAATGCCAAACTGGATGTGGGCACAAATATTAATTTTGTACGAAATTAGCTATTTTAGTCTTATTCATTTTTATTGAATATTATTGCAAAATTGTAGCTAGGATCTAAACTTGGACGAGAAGTATCAACCATAAAAATCAATAATAATGTACATAACTATAGTAACCAACTCAAGAATATTACTTCAAGTTACAAAATGCTTCTTCTATGATTGCTATATCGAATCCAAAGGGTCTCTTCATTATACCTTTCTCTTTGTTCTCCACAAAACTATAAATTTAAATAAAATAAAGATACACCGACAATGTGTGTATATATATATATATATATATATATATATATATATATATATATATATATATATATAAGTTTTTTGAGAAAAATTAAAAATTATTTGTATGGTCCACTAAGGCTAGAAAGCTTTGTATATATGCATAGTAAAGTTAGGACTTAGCACTATAGATCCTCAAGTTTTGTTTAATTATTTAAGCTTAGCATGGAAAATAATTTAAAATATTAAATCATAATTTAAACTACAGAAAATATTATATGTAGTTTCATCCAGATTATACTTTGAGATTAGTAAAAACTTATGATATTTTTTTTACTTTAGGAGTTTTTTTTATAAAGTAGAACTTATGGTCTTTTTTACTAATCCCTAGAACTTTACGTCAAAAAAAAAAAAAACTTAAATAAAAGTAATAATATTAACCAAGACATTGACTCAAGTGGTTAATAAATTTTTCCTATAACGAATTATTCGAAAGAATTCGGATTTTATTTTTGATAAAAATAACTTTTTATCAGACTTTACTTATTTCGTAAAAAAAAAAAAAAAATTTATTAGTTTTTTATTTTTTTACAAGAAATATTATTAGTTGTTTTTCAAAGTTCTTATCTCAAATTTTACTTTATGCCGACAAAAATGTTGGGTCACTACTAGTAAAATTCATCAAAATAATACCATACTATAATTGAGGGTTTGAACCAAACACTCCACTATTCACCTTTAAAATGATAAAATTTCTATCTACTAAACTACTGAAAACAGGAAAGAAAGAAAAAAAAAATTTAGATAATAGTTCCGTTTGGGATGAATCATTTTGAAAAAATTTAAATTCAATTTATGAGTAAATCAATTCTTGACATTTTTATTTATTTTTCGACCAAATTGCAGATTAATAAAACAATATTTTTTTAGAAATCAGAAAGTTAACCCACAAAACATAATATAACAAAAATGTCCACAAAATGTCAGCTTCATGATAAAAATTTTATCTATCATTTCAGAAATTCAATTTCTCTAGGGACTAGTAAAAAATACCATAATTGCTACTTTAATAAAAAAAAAACCTAAAGTAAGAAAAAAAAATTAAAATTCCCTTCACACCAATTTTTTTAAAGTAATCCTGACTTAAAAATAGAAAAATTTGGCAAGAGATAGGAGAAAAAAGAGTATGAAAAGGAATCCATAAGGAAAAGTAATTCAATTGCCAATCAGTAAACAATTCACTACATTTACATAACTAGTCAATCAATCTACTAATTGCATTAAGAAAATGCATTAAATCAAACAGCTAGCTGTTGTTGGTTTTGATGGGAAGATTCATCTTCATTGAAGCATAAATGTGCCTTAGTGATTTTGCTAAACTTATTGTAGAATCAACAAAATTCAATGGTTGCATTTGTAGCATTTCTCTTTGGAGATGAACACAATAGGCTTGGAATGTCACTGGTGTTACATTTAAATTGAAACCCAAACCAAATAAGAAATCTAATTCAAGAAAATTCATCTCTGCTTTGGTGATTCCTCCAACTTTTGCATAGTAAGCATTGTTGTAGCATCTGAGGATATAAATCATAGACACACAACATTAGGTCATGCAAAATGTTTTTTTTTTTTTTTTTTATAGAAAATAAGTAACAACAGTATTAACACTGGTTTGAACTAAGAGTAAAAGTTAGAGTTCAAGTCTTAACGAATGTGAAAAATAATGACATCAACAACTAATTACTAACTTTGATAATTTCGAAAAAATAAATAAATAATATATATCCAAACTAATTATACATTAATGAAAGGTAAACGAGCAAAAAAACTGCGCCGCTAGTCTTTTCTGAATGGCAAAATCAATTCTTTTGAAAACTACATCCATAATATCAATGTATCTAAAATTTATTATTATTAATAGATTGACTAGGTGTAAGTTGTTCCTTATGTGTTTTTTAGTTTTTCTATTTTTATCTTTTCTTTTTGGTTATGTCCCCCTCTTTTTTGTACTTTTTATTTCTATTAATCTATGTTGAGGTGTTGCGGTAGGTGTT
Organism: Trifolium pratense; assembly: GCF_020283565.1. NCBI lineage: Eukaryota > Viridiplantae > Streptophyta > Magnoliopsida > Fabales > Fabaceae > Trifolium > Trifolium pratense. Next base: position 55,571,202 of record NC_060063.1, read on the forward strand.
TCCTTTGCCCCTTTCTTTTGCTTAAAAAAAAAATTATTATTAATAATAATAATGTTATTATTATTGTAATATATTTATAGTAAAAATAACAGTTGGTTATGTGAATTGTGAAGTGTAGTAGTAATAGTTAGCTAGCATAGTCACAGACTCACATGGGTGATTGAATTGAAAGTGTGATTAATGGAAAGCCAGCCTGGTCATAGTATTATTCACAAGAAAGGTAATATTCTTTTTAAAGTTTAATTTTTGTGACAAGATTAATAGCTATAAAGTAGAAAAACCATATAATAATTGATGATAATGAATTTCAATTAAAAACGAATTGTTCAAGAGAATTTAAATTTAAATTGAATTTGACTCAAACAATCAAAGGACAAATTTATTTATCTTTCATATCTTTCATATAAAAGAAAAAAAAAACTATAAAGTCTAATAAATAAATTGAATGGTATGGTAAGTGTCATCAATATTTTCCTTAATAAGTGCCCTAAGATATTCTTAGTTTTTTTTTTTTTTGGTACATTAAGATATTCTTAGTTATGAGACTAATTCTCGAATCGAAAGTAAGACATTTGAATTTTTTTACTTTATTGGACAGTTTCTTAAATAGATGACTCAAACCAAATATCGAATTCGGATTCTTTTTATATTTCCAACTCTCCAAACAAATATCATAAATTTTTTAACTTTCAAGTGTAAAACTTTTTTACATTATATATAGTCATTGTTGATGAAACTTTACGTCAAAATATAGAAGAAAGGAAAATATAATGCTGAAGTGTATGTAACACTTCAAATTCAGAACAATATATATTAAAGTAACATTCAAAATATATAAAAACAGAGGAAAAACAGAGCAACCAAACCATCATTATGCTTTTGTTTGATTAATTCATTGTACAAAATTACAAAAAAATCTCTAAGACAAATCGTTCGCGAGAACCGAGTTCAATTTTTAATAAGAATAATTCTTGAACAAATTTTATTTATCTCGAATTCTAAATTACTGATCACCTTTTTTTAGGAGACGGAGAGTTAACACAAAAAATAAAACTACAAAAAATTCCTAACAACAAAAAAATAATTAAGAATCACATGAATTGTGTGAAATAAAACAAAAGGGTAACACCTAAAATTCAATCACTAATCATTAAAGTTTCAGAATTTAAGCAATTAAAAAAGATTCAAAATTTTCAAAAAAAAAATTAATGAATAAAGTATAAAACTTACACATCATCCATGAATTTAGCAGCCACCATGACACTAGTAATCAACAAGCGATGAACATTGAAAGAATTGATAGGCAAAGAAGGTTGTGATTGAGTGAAACGATCAAGATAAACATAAGCAACAATGATGCAAGATGAACTACAATTTGCATACTTGAAAATTCTCTCAAGATAGCTTTGAATTGAGATATCTGGTCTTGTTAAACCTTGAAAAACAGAGATCTTTTGATGATGATTTTGTGTCTCATCATTTGATTCAGCAACTCTTTCTAGAAGTGAAGATAGAAAACTTATTAATTTTGGCATCATTGGACTCTCTAGTTCTGCCATTGATAGATTTCTGACAAAAGTTACATCAACAAGTTTTGAAATTTTTATGTGAGATAGGTTTGTGTATTTATGGTGCACATATATATATATATATATATATATATATAATAGAGAGAGAGAGAGAGAGAGAGAGAGAGAGTATATGACAGGTAGATAATGGTAAGTTATAGTGAGATGAGATTGATAACATGACTGTAAATTTGTATACACATTATATGCAAATCTATTTTTGGCATCATGCTAAATAAAAATAGGAATATGCTAATCTGTGTACTCCGAGATACTAATTAAGCATATCAATAAAGAGATTTTCCTAATTTTTTTGATTCAATATTTTAAAATTATAAAAAATTATTTTTTAATATTAATTTTCTCTTTAATTTTTCTCTTTTGTTATGCTTAACAGGTATCTCGAGTGAGCTTGCCCCATAAAAATTTTGGAGTACATAAAATTATTTAATTTAGTTATATTATTTAATTTTATTTTACTTGTATATGGGTATAAATTTTTTCTAATAAGTATTTCTGTTTGTTTTGTTATGTTTTACTTAATTTGATTTTGATAATTTTTTTTATACTAAATTGTCAAGATTCCCAGCTGTTTTCTCATATCTGCTGGATCAATAAAATTTCATTAAAGTTAATGAGTTTTAGACAAAATAAGGGAAATAGGAGAGAAAAATTAGGATTATTTATTTTATCAAAATATTTTCTATTTTATTTTTAACAAAAAAAC